>NC_060274.1:35362887-35711978 GCF_021613505.1 Equus quagga | reverse complement strand
TAACCTGTGTTACAACCACTCAGATGAAGTGAAGTGTGTTTCTAGAACCCGGTAGGCTCCCTCATGTTTCTTCCTCTCCTCTGCTCACTTCTTCCTATCTGGTATCAGCTATTCTGATTCTATTCTCATAGGTTAGTTTCACCTGTTCTTTAAATCTGTATAAGTGGAATCATATGGTGTGTACTCTTTTGAGTCTTATTTCTTTCACTCATCATAATATATATGAGATTCATCCATGTTACTGTGTGTAGGAGTTCATTCATTTTTATTCATGAATAGTATTACACTGTGTGATATCCCACAATTTGTTTATCCATCCTCCACTTGATAGGCACTTGGTTTGTTTCTAGTATTTGGCTGTTATGTCAGGCTTCCATGCACATTCTTATGTGTCTTTTGATGGACAAAACCACTAATTTCTCTTGGGTTAATACCTAGGAGTAGAATTACTGATTCATCAGGGTAGGCATTATTTAACTTTAGGAGATAGTGCCAAACAGTTTTCCAAAGGGATAGACCAACTTTACACTTCCATCAGCAATTGTGAGAGTTTAGAAAGTCTGTATCTTCAAAGATAAGTTTGATGTTACAAATTGAGTTGAATTTGTTCACTGCTTTATTTGCAGAGTACTTGATTAATGAATGAATGATTTCCTCTCTGTATAGTTTATACATAATCATAGGAACATTTCCTTGCAAGAACCTGTCAACATCTTGTCTTTGAATTAGATGGTGGAGTGGTCACCATTTTTAACTCACACTACAACTCACATGGGCAGAGGAAACGGACAGATGGTGCCTGTATAGACGGGGTGTGGGGGAGGAGGATTGTCGTGCGGATAGTCTCCTGGTAGCAAGGTGCTTTGGTGTGCTATATTCGGCCTCTTGTCCTCTGGGAGCTGTGTCTGGCCCACATGAATGGCTTTCCCTGCAGGCGTATGTGGTTCACTAACTTATGATCTGCGTCTCTGGGCTCAAGCAAGGCCCATTGGCATGGCGTGCTCCAACTGACTCAGCCTCACCTTGGTTTCTTCTGGCACTGTACCTTCCTCTGCCATCTGGCTGGACTGACGCTGGGCTCTGATCCCCAGCCCTTGCTATGGAGCCACGTGATCACTGCCACAGCAACCTGCCCCCTCTTCCAATCTGGCGAGTTTCTCGGCCAGGCTTCCAATAACTATGTATTCACCACATGAGTATCGAGGGCAGCTTGGGCAGTCTAGACTTCAGGGTCTCCTCACCTTGTTGCATTGTGCAGCCACGGTGATGCAGCTGTGCCCTAGGTTGGCGAGTAGGGCAGGCCGAAAAGTGATCTTTCTAGAGTGCTCTGTGGGATGTAAGGGGGCTGAGGCTCTGCTTTTCCCTTGACATTATCTTCACTTGAAAGGGAGGAGAGGGGAAAACTGGCATGTGCTTTTCTTCCGTCTCTTTTTCTCTTCTCCGTGGATGGGCAGGCTTTCCTCTTCATTCTGTTGTGTCCTCCTGCCACAGAGCTTGCTAGGCTGTCGTGGATGAAGGCGGCATCTTCATCCCACTTTGGGAGCAAGGACTCTGTGAGCTGCGCTTTATTTCCCTCCTTAGCACTTGATTTACTAAAGAGAGAAATGAAGGATTGTGGAAAATCTGCACTCGAAGCATCTTAATTCTTGTGCTCAGTTTAGGTTGCCTTCAGAATTAGGTGCTTTCTATCTCTTAGGCACTATTATGAGCAATTTACATGTACTCACTCATTTAATCCTCGTAGTAAACCTATGAAGTAGGTGTTATTATCCCTAGCATACAGATGAGGAGACCGAAGTGCAGAAAGGAAACGGTTAGGCAGCTCGCTAGACATTACTTAGCTAGTTAAGTATGGGGTTGGGATTTGATCTGGGAGCCTGCTTCCACAGAGCCCACGTTCTCTGAAGTGACTGAAGACTTTACAGGGCAATATTCTTTTCCTCAGATCTGGTGATGTTCTTCTGCAGTGTTGAGTTGAGAAAATGTCAGGTCTCCTGTAGTGGCCAAGGGTGGGGGAGAAATTCCGTGTTGTCTGATACCTGAAAAGGTTTCATTCCTTTATGAGTCATTCACTGCTTTATGTGTCACTGTATTTATATTCCTGGGACCTCTTGGTTACCTTCTTCTTAACTTTTGCACTTTATGTACTGGATTTTCTTAAAGTGGGGCAAACCGATGTGACAATCACCTGTTTTTGGTTGTATGGTAGTTTTATCTCAGTAGCTCGAACTACTTTAGTAAACATGATGCTCAAAGTCTTGTGGGATCTGGGAAGGAGGCACTGGGAATTTGGGTCTTAGTGCCTCAAAAGATGGGTTTGGAAAAATCATACAGAATTCTTGAGTATCGAAGTTCATTTTATTTCTTACAAGGTGGACATCCTGCAACATCTTTATGGCTCACCCTAAAGTTGAGCACCAGGAGAGGTAAGAGAAAGATGTGCCCCTAAATCTGACCTCACAGATTGGGGCAGAGCGAGCAGAGCGTGGATGTGGGTACTCTACCAGGTTCACAAAGGGCAGCTTTCCACAAAGGGCAGACTATTCCTAAGCCATTAGTGAGCTTGTGCATGTTATATATCTGCTTCTTAGAAACTTGCGTATACTAAGGATGCTGATTTTCTCTGAATTTAAGCTCACAAGAATAGCTCCATTTTTATTTTTCCAGATGCTTTTCCAGAGCCTTTCTATTCAGTAAGTTTTATGTGATCTATCCTAGAAACTCGGTAGCATTGTATAACAGTTCCAGCTCTTTCTCTTGGTATGTGGTAGAGATTGTAGTTTGCCACTAGTATCAGTTCTTCCCTTTTCGTTTGGTAACAGAACCCTAATTTGTGCTGGGCATATGGCCATCCAGCTAAAGATAGCATTTCCCAACCTCATTTACAGCTAGATGTGGCCATGTGAGTAAGCTCTGACCAGTGGGTGACAAGCAGAAGGCCTGCATGTAAAACTTTTAGATCTTGATCTTAAGGGTAAGAATTTACCTTCCACTGCCCCCTGTCCGTCCCCGCTATCTGGAATGTGAACGTAATGGTGAGAGGTGGAGCTGAGTCCTTTGCCTATGAGATGGACATCATGCCATCTCGTGTGTTGAATGTCACAGGAAGATGAGATGGAAGGAGCCTGCATCTTCCACACTGTGGAGCCACCATAACATCCTGGGCTACTTACACTAGGGCAGTTACTTGAAAGGGCAAGAGAATTCTGTCTCTACAGAAGCTGCGGTGTTTTTTGGCTGCTTCTGCAGCTAAACCTCTGTCCTGAGGTTTAGTTTTTTTTTTTTTAATTGAAGAGTAGTTGATGTACAATATTACATTAGTTTCAGGTGTACAGCATAGTTATTTGACATTTATGTACATTATAAAATGATACCCATGACAAGTCTAATAACCATCTGTCACCATACAAAGTTATTACACTGTTATTGATTATATTCCCTGTGCTGTACATCACATCCCCATGACTTACTTATTTTGTAGCTGGAAGTTTATACCTTTTAATTCCCTTCACCTATTTTCCCCATTCCCTTATGCCCCTCCCCTCTGGCAACCACCAGTTTGTTCTTTGGATCTATGAGTTTGTTTCTGTTTTGTTTTGTTTGTTTGTTTTGTTTTTTAGATTCTCTATATAAGTGAAGTCATATGGTATTTGTCTTTCTCTGTCTGACTTATTTCACATAGCATAATACCCTCTAGGCCCATCCACGTTGTTGCAAAGGGCAAGATTTCGTTTTTGTTTATGGCTGAGTAATATCCCATTGTATATATATACCACATCTTCTTTATCCATTCGCCGAGTGATGGACACTCAGGCTCTTTCCATATCTTGGCTATTGTAAATGATGCCACAATGAATAGTGCATATCTCTCTTTAAATTAGTGTTTTTCGCTTTCTTTGTATAAATACCTAGAAGTGGAGTTGCTGGATCATATGATAGTTCTGTTTTTAATTTTTTGAGGAACCTCCATACGGTTTTCCATAGTGGCTGCACCAATTTACGTTCCCATCAACAGTGTACGAGGGTTCCCTTTTCTCCGAATCCTCTCCCACTTGTTTTTGTTTTCTTTTTGATAAGAGCCGTTCTGACAAGTGTGAGGTGATATCTCATTGTGGTTTTGATTTGCATTTCCCTGATGATTAGTGATGTTGAGCATCTTTTCATGTGTCTATTGGCCATCTGTATTTCCTCTTTGAAAAAATGTCTATTCAGGTCCTCTGTCCATTTTTTAATTGGATTGTTTGTTTTTTGATATTAAGTTGTATGAATTCCTTATATATTTTGGATATTAAGCCCTTATCAGATATATCATTTGCAAATATCTTCTCTCATCCAGTAGGTTGCCTTTTCGTTTTGTTGATGGTTTCCTTTGCCGTGTAAAAGCTCTTTAGTTTGATGTAGTCCCATTTGTTTGTTTTTGCTTTTGTTGCACGAAGGGACAGATCCAAAAAATATTACTAAGACCAATGTCGAAAAGCTTACTGCCTATGTTTTCTTCCAGGAGTTTTATGGTTTTGGGTCTTACATTTACGTCTTTAGTCATTTTGAGTTTATTTTTGTATATGGTGTAAGATAGTGGTCCAGTTTCATTCTTTTGCATGTAGCCGTCCAGTTTTCCCAGCACCATTTATTGAAGAGACTGTCTTTCCCCCATTGTATTTTCCTGCCTCCTTAGTTGTAGATTAATGGGCCATATAAGCATGGGTATATTTCTTGTCTTTCTATTATGTTCCATTATATGTGACTGTTTTTTTGTGCCAGTACTACACAGTTTTGATTACTATGGCTTTGTGGTATAGTTTGAAATCAGAGTGTCATACCTCGAGCTTAGTTTTTCTTTCTCAAGATTGCTTTGGCTATTTGAGGTCTTTTGTGGTCCCTTACAAATTTTAGGAATATTTGTTCTAGTTCTGTAAAAAATACCATTGGTATTTTAATAGGGGTTGCATTGAATCTGCAGATTGCTTTGGGTAGTATGGACATTTTAACAATATGAATTCTTCCAATCCATGAGCATGGTATATCTTTCCAACTATTTGTTTCGTCTTCAATTTATTTCATCATTGTTTTATAGTTTTCAGAATACAGGTCTTTCACATCCTATTCCTAGATATTTCATCCTTTTTGATGCAATTGTAAATGGGATTGTTTTCTTAATTTCTCTTGCCAATTGTCTGTTATTAGTGTGTAGAAATGCAGCAGATTTCTGTATATTGATTTTGTATCCTGCAACTTTACTGAATTCATTTATTAGTTCTAATGTTATTTTTGGTGCAGTCATTAGAGTTTTCTATACATAGTATCATGTCATCTTCAAATAGTGACAGTTTTACTTCTTCCTTTCCAATTTGGATGTCTTTTATTTCTTTTTCTTTTCTGATTGTTGTGGCTAAGACTTCCAATACTATGGTGAGTAAAAGTGGTGAGAGTGGACATCCTTGTCGTGTTCCTGATCTTAGAGGAGATGCTTTCAGCTTTTCACCATTAAGTATGATGTTAACTGTGAGTTTGTCATATATGGCCTTTATTATGTTGAGGGATGTTCCCTCTATGCCCACTTCGTTGAGAATTTTTCTCATAAATGGATGTTGAATTTTGTCAATGCTTTTTCTGTATTTGTTGAGAGGATCACATGATTATTAACCTTTGTTTTGTTAATGTGGGGTATCACGTTGATTGATTTGTGGATATTGAGCCATCTTTGCATCCCTGGGATAAATCCCACTTTATCATGGTATATGATCCTTTTAATATATTGTTGAATTTAGTTTGCTAATATTTTGTTGAGGATTTTTGCATCAATGTCCATCAGGGATATTGGCCTGTAATTTTCTTTCTTTGTAGTGTCCTTGTCTGGTTTTCATATCAAGATAATGCTGGCCTTATAGAATGAACTTGGAAGCATTCCTTTCTCTTCAAATTTTTGGAATAGTTTGTGAAAGATAGCTATTAACTCTTCTTTAAATGTTTGGCAAAATTCACCTGTGAGGTCATCTGGTCCTGGACTTTGCTGTTGGGAGTTTTTTGATTACTTATTCAATTTCATTACTACTAATTGGTCTGTTCAGATTCTCTGTTTCTTCCTGATTCAGTCTTGGAAGATTGTATGTTTTTAGGAATTTATCCATTTCTTCTAGGTTGTCCAATTTGTGGGCATAGAATTGTACATAGTAATCTTTTATGATCCTTTATATTTCTGTGGTTTTGGTTGTAGCATCTTCTCTTTCATTTCTGATTTTATTTATTTGAGCCCTCTCTCTTTTTTCTTAATAAGTCTGGCTAAAGGTTTATCAATTTTCTTTATCTTTTCAACAAACCAGCTCTTAGTTTCATTCACTTTTCCATTGTTTTTTTAGTCTCTATTTTATTTATTTCTGCTCTGATCTTTGTTATTTCTTTCCTTCAGTTAACTTTGGGCTTTATTTGTTCTCCTTTTTCTAATTCCTTTAGGTGTAAGGTTAGATTGCTTATTTGATATTTTTCTTGTTTCCTGAGATAGGCCTGTATTTCTGTAAAGTTCCCTCTTAGAACTGCTTTTGCTACATCCCATAGATTTTGGAATGTTGTGTTTCCTTTTTCGTTTGTCTCAAGTTATTTTTTGATTTATTCATTGGCCATTGGTTGTTTAGTAGCATGTTGTTTATCTTCTATGTGTTTGTGTTTTTTTTAAGTTTTCTTTTTGTAATTGATTTCTAGTTTTATACCGTTGTGGTCAGAAAAGATGCTGGATATGGTTTGAATCTTCTTAAATTTATTGAGACTTGTTTTGTGGCCTAACATGTGATCTATCCTGGAGAATGTTCTGTCTACAGTTTAAAAGAATGTATATTTGGCTGTTTTTGAATGGAATGTTCTGAATATATCTGTTAACTTCATTTCGTCTAATGTGTTGTTTAAGGCCAATTTTTTTGGTGGGTTTTCTGTCTGGAGAAACTATCCATTGATGTAAGTGGGGTGTTAAAGTCCCATCCTATTATATGTTACTGTCAGTTTCTCCCTTTATCTCTTTTAATATTTATTTTATGTATTTAGGTGCTTCTGTTTGGGGTGGATAGATATTTACCAGTGTTAGATCCTTTTTTTGGATTGATCCCCTTATCATTACATAGTGCCCTTCTTTGTCTCTTGATATAGTGTTTGTTTCAAAGTCTATTTTGTCTGAAATAAGGCTTGCTACCCCAGTTTCCTTTTCATTTTTGTTTGCATGGAATATCTTTTTCTATCCCTTCACTTTCAGTCTGTGTGTGTCTTTAGATCTGAAGTGAGTATTTTGTAGGCAGCATATATATGGGCCTTGTTTTTTTCTTTATTCAGCCACCCTATGTCTTCTGATTGGAGCATTTACTCCATTAAGTAACTATTGATTGGTATGTACTTATTGCCATTTTGTTAATTGTTTTCTGGTTGTTTTTGTACTTCTTCTCTGTTCCTTTCTTCTCTTGCTCTCTTCCCTTGTGATTTGGTGATCTTTAGTGTTATGTTTGTATTCCTTTCTCTTTATTTTTTGTGTATCTGTTATTAAGGCTTTTGGTTTGTGATTACCATCAGTGTCAAATATAGCAAGCTTTATATCACAGTCTACTTTAAATTGATGGTCACTGAAGTTTGATCGCATTCTAAAAGCTTTATAATTTTACTCAACCCCCACGTTTCATATTTTTGATGTCACACTTTACATCTTTTAATTTTGTGTATCCCTTAACTGATTATTGTGGATATAAATGAATTTACTACTTTTTTCTTTTAACCGTCAAACTAGTTATATAGATGGTTGATCCACTGCTTTTACTATATGTTTGGTATTACCAGTGAGATTATTTTTTCTTTCATAATATTGTTATTTCTAGTTATGGCCTTTTCTTTTCTGTCTAAAGAGGTCCCTTTAACATTTCTTGTAGGGCCAGTTTAGTGGCGATGAAGTCCTTTAGCTTTTGCTTGTCTGAGAAACTCATTATTTCTCTTCAGTTCTGAACAATAACCTTGCTAGGTAGAGTATTCTTGGTTGTAAGTTTTTTCCTTTCAGCGCTGTATGTATCTTGCTGTTCCCTTCTGGCCTGTAAAGTTTCTGCTGAAAAATCAACTGATCATCTTGTGGGGGCTCCCTTGTACAGAACTAGTTGTTTTACTCTCTTGTATATAACTAGTTGCTGCTTTTAGGATTTTCTCTTTAACTTTTGACACTTTAATTATAACGTGTCTTGGTGTGGATCTCTTTGTGTTCATCTTATTTGGGACTCTCTGTGCCTCCTGGAGTTGGATGTCTGTTTTCTTCACCAGGTAGGGGAGGTTTTCAGCCATTATTTCTTCAAATACGTTTTCTGTCTCTCTTCTCTTCCTGACACCCTTATGCTGAGAATGTTACTACACTTTTTGTTGTCCCAGGGGTCCCTTAAGCTATGCTCATTAAAATTTTTTTTCTTTTTGCTCTTCCAATGGGGTGATTTCCACTACCCTGTCTTTCAGATTGCTGATCCGTCCCTTCTGTATCATCTAATTTGCTGTTGATTCCCTCTAGTGTATTTTGCATTTCAGTTATTCTATTCTTCAGCTGTGATTGGTTCTTTTTTATATTTTCTATCTCTTTGTTGAAGTTCTCACTGTGTTATCTGTTCTCCTCCTGAGTTCAGTGAGCATCTTTATGACAATTACTTTGAACTCTTTATCTGGTAGATGGCTTGTCTTTGTTCTGTATAGTTGTTTTTCTGAGGTTATGTCTTATTCTTTGGTTTGGAACACATTCCCTCGTCTCTGTATTTTGCCTAACTCCCCATATGTGTTTCTATGTGTTAGGTAGGTCAGCTATGTTTCCCAGTTTTGTAGTGGTGGTCTTATATAGAAGGTGTCCTGTGGGACCTAGTAGGGCAATGCCCCCTGGTCACCAGAGCCAGGTGCTCCAGGTGTGTCCCCTGTGTAGCCTGTGTGCACCCTCTTGTTGTGCCTGGGCTTTAATTGCTGTGGGTGTGTGGGGCTGGCGTCCTGCAGTGGGAGCTGCTTTTGAGGCGTGTTGGCCAGGGTGAATCTGCAGGGGAATACCGGGGTGTGGTGAGCAGTGCTAGCAAGGTAGATGGAAAGTCAGAAATGGCATATGCCAGGGCTGGGCCAGTGAGGTAGAAGGCAGTTAACCCAAAAATGATGCATGCCAGCGCTTCCATCCCTGGAGAAAGTTCCAACAGATCCCTGCTGCTCCAGGACATGCCCTAAAATTAGTCAATGAGTCTCCTTCATGTATAACTCAGGTACTTTTCAAACTGCTGCCTCTGCCCTGGGACTCGAAGCCAGTGAGTTTGTGGGTGCACCCTTTAAAAGTGGAATCTTAGTTTTCTCTAGCCCATTGTCTCTCTAGGACATAAGCCCCACTGGTTTTCAAAGCTGGATGTTATGGGGGCTCATCTTCCCAGTGAAGATCCCCTGGGCTGGGGAGCCCGATGTGGGTCTTGGGCCCCTTCTTCATCCTGGAGGACCTCCACAGTTGTGATACCCCTCTCGCTTGTGGGTTGCCAAACTAGGAGTATGGGTCTTGACTAGATCACGTCTCTGCCGCTCCTACCTATCTTGATGTGGTTTTTTCTTTATATCCTTAGCTGTGGGAAAATCTGTTCTGCTAGTCTTCAGGTTGCTCCCAGCAATAGTTGTTCTCTGTGTAGTTGTAGTTTTGGTGTGTCCATGGGAGGAGGTGAGCTCAGGATCTTCCTACTCCACCAGCTTTGTCTTCTCCCTAAGCTTTAGTTTGAACCGTTTGAAATTGCCATTTTTTGTGAATCAAAAATTGCCAGATATCATCAATTTCATACAGTTCAGCTTAAGACTACACATTCATTTAATCATTGTTTTTTCATTGAGTTTTGCACAGGATGCATACTGTGAAAGTAGAGTGTTTTATGGAAGCTGCAAAGATAACTCAGACACAGTGGAGAAATAGTCAGTTCAGAACAGGGGATAATGAGCAGGTGTTTGGTAACTTAGAAATTATCCAGATTCTATCTGTTGAAAAGATTGATCTCTTTAGTTAAGACCTCCTGGAAGCATCATAGGATATTTTTATTCTAATTAGTTGGAAGGCAGCCACCTCAGCAGCCAAGGTGATCAATGGATGGCTTTGAGGTTTGACCCCTGGGTGGTATTTTCTCTTGATTTGTGATGCAAATGGTCCACCTGTATTGGGTCGTATGTCAATGCTAGGTGCTGATGATTCTAGCAGGGGACTATTTGGAGCCGGCCATGATACTTTAGAAGGAGTGTCTTTGGTAAAAAAATAAGCTGTGTTTCTAGAACTAAAGGTTTTGCTAGGATTTGGAAGCAGTTCAGGATTGCGGGAAGAGATTTTGGAATTAGTCAGGTGTGGGTGTGAATCCTGACCTTCTCCCTTCCCAGCTGTGTGGTCTTGGGGCAAGTCTCTCTGAACTTATGTTTCCGCTTCAGTCAAATGCAGATGATGATGCTGATTTTTCAGACTGCAGTAGAGTCTGAGCTAGTGTTTTAAAGATTGGCACAGTATGTAGTATTTCCATAGAATAAAAATGGTAGGTATTTTTATTTTCTTTGCATTTTAGTGTCTTTCTCAAGGTGGCAGATTAGTGCTATATTTATATATTTTTAATTTTATTTTAGACTAGATGGCAAAAAGAGGATCTAAGTATACACTCCACACATCTATTTGGGCCAAATGGGGAGGTGCCTTGTTTAAACTGAGAAAACCTGGTACATAACACATATTTGCTTTGGTCACATGCAAGGATGCTAAAGAGGTGCCCCAGAAGCACAGGTGGAGACAGACCATTTGACCTCATCTGCCTGCCCTTGTGTATCTCGCAGGCAGAGTGTGTGGCTCTCATTCTCAGTCATGGGGAAACAGATCCACAGTATCTTTTGAAAATCTTGATTCCTGTTCATGCAGAGAACCAGCTTTGGGTAAGATCAAGATAGAAAGACATTTTCTCCCAAAGCTCTCTAGATATCAGTGCTTATGAGGCCCTTTGAGGAAATGAAGAACTTGATCCTGTAGGTAAGATTTGAAGCCCCTTTGAAACTCTAGCGACATTTTCACTGTGATAATGGTAAAAAACAAAAACAGTCTTACTAGAATCTTCATTGAACTTACACTCACAATTTTAGAGCTAGAAGGGAAGTGAGAAATCAGAGGTGTGTCCTCAGACCTGAGTCGTTTGCTTAGCCTACTGTTCAAGTTGTATAGAGAGATGCTGTTTGGGATCTGTTACATTTGCAGGACCTAGGCTCATCTCTTGTGATTTGGCCATTTCATGAGTAGTAAAAATTAACTACCTATTGCTTACATTTCTGACATAAGGAATTAATTAAACCCTCTGTCCCAGTCCAACGCACAGGAAGTATATTTGAGACACCTGTGGACAAGACGAGCTAATCTAAGCAGGCAGACTTAGGGAGGCAGCCTGTGCCCAGTGGGTAGAATTCAGCTGCTGGTTTCACGTCTTCTGAGCTGCTGCAAATAACAGGTGCGGACTCATTGCACAGGGCAGGGTATAGAATTCAAAAGAATATTTCTTATTGTGGCTATGCCTTCCACAGTGTAGACTGGAGGGTTAGGAATGAGAGCTGTACATAGGGGTTAGTCGGATAATCATAATTTTGTAGAACAAATATGATCCTGGGGCCCAGATAAGAGAAGTTACCCTTAAATTATTTTTTAATGTGGTAAGAACACAAGATGATCTCTACCCTCCTAACAAACTTTTAAGTATACAATACAGTATTGTTAACGATAGGTACAATGTTGCATAGCAGATCTCTAGAACTTATTCATCTTGCTTCACTGAAAGTTTATACCTGTTGATTAGCAACTCGCTATTTCTCCTCTCCCAGCCCCTGGCAACCACCATTCCACTCTTTGATTCTGTGAATCTGGCTATTTTAGATCCCTCACAGGGCTAGAATTATGCAGTATTTGTTCTTCTGTGGTTGGCTTATTTCACGTAGCATAATGTCCTCATGGTTCATTTTGTCACGTATTACAGCATTTCCCTTTTTTAAGGCTGAATAATATTCCACTGTATGTATGTACCACATTTTGTTTATCCATTCGTCTGTCGACGGACACTTAGGTTGTTTCCACGTCTGCACTATTGCGAATAATGCTGCAGTGAACGTGGGAGTGCAGACATCTCTTTGAGATCCTGAGTTCAGTTCTTTTGGAATTAAGGAGTGGGATTGCTGGATCACTGAACATGATATTTGACCTCATCTCTGGGTATCGCCCACCTCACTTCTGTTTTTCTTCCTTTCTGCTTTCTCATTCTGCTCCTCTGTCTTTATACTCCTTGTTTCTTTTCTATATGAGCTTGTAATATGGCATTAAATTACATTTCGTTTACTATATTGCTAAATGTTTTATGTTCCCTTTTTATTTATTTATAAAGCAGGTAAAGATGGACAGACCCATGTTTAACACCTGGGCTCTTCCAATTACTTGTTTGGCCAAGGGAAGTAATTTAGCCCCCTTAATTTTTACTTTCCTCATTTGCAAAATTTGTAAAACACTTAATTTAAATGATTATTGAAGGGGTTTAGTAGATAATGCAAATAAAATGTCTAGCTTAGTGCCTGGGATAGAGTAGGTTCTCCATAGGTGGTAGGTGATGTTTTTAAAATCATGTAAGTACAGCATTTTATATTTTATAGAACAAAATCTCAATTAAGTTGGCTTTTGCTTGCATGTGCCTTTCAATGGATTTTTCATTTTTGTAAGTCACTAGATTTTTTTTACAGTATGCTAACCCCCCGCCACTAGTTTTTTTTTTCCAGTTTTTTTTTTTATTCAGTTATTGATAGGTTACAATCTTGTGAAATTTCTTTTGTACATTAATGTTTGTCAGTCATGTTGTAGGTGCACCACTTCACCCTTTGTGCCCACCCCCCACCCCACCCTTCCCCTGGTATCCACTAAACTGTTCTTCGTCCATAGTTTTAAATTCCTCATATGAGTGGAGTCATACACAGATTATCTTTCTCTTGCTGGCTTATTTCACTTAACATAATTCTCTCAAGGTCCAACCATGTTATTGCAAATGGAATGATTTTGTTCTGTTTTGCAGCTGAGTAGTATTCCATTGTATATATGTACCACATCTTCTTTATCCATTCGTCTGTTGATGGGCACTTGGTTGCTTCCACGTCTTGGCTATTGTAAACAGTGCTGCAATAAACATTGGGGTGCACAGGACCCCCGCCACTAGTTTTTGAACAGAGTAAGTTTTTAGAAAATGGTCATGGAGTGGATGCATTAATGATTGTCTATTGAGTATTTGTAATGTGATTTGTAACTAAGTTTCCTTTTTTAGAAATATTTACAATTATCAATGTGATACCTGTTCGCTGCTGGAAAGCACATACAATCCATCACCCAGGGATAACCACTCTTTTAATGTGTATATACTTTCTACCATATAATCCCAATTTTGTTAAAAAAGAGAGAGAAACTTGTACAATTGCGGTTATACATTCTATAGCTTTAGATGCAGTGTTTTTTGCTTAGCACCATATTCATGGTTCAACACACTTGGAGAATGTGGTTTTTATGGCTGGAGTAAGGATGGACCATTGTTTGAACCAGACTCCTCACAGGCTGCCCTCGTGGAGCTCTAGGGATGGGCTCAGACACTCTACAGTGTGTCAGATGTTTCTAACAAGACGTCTAGAAGTGTTCTGAGCCAGTGGCCGCTGCAGCTGAGTTGGGGCAGGAGGGTTTCTGGGTCTAATCAAGTACGCGGAGGAAGTGTAGCAGATGGTTCTCAAGTTGGCTTCGAGGGGTTTTATTGGCACTGAGTCAAACAGAAAGAAAAGAAAACCTCCGTGGAAGACGAGCCCTTGTTTATCCAAAGACACCCGTGCCTTTGCCCTCATGTGCGCTGCCCGCATACTCTTGCTGATGCTGACTTTGAGACTGTTAACTGGCACTGAAGATAGTTCCTATTGAAGCGTCAGATGTGAAAGTGGAGAGCTGATTTCGGCAGCCTGCCTCTCCGCAGCCTTGTAGTTTGATGACTAGCCTCTCCTCGCCAGCCATCTTACTTTGTGGTGGGTGGGGTCGGTGCCAAGAGCCTGTGGGTTTGCTTTTGCTTAAAATAATGCTCTTTGCTTCATGATGACTTATTATTGAGTACACAAAGCACAGTTAATACAGTAACAAAAAGGTAATAGCACATTTAAGCTGCCCATTATGTTGTTCAGAAAACACATATCTTCTCTGCTACTCGTTCTTCTGTAGGAACATTCCAAATGTAGGCTTGCCAAGAGGAAACGGACAGGTTGAGCGAAAATGGTTGTTGCATGAGTTTGATTGCTGATGCAGGCTGGACGTGTGGGTTAAAATGGTTAGCTGCTGAGGCATTTTTATCACGCCCAGGAGAGAGGCGAGCAGAAGCCTGTAGTCCACTGAGGACAGCATCTAGGGACCAGGCCTTCCACCCCGATTTATCTCTGTGCGAGGCCCTTGCCTGTTTCTCCAGTTTGATGTCAGTATTGATAATCAGTTCGGTAGTGACCGTTAGTGGCATCAAGATCTTGGGGGATGGGAGAGATATAAGGCAGAGACAAAACTATCAGTCTTTCTTCTTTTAAGTCTGGGGGCTTTTGGGGCGCTGATCAGGATAATAGCTACTGCTACAGAACTCAAAACCCTAGACAGAGATCAAAGTGATGTATTAGGAAGGGGGGGAGCTACTCAGAGAAGATGAGGTGGAAGAAGGGGGCAAGACAGGTAATTTATCTAATTTAATTTTCACAACAGTATTGGGAGATAGAGAGCTTTATAGGTGAGCACACCAAGCTGCAGGGAGAGAAAGTGGTGGATAATCAGAACCACTGGCAGTGACGAGGAGGCAGCATCTGGGAAAGCTGGCCCGTGGATTCACGCTCAGACGCCCACAGTCCTGCGTCCCATCAGAGCCTGTGTCTTATGCAAGCAAACACCCACAGAAGCTCTGACCACAGGGATTTTACGAATAGCCGCAATTTGTATCAGCCTTTTCACCAAGGAGGAAAATAAAAGAAAGTGCCGTCTTTTAAGTAGTTTTCCTACTGCTTTATAAATGGAATTTTTAATAGACTCGATGTTTGTAACACAGGAATAGTTCCCCAAATGCCTGGATATAGGAAGCCTTAGATCCTATTTTCAGTACCTTTAGTGATAGAGGCCATTAAAATAAAATCCTTTACCGGGAAAATTGTGCAAGTTCCTGGGGTTCCTCCTTGTAGCGCCTGGACCCCTTGCACTTCCATTTTATTGTGCAATCATGAAAATAGACAACTTAACAGATGTTAGACCGTTCTCCAGTAGTGGGAACAAACCCTTCAGGTTTCTCTCTATCACCTCCCTTCTGTCTGTCTGTAGCTCTTGCGTCACTGGAGGCCTGGATGTCTTCTGGAAGGACCTTCTCACACTCCTGCTTTTGATCACTATGGCTTCTTTGATGTTTGCTTGAAACATTGCCCAAATACCCTCTGCTTTCAAAAAGTGGGCATGCATCATTAAAGTATAACCCAGTTTATATTTAACTCTTTTAGCTTTTGGGGTGCTCTGCTTTGGAAATTTGGTTGCAAGGGAGCTTGTAATTAAGAAAATGAAGTGCTTTACGTGCTGGTTAGAATCTTCGGTGTTGGGTGCGGCTTCTGTAATTATTTGGGAACTTCAGAAATTACTGGTGAAATTGAGAAAGTTTCAGTTAGTAGAATTTAGGACATTTCTTTGAATGTGTCCTTTCTAAGTCGCTGTCCCGTCAACAAATACTTTCTGAGCCTCTTCAGACATCTCATGGCATCATGGGTGTCATGGGAATTGGTCCCATGTTGGAGTCAGGTAGTGCAGTGATTAAAAGTATGGGGTTTCCCAAGGGAATTGAAAACAGGTGTTCAAAAAAAACTGTACATGAGCATTCCTAGCAGCATATAGTAGCCAAAGATGGAAACATCCCGATGTCCGTCCACTGAGGAGTGGATAAACAAAATGTGTTGTATCCATACAGTGGAATGTCACTCGCCTTAAAAAGGAATGTTGTTCTTACACTGGCAAAACATGAATGAATCTAGAAAACACTGTGCTAAGTGAAAGGAGCCAGACACAAATGGCCATTTATTGGATGATTCCACTTATATGAAATATCCAGGGTAGGCAAATCTGTACAGACAGAAAGCAGACTAATGGTTGCCTGGGGATGGGGGAGTGAGGAATGGGGCCTCACTGCTTAGTGGGTACAGGATTTCCTTTTGGGTGATGAAAATGTTCTGGAACTAGATAGCGGTGATGGTTGCATACAGTGAATGCACTGATTGCCATTGACTTGTCCATTTTGAAATGATTAGAATGGTGAATTTCATGTTATGTGATTTTCACCACAATTTTGAAAAAAGCAATGAAACAAAACAAAATGTAACAAAAATCAAAAGCGTGGGTGTTGAAGTTGAGCTGCCCTGGGTTTGAGTCCTGGCTCTGCCATTCACTTACTGTGTAAACTTGCACGAGTTACGTGCTCTCTCTGAGCTGGTTTCTTCATTTGTAATAATAGTGTTTCCTACAGTAGCCAGTTGTGAGGGTTATGTGAGACAGTCCTATAAGGGGCAGTGATAGACCTTTGGCGATGGGGTTCCTTTTCTAGTGAGTTTAGGCTGCAAGCATAAAATAGCATTGGAAGTCCCAAGTGAATATTGGGTCAAAATTCTAAAATACAAAGACATATTGAATACATTCTTCCATTAGGTTTTCATGGGCAACCAAGTACGACCTCCAAAGAATTCTTAGGAAGTACTAGAAGTCTTTCTGAAGTCTCTCAGAAAGGTACCAAAGGGGGAGTACATTGAGTGATACCCGGCAGAATGTTCTGGAGATGCTTTTCAGCTCATCTGTTTTCCATCACCCCATTTATCATGCTGAGGTGGCCCCCTGAATACTCTCCTCTCTGCCTCTTGCCTTCTCTCTCAACGCCTGAGCCTTAGACCCTGCTCCTCTGATGTCTCCCGCCCTCTCCTCTCTTGCTCCCTCCTCTCAGCTCTTCTTCACTGCGTGGCTCCGTACCTCCTTCTGGGTGTCACTTTGGCCTCTTTCTAGGCCTTTTCAGTTCTGCAGCAACACCTCTGACCCTGGTCAGCGCCCCCGAAGCCCTCAGACTTCAAAGGAGAAAAGCTCATAGTTTTTTCCCTGTCACTGGAAATTTGTATTTACATGATAAATATCCTTCTTTCATCTTCACTAGTATTAAAATGAATCACTTGTGAGTCCTTTGTCATTTTTTTGAAGGCTAGGGAAGTGTTAGTTAATAAAAATGATAATCTGTTTTGACTAATCACCTCATACCTCCAAATAGAGAAGTCATTAGAAAAAAATGAATGGGGGGTCGGCTCCGTGGCTGAGTGGTTAAGTTCACGCCTCTGCTGCGGCCGCCCAGGGTTTGGATCCTGGGCGTGGACATGGCACCGCTTGTCAGGCCACGTTGAGGCGGCGTCCCACATCCCACAACTAGAAGGACTTGCAACTAAGATATACAACTATGTACCGGGGCGGGGGTTTGGGGAGATAAAGCAGAAAAAAAAAAATAAAAAAAATAATAAAAAACAGAAGATTGGCAACAGTTGTTAGCTCAGGTGCCAATCTTATAAAAAAAAAAAGAAAAAAGAAAAAAATGAACGAACATGCTATTCTTATAGACAGAATGAGAAGAAAAGAGAGAGAAAGGAGAAGAACTGAATGGGGTCTCGTTTGCGTTAGTGGACAAAGTCAGTCCTTACAAGGCTGATGGAAGGGTGGAGTGAATGTGGATCATGTAGGGTAGAGATTTTATTACAGGCAGGATTCCCGGGGGTAAGAATAAGAGCTGGTCTTGGATGATGATCTCATTCAGATCTCAGGAACCTTAGGAGGCAGTTACTGAGGAAACTGAGGCTCCCCTCCGGGGAGAGTTTTACTCAACTCATGAGTAAAAGGTGGCTGAGCCTGGATTCCAGCCCAGGCCACGGGACTCAGATCCCATGCTTGCCCGCTCCTTGCAGGGCTGGGGCGGAGGTGCGCATCCTCATTCCTCTGTGTCTCCTTTCTCCACCCCACACCTGACTGCTTCCCAGCACACCAGCATAACGCCGTCCACAGTCATGGTGGGCATGCAGAAGGAGCAGAGGCTTTGGGTCTGCGGGGTCAGGCTTTATTACCCATCTTTCATTCTTGTTGCAGTTTCTGTCTTGCCATTATCTGCTTCCACAAGGAGGGCCGAGTAGATGGGACGTTTGCTGTTGACCACCTGGCAGGGTGTCCAGCAGTGATCTTCTGACCCTGTTTCTCAAGGACTGCTTGGGACAAACCCTTGTGCTTCTGTGTATGGCCTTTCCACTTGTTCCTCACCCTCGTCTGTCAAGGCTTGGTAGTTAAAATTTGGCTTCCTGCTCTATGTGTGATGATTTTTTTTCTACATCTGTTTACTATGGGTTTTTTCTATGTGTGCTTTGTTGGGGACAATGCAGATATCTCCTCCTTTATTTGGAAAGATTTCAGTGCCCAGGCAAATGAGGACCAACACTTGAAGGTTCATCTACCAGCTGTGGTGTTCATAAATGACGACGTTGGCCCATTCCACACAGGAGCAATTGCCCTTATTTGTGTAGTTTTGAAGGTTTCTGGAAATTCGCTCAGCATCTTGATCAGCATAGAATGTAATTCTCATGTTGAGCTAATTCTTTCTGCCGTATGACCTGAGTCCTTTATGCTCTGTCCCTTGACCACTGAAGAGAAAGGACATCGCCTGTCACACATTGCATACTCACGTGTTTTGTGAGATTTGACAAAACCTGTATTTCTTTTCTTATTTTTGTTTCCAGAGTGAGAGCAGGGCCTGAATACAACTCAGCTGGACTTGAATACAACTGAATACAACTCAGCTCTACTCTGGAACCTAGGAATAGTCTTGGGGCTCAGGGTGGTGTCACATAGATGACCGAGTTATATGAGTGGGGAAAGCGGGAGCTGTGTGAGGCCCGGTATTAGCAATGAGCTGTCGCGGTGGGTTTAATGAAACCTGGCATGCCCAGTTTCAGAGCCCGCATGGTGGGTAGATGTGGAGGCCTGGATCTTCTTTGCTGCCTTCATTTGGGCTTTCCTGTGGATCCACACAGAAAATCTGCCGGTGGTTTTGTATTGATACTTGCAGGTAATTACAGTTTTGCTTTTGGGATCTGAGCAATACACAGGGTCCTCTGGAGCTTTCAGGGGTTCCTTGTAGGGTGTTAGGATGAGATGGGGAGTTGGGAGGGTGAGGAGAACGCTTGCTCTCTGTTAGGCACTATACTTGCTGTTTGTTTTCTTCTTGAGAGTTGTCAGCAGTGTGAAGAGGCAACGATGATTGGCCCGTGTACAAAAGTGGAAACAGAAACTCAGAGGGCTGGAGTTGCTTGCACAAAGTCATATCATGGAGCTGGCGTTTCCAGGCGGGTCTGTGGGACCCTGAGGTCCTGGTCTCTCCATTATACCACCTGACCTCTGAGAAGGGGGATTATGTTAATGTTTCTAATCCAGCAAGCATGTAATGAGCAGTTCTGTGCTCAAGACACCATGAGGGCTTGAAAGAATAAAAGGACGAATAAGACATAGCTTGGCTTTTCAAATATCTTATAAATTAGATTATCAGATCACACCTTTGAGTGCCCTAGGCCATGGAAAAATAACTGTTTGATTTAAAGAACCTTAATGAAATGGAACTTAAGTTAGATTGAGCAAAGAAAAAAGTGAATTTAAGTGTGAAATAAGACAGAGGTCTTTGGCTTCGTCTCCCCGGGGAAGGCTGCTTTTTTTTTTTTAAAGATTTTATTTTTTCCTCTTTCTCCCCAAAGCCCCCCGGTGCATAGTTGTATATTCTTCGTTGTAGGTTCTTCCAGCTGTGGCATGCGGGACGCTGCCTCAGCGTGGTCTGATGAGCAGTGCCTTGTCCGCACCCAGGATTCGAACTAACGAAACACTGGGCTGCCTGCAGCGGAGCGTGCGAACTTAACCACTCGGCCACAGGGCCAGCCCTGGGGGAAGGCTGCTTTTAATGGGGTATTATTTGAGCAGATCTGGACAAAGGAGGGCGGTCAGACAGCTGCTTCTCTGGGAGAAGTGCCTCCAGTTAGTGTCAGTGTGAGTGTGGGGACAGCTCTTCCAACAGTGACGGAGAAGGGTCAGCAGTGGCTGGCTGTGCCTTCGAGTTGGGATGCTGGAACCTTCTCTCTTGGTTTCCATCTCAGCAGGGTAGATCTTGGCTGGCCATGGGCTTAAAGTGTGCCCCACGCTGACAGTGGAAAGGGCTGCTTTGGAGCTAGAGAGGAGAGCCCCTGGGTGACCAGGAGCCTCGAGAGAGATCAGAGTCTTGGTGCTAATGAGCTTCAAAGAAAGGAGGAGAATTGACATAATGAGCAATCCTTTGTAATGGCCTTTTGAATACCTTCCCCTGTTTGGCAGAAGAATATGCTGTACCTTTGGCTCAGTACCAGCGGGGTAATGTTTGTCTATGGTGTACCTGTCACTTTGTCACAGTGTCTTAATGTTTTATTCCGGTTGCCTTACAACAAGATTGAACAAAGAATGCTTAGCCCAAGCTCCCTAATGAATGTAGATACAAAAGCCCCATATAAAAATGTTGACAAACTGAATTTAGAAGAGCATTCAAGGAATTTTCCTCTGACCATGTAGGATTTCTCTTAAGTGTGGGGATGGTTTAATATTTAGCATGTCTTTTAATGTCACATCGAACAATAGGAAATTCCCATGTTTTCTAGGTAAAAAATGGTCAAAGATTGGCATTTTCTTATGGTTCAACATAAAAATGTAGCCAATGGATAGGTAATAATTCCAATAGGTATGTAAAAATGTCTGATAAAATTCACCACCCATTCCTGATTAAAACTTTCTTCCTTTCCAGGATAAAAAAATATTAATCTTACGGTGAACATCGTAGCCATTCCATTTAAAATCAGGAATATGAAAAGGATCCCCCAATTAACAATATTACTTAATGTTGATCTGGAATTTCTGGGAAATCCAGAGTCATGAAATGGAAGTAATATTATAACATGAATGTGACATGAGTAACAGATACAAAGAAAAATTTAATTATTCAGCTACAACTCATACAGTTATTTAAATCACTTAGTAATAAATTTAGTACATTAGTACATATGAGACAAAGAAAATTACTATTTTTTATATATCATCAATATTTAGAAGATATGGCAAGAAAAATTATTCCATATAGCATAAAAACAGCAAAATATAAATTCTGGACAACTCTACTAAGCAATGTGTGGGAATTATATACAGAAAATTATATGCTGAGAGCCATAACTATAAGCTAAGTGATGGTGTAAAAATATCTGAATATGCAGAGAAAGGTGCTATGTTCTTTTAAGAAGACAATGTTTTAAAGATGGCAACACTCCCCAACTTAATCTCAATTAAAAAAATCCTAGCAGAACATAATCAGATGAAAATACATATGAATATTTTGGATTCTTTTGTGATATTAGAGGACTCATCCTCTTCATATTTAATATATTATAAAGATAAAATAATTAAAATAGTGGGGAATTTGTTTAAGGATCTATACACAGACTAGATTAGAACTCAAACCCCACAGAAAGGCAGACCCTTCATGGAAGCATCACTGTGATAAAGGGAAGCACTCCAAAAATATATGAAAGGAATATTCATCAATAGTTGGTCATAGAAAAAGCAGCTGATTGGGGAAATCACGAATTATTCACCTTACATCATAAACAAAAGTGTTTTTCAGATGGATTAAATATGAAAATGCGGTCAGATAAGACTATAAAAATTAAAGGTGAATATATAACTGAATCTGTGAAGAGATGAATTTTCTAAGCATAAAAGCAACAAAGCAATGACATAGTTTTGATCAGATAAAAATTTAAAGCATGTTTATTTGAAATGTATTAAGCAATATTAAAAAGCAAGTAACTGAAATATATTATTTGCAACATACGTGAATTATTCCTACTGCATCAAAAGATCTTATAAGTCAATTAATGTGACTTCTTTAAAATTAAAGTGGAACATTTAAAATAGCCCAGCAGGGAAATGGACCAATGACTGGATTGGATGGTTCTTAAAAGAAGCAATAAACATGGTTCAGAAAGATAGGAAAAAGGTCAGATTAATTGGTAATAAAAGAAATGCATTTAAATTGGGATTTTCTCTCTTATTTTATTAGACTCTCAAAAAAAAAAAGGAAAGAAACAACTCATTTCCTCTTGGTGAGGGTAGTTAAAGGGTCTGTCTCTCAAACTGCTGGTCGGGAATGTGATCCTTAAACATTTTTCAACCTTTGATTCAGTAACTCCCCTTTTAGAATATATTATAAGAAAATTAAAAGCTACAAGCGTATTTTCTATAACCATGCTTTGGGTGGGGAAATTTCTAATGTTGGAATAAATAATGTTGGAAAATCGGGGCTTTGTTAATTAACATTGGATCTATTGATTATTTAAGTTACCATTAACGTATGTACAAAATTTACGTAAAGTAATATTTTAAAAATTTCAGATCTATTTAATATTAATAATAAAGTATTAAGTAAAAGTGCGTGCTATAGACTAAATATAATTTTATACGTATGAACATATCAGTTTATATAGATAAATATTCATATATAAAGGGTAGGCCATGAGTGATTTATTGTTTCCTATAAATCAAGAATATGTGTCCTTTCCTAGTGCTTCAAGAGTATTTACACAGCTAATACTATATTAAGCTATAAAGAGCCTCTCACTGCATTGCTAAAAGCAGACATCACATAGACCACATTGTCTCCACAACTGAAAGAGTTAGGAAATAACTCAAAATTTTTATCACCATTCAACCACTTGAAAAATGACAAAGAATTCTGTTAAGTAACTTAAGTTGAATAGAGGAAATCAAAATCATATTCAGACACTATATAGAAGTTAATGGCAGTGAGCACATTACATCCTACAAGTCATGAGAAATGTACAAAACTATATTCAGAGAAAAAGCAATTATTTTAAATGCTTTTGTATTAAACAGGAAAGGATGAAATCAAATAAAATGAGCTTCTACTCGAGAAGCTAGGAAAATATAGTTTAAGGACGGGAGGAAAAAGGAGTAATAAGATTAAAAGCAGAAGTCAAGGAATAAGACAATAAAATCAATATGTTAAAGTAAGACTTAGTTCTTTGAAAAGACTAATAACATAAATGTAGTTCTGGGATGAACACGAAGAACAAAGTCTAGAATGCATATCAAGCAAATAAGGAGAAAGGGGATGAAATCACAAATACAGGGCTGATAAAAAATGTAGAATACTAACTCTATAAGTTGGAAAATTTTGCTGAAAGGAAGTAGACCTTGTCTTACCAGATATTAAAACATTGCAAACACAGATAAACTTAAGTACTGACAAAATTTTAGTGAAAGGAAGTGAACCTTGTCTTACTAGATACAAAAATTTACAAACATAATTAGACAAACAGTGGAAAATTAGAGAAAGTTGAAATCTAAAGCCAAAGCTATGTAAGAGTCATTTAACAAGTCTATTTGGGCCAACATCATTATTTTGGGGGAAAAAAAACATCGTATTTATTCTCTACACTATATGCAAACATAAATTCACAGCTCTAATGCAGATTAATGGGCAAAAGATAAGGTGTTGTGAGAGACAGAAGGTGAATACATGTGGAGACCGAGGGTAGGGAAGTCTGCCTGAGCCAGGTACCAAGGTGGACGCCATACCAAAAAAGATTGACAGACTTCACTCATTTAGAAACAAAACAAGAAGAAAATTTACCACAAAGAAGATTAGGAGATAAATAAAGATATTTTCAAATTATAAGACAGCTAGCTCACAGCATGTGGTATTGTTATGTTCCATTGAGTTTTGGTGGGTGGCTGTTATTAAGCCGAGTTTAGCTTATCAGACGTTAATGTTGCCTTCTGTGTGAATTCCCAGTATTTGGTAGGAGTGATTTCTGCCTCTGCTTGTGAGAGATGATAAAAATCTATTTTAATTGTGGAAAAAAATTTTAAAAGGATAAGTCACCTCAGCATAAGAAATGTATATTTAATTCTGTTTAAGAAATCCCAGACAATGCGTTACTTCAAAGCATATCTCTTGAATTAAAATATTCATAATTAACTATAAAAAATGTATGCTTTTTATCTCAAACTTCTAGTTACAGAGCTGATTCCAACTCATCTAGGTCAAGTGTATGATCTGCTGAACTTAGTGATTCATTATATCCCTTCTCCTATTTCTCTTATGTGACAAATATTCAATAGAGGGCGATTATTTAACATATAACTTTCATGATGATGAACTCCTATTAAATGGAAATGCAGTAGTCTACATAAATTTGCATGAATTCCTATCATTTTATATGTCACGCAGTTTCACAAGTAAGCAAAAGGATTGACTGAATCAGAAGCTTTTATTATTTATTTTATCAAAACCATAGGATGAACTGGATCTTGCTTTTTCTGCCTTTTCAGTTTACGGTAGTGGTTGACAAAGAACCACGTATGCCTTTTAATATTCAGCTCAGAGGTTTATACAAAGACCAGAAGAGAAGTAGTATATATAGAAATGATCTAAAATAGATTTTTTTCACGTATTCAATGACTATTTCTTGCGTTCTTGCTATGGGCCAGGTGGCATTGGACCTTATCCTAAAGTCAGGGGGAACCGGTTGAAGCAGGAGAGAGAGACAGTTAGCTTGGAGTGTTTAAAGGGTCATTTGGACTGTGGTGTAGAAAATGGATTGGAGGGTAAATAGGACTTGAAGTGGAGAGATGAATGCATAGTGAAGGGACAGATAACAGAGGCCAACTGCCCAGGAGTAATGGCAGTGGGCTGCAGAGAGGCGGATAAAATTGAGGGGTCTTTGGAAGGTGGAATTGACAGGATATGGCCTCGTCTTGCTTGTCCATCTTGCTCACTACCCTCACTACTAGCAAGAGGGACAGTCAAGGACAATTTTAGATTTCTGATTTGAAAGAGCAAACACAGAAGGAAGAGGATTGGACTGCCGTCCTTTCTCATCTTTCCCTTTCTGTCAGCAGTTTCAGCTTCTTTTGATCATGCTCAACTGCATCATGCAAACGTGAGATTCTGAAGCTACAACATGAAAGCACGACTCTGAGCGTGTTTATACCGTAGTGTCCCAATTTAAGATTTGCTGTGAGTAATGCACTCTTCGCTCTGGCTGTCGTGTGCCCCCAGCTCTCCGAGGTGTCTCATCATATACACATTTCACCTCCTGCTGCCCACACTTCTTGCCTGGGGTCTCTCTTTCTGTAGGTCTAAAAAATTCCCTGTGTTCTTTACTTATGTCTAAAGGGCAGTTCTGTGTGTTCCCGCGTGGAGCTGGAACTGAGACCAGAGGCTGGAGGAGGTCCCACTGACCGAGCCTGGAAGGCGGTTGCTTGTGAACAAGCTCGACCCTTCTGTGGACTCAGCCCTTCTCTCCCACAGGCAAGGATTGCCTCCTCCTTCCCAGCAGTTTTCAAACCTTACACATCAGTAGCTTCTTTCGCGCTTACTCTTGTCCAAGTTAAAGTTGGGCTTTTCTGGACACTCTTATTTATATTTGCCCTACATTCCTTTGGGAGGATTCTTGCTCTTCTCTGTAGCTTCTGCTCTGAATTTGAGCTTCACTGACCATTCTGCTATCCTTCCTACTTATAGGAGAACTGTGTCAGGAACTGTCTATTGGCTGCTGAGTTCCCCAGCCCAGACTCCGGACACTGTCTTTTTATGCAGGCTGTTTTTAAGATGACCTTTATCTTCCCTAGCGTCTCACACCCCATACACTGGCACAGACCATATGCCTGTACCCACCACTCCACCTACTGCTGAGGGGAAAGCAGGAAGAAGGGGTGATGCGTGGAGGAGAGAGAAGGAAGGTACACAGGCGTGGAGCCCTCGGGAGTAGTTAGCTTCCATTAGGAAGCAGGGGTCAGAGTTAATAGGGCAAAGGTATAACTGGATAGCTGTACCCCTCTGTCCCTCCACAGTCACAGAGCACTGGCTGCTAGCGGGCTTCCTGCCTCAGTTTTGCTTGGCAAGTTTCTCTCCTGGAGGGCAAAGGCCGTTTGTGTCCTTTCTCTCTTGTACGTCTGGTATGTAACACATACCATTACAGCGGCCCAGAAGTCAGTCTTAAAATTCTTACTCTTTTTTGACTCATGTTATCCCTGCCTTATGTTTCTTAGATTCTTTGATTGCCTCTGCATCACCTAGGATGATCATTTGTAAAATATGGCCCATAAAAAAATCCAGAAATAATTTAGAATTAGTAATACTGACTTCTCCATCTTGCCAGGATGGACTGCCCTTAGGTGAAATTTGGCATGCGGGTGTGTTTGTTTGGCCCATGGAGTGTTAGTTTTTTTAAAACCATGCATTTAAATATCAGGAGAATCACTTAATAATCTAGATTTCAGATTTCTGTGGAGAAATATGAAGATGTGCCAGGGCTTCATATTACTGGCTTATGCTCCTGGCAGCAAACTGCTGGAGCGGAATAGATGGCTCTCCTTCAGATGTGTTCTCTCTTCACCAGGTCCAGCTCTAGGCAGATCATCTCTCTCTGCTGAGCCTCAGGGGTCTTTACCCTAAAATGGGGTAATAATCACAACCTCACACAGTTTTCAGTGTGGATTACGTTCTTATAAAGGACCTGGCGCCATCTCTGATATGAGGTAGACAAGCAGTGAATGTGGGTTACTGTGCCCCAAAGAGCTAGTTTATGGGAATCAGAGGAGATGGTGTGTTTTGGGAAGTGTTTTGGGGACACCAGAAGAGGTAGTTGGAAGGAGCTTGGAAGTCACTGGGATCATTCATGTATCTTGTGTACAGACCTGGCAGAACCCTTGTCATCCTAGATGCCTCTCTCTCTTGCCCCACATCCAGTCCATCAATAAATCATGTCAGCTCTACTTTTACAACATACCTGGAATTTGACCACTATCCACCGCCCTCATCGCTCACTTGGTTGTGGAATTAATCTCCCAACTCGGCTTCCGGCTTCTGCCCTTGACCCCTGCGACCTGTTCTCATGTGCCCCCCAGAGTGCTAAGGTTGAAGGTGTCAGGCCTCTTCTCAAAACCCTCTTGCGGCTCTCCATGTCATTGAGGAAGAGCCACTGTTCTTACCTTGTCTCACAGGCCTTGGTGATCTGGCTCCTCCTCATGTCGCTGACCTCATTTCCTCCCTCCCTCACCCCAACTCTCTCTACTCCATTTCTCTCCTCTCTGGGTTCCTTATTGCATTTGAGCATTTCAACCATCCAACACACTACGTATTTTACTTACTCATCTTATTATTATTTTCTTCCCAGTTGCGTGTAAGCTTTGGGCAGGAATTTCTAACTCTGTGTTCACTACTGTGTCCCCAGCATCAAGAACACCTGGGTGCCCTCCAAGTGTTTGTTGATGAAGGAATAAAAGTTACTGAAAACATGTAACCAAGCAGGGTCTAATGTGGCATTCTTCTTTCCAAAGCGAAGCTATAAGGTAACGCAACAAATTAACACTTGCTGTTTTTATAGAAGCAGTTAGCTCATGCGACAGAACTGAAAGCAATCAAGGGAAAATCACAGGTCCCTTAATATTTTTATTTGATGAAATGTGAGAGCCACCCAGGAGGACTGCTTGTTATCCCTTGGTGCTATGGATGTGACCTTGGTTAATTTGACAGCGCCTGCTCCCTTAGAATACACATTCATTAGAGGGTCCTGGGAGCTCCTGGAGCTATTTTTTTTAAGCATTCAAAGCAATTTAGTGTATATATTCCTACACTGAAAGAATAGATTGTGTTTCACAAGAGTGGAATAGATCCTTTTATAAAGACAAAAATAATTAAATGTTTGACCTGTTGTTAAGATGCTTTATGGTTTCTTTCCTCTAGAAAGCCTTTCATTTATATCATTTAGCTGACATATTCGTTATCTCCCTACTGTGTGCCAGGTGTTTTATAAGATATAAAGAGAAGTATCAAAAAGATGTCTGCAATTCAGTCAGAGAGATAACGCAGATTCCAATGCAACCGCAAGAGCAGGTGTGCAAGTATGATAAAAGACATGCAGCTTTAATAGTCCTGGGGACCTAGAATATGCCAGACACTGTCCTTGGTATAGGTCAAAGCAGAAACCCTTATTTAATCAGCTGGGAGGTAGGTATTGCTATTCCCTCTTCATCGATTAGTGAAGTGGGATGCAGAGAGCTTAAGTAACTGGCTCAAGATCGCGCAGGTGGAATCCTGCAATGGAAGAAACTGAATTTGAATCACGGTCGTTAGATCCCAAGGTCATATCTCTTTCCACTCCAACATGGCTGAGAAGGTGCCATGGTCCATGAAGGGGGAAAGATCACCTCTGCAGGGAGAGACCTCAGGGAAGATTGAATGGAGGGACTGGCTGTCGAAGACCGCAGTGTCAGGGCAGTGAACAGGACGGAGGTGGGCAAGGGGGCGTGCTGAGTAGTACAGCTGAGGGGCTGCCAGCACTTTGGTTATGAGCTTATTGTTGGCAAAGTAGGGGAAGGATGATGAAGACCTAGGGAACTTTGCAGTATTTCCCCACTTTTGGGGACCCTTTCAACCTTAGGAGAGCTTGACAGAGTTGACAGAAAGGAGGCATTGGGCCTCCAAGATGTTGTAGGGGAGGAAGACATTTCCTCTACCAACTGTGGGTTCTTCTGGCCGGAGAATGAATTAAATTTACATGAGACAGAGGGGCTGGCCCCGTGGCCGAGTGGTTAAGTTTGCGCACTCTGCTGCAGGCGGCCCAGTGTTTCGTTGGTTCGAATCCTGGGTGCGGACATGGCACTGCTCATCAGACCATGCTGAGGCAGCGTCCCACATGCCACAACTAGAAGGACCCACAACGAAGAATATACAACTATGTACTGGGGGGCTTTGGGGAGAAAAAGGAAAAAAAAAAATAAAATCTTTAAAAAAAAAAAATTTACATGAGACAGAATAACAGGAGAAAATTAAACAAAGCTTTATAACATGTATACATGGGAGAGGCTCAGGCTAACTGAGCAGCTCACCAAAATGGCTGAAGCCACCACCTTAAATATCATCTTCAGCTAAAGGCAAAGGAGGATGTTGGGGGTGGAGGGGGAGTCAATCATGGGAGATTACCACACAAGTGCAGTAAACAAGATACAGATTTAAGTCCTTGCCTTTGGCATTGATAAAGAGTATCTAGAGATAAGGTCATTCCCCCTTCTTCCTGGTACAGAGAGGGAGGCACCTTTACAGATGGAGATTTCCTTTACAATGTAAATATTTCTTAACAAAGGGTAAGTAAACTCTGGTTTTCAGTCTTGCTTTCCTGTCTGCAGTTTATTAAAAGTAACCAGCCCCAAACAATCCTCATGCCAAGGAGACATATCTTGGGGTGGCCAATTCCAGGCCCCAACAATGTGTACATTATTCTCTCTCTTGGTTGGGATAATATTTGCTTGGCAATTGCCTTAGCTTTAGGGGACTAGAGAGCACGGGGCCAGTTAACTTAGCCCTGGGCTCAAGGGAGAAAACAATAATGGGACTTCATTTTGGAAGAGCTCTTATGGTGTAGTGGAAAGACTACCCTGGGCCTTGGACATAGATCTATCTGGGTATTGATTGCCATCTATCAGTTAGGAGCTGTGTGGTTTGTTTTTCCTTCTCTAAAATGATGATAATTGTATTTATCATGTTCTCCTGAATATAAGACAACCCATGAGAATAATCACGCTCAATCTTTTTTTTTGTCTTGTGTATATATGAACTTATGAGGGTATAGTTGAAATAGTTGAATGTCGACTTATGATATTAATGTATTAATTTAGTCACATATATTTAAAATATTTTATATAAAAGTCATATCTTCTCTTAGGGAAGTAGCTTTTTCTATTCTTACATTTTATCACACAATTTTTTAGCCTTTCACATGCATCTTTGATCTCAATGTCTTTGTTTCCAGTGGAGCCGCCTTTTCATTTCTCTGTCTCAGTTTCTCTGAGCCTTTCAATATTCTGTCAAAGTTGTTTGAAATAAGTCACCTGTATGATGCCATCCTTGAAATTTTATCCCAGGCAACAAGAAGCCATTAGGATAGTTTTTTATTTTTCACCCGTCCCACTTGTGATTGTGATTTCCACCCACTGAATTGTTTCAAGTGATTTCTAAAATCTTTTCCTATGACGAGGTCTAGCCTTTGCCGTTGTGTGTTCACAGGTGTCCTCTATGGGCGTACAAAACTGGCATTGATGGATGTTGGATCAGGTTACTGTGTATACCCCAAACTCTACTTTCTTGTTCTCATTTAATAACTGAGTGCTATGTAGTATGAATTACTGTGTAAGAAACCAAATACAAGGCCTTTATTCTTAGAGGAATCATTTTGTTTAATGAAATCTTATCTTCATCAGGCAGAAATAGTATTCTGCAAGATTGTTATGATGAAATAATTCAGATAGTGGAGAGAATACACCATATTTTGACATGACCATTTTGCTTTAGATGCAGCTGTTGTGATGTTTTGATCCTTTCTTGCTGACCCACAGTGAGACTCTGGTGACCAAAGTTGATGAAGTGAAGTCCACAATCAAGTTCCAGATGAAGAAGGTGCTTTGGATGGCAGCAGCTGTTGGCTATGTAAAGAGGACGGATGATGAGCTTGTGTACAATATCCACTTAGCTGTCAATTTCCTAGTAGTCGCTGTTCAAGAAGAATTGACAGAACATCCAGGCTTTATACATCAAGAACACCATGGACAAGCCCTGGTGTCTGTGCTCAGGCACAGCTTAATAAACCCTAGTGCCACCATTAAAAAAAAATAGGTTAGGGGCTGGCCCCATGGCCAAGTGGTTAAGTTTGCACGCTCTGCTTCAGTGGCCCAGGGTTTTGCCAGTTCGGATCCTGGGTGCAGACATGGCACCACTCATCAGGCCATGCTGAGGTGGCATCCCATATAGCACAACCAGAGGCACTCACAACTAGAATATACAACTATGTACCAGGGGGCTTTGGGGAGAAGAAGAAGAAGAAGTAGAAGAAGAAAAAAACAGATTGGCAACAGATGTTAGTGCAGGTGCCAATCTTTAAAAAAAAAAAAAAGGTTATTTTTTAGTCTAGAAGGTTTTCTATAGTCTAGAAACCAAGTCATTAAACATTCTGCTACTTAAAAAAATTACTGAGCCAGGTTTAATGGCCTAGTGGTTAAAGTTTGGTGCTCTTACTGCTTTGGCAGCCTGGGTTCGTTTCCCAGTTATGGAACCACACCACCCATCTGTCAGTAGCCATGCTGTGGCAGTGGCTCACATAGAAGGACTTATGGCTAGGATATACAACCGTGCACTGGGGCTTTGGGGAGGAATTAAAAATTACCAGATAGTGTATAAAACAGTCATCCTTATCCTGTGTGTAAGTTTTATAGTCTCACCAAGCCTGAGATGAGGCTTAGGGTACAAGTGGGGATGAAAACGGAGTGAGGAATTCTATGAGATTCAGAGATTGGGTAAATGCTGGTGTCAAGAGTTAGACCTGATCTGGCAGCTAAACCACCATGACCATGTACCACATATCACAACCAAACTGTAAACCACATAACCAAGAGTAAATTGTTTACCACACTTATTTATTTCAGAAAGGGACATCTGCTCTCTCTGCATCTTATATGGTCTGAATCTCAGATTATCTGATTTCTATCTTAATGTTTAATGGTGATACTTTAGTATCAATTAATAAACTTGTTAATTGAAATTGGAATTTGATTGATAACAAATTATGGTGCTTTCTTTTCTAAAATGTGGAGAATGGGCACACCTGCTGTTTGTAGGCTTCCATATGCTAATCTTATTTGACTGAATATCGGTTGGGAGTGGTGGTTTAGGGAGCAAGAAGAAGTGTGGACGAGGGTATTTGAACTCCAGATATCCATGAAATATTCAGTTAAATTTTAACAATTATGGCCACAATCACACTAAAATATATATTAAATATAGTATCAAGAATTCTTTATACAGATGTTTTGGTGGTAAAGAAGTCACAATTTTTAGACTCGAAGCCAGTTCTAATGGTTTTCTGAAAATATCTGTTATTTTTCCTGGTTATAAAAATAGTAAATACCCAAAACAATTAATCCAAGATAGCCTCCCCTAATTGGAGGGTTGATCAGGCATAGAATAAAGTCAGGAATGTAAGTAGGGCATATTAATTGGCAAAAAACAATGTTTTACATTTTAACAGGTCTATTTTGATGTGGTGGCATTAACATGTCTGGCACATACAGTAGACATTTAGAAAATCATAAATCACAGAACCTTTCCTTACCCAGATCAGTTCACTAAGAGAGGAAAAGAAGAGTCGTGACTTATAATGATTATACTATGCTTAGAATTCCTTTGCTTTTTTTAAAATCTAGGGAACCCAAATTCAATGGAAAAGATTCAAGATAATAAGGAGCTGCCTTATGTGTAGATGTTGAGAGAATGGCACAGACCTAAAGCTGGGAGGAAAAGGCTATTTGAGATAAGATGGAAGATGTTTTAGAAAATGATAATTAATAAGCTGTTTTGAAGTTCAGAACCTTGAAGCCAAGAAGCCTAGCTGAATACTCAAGACTGTTTGGGACTTAATGTTAAATATAATGATTTAGGACTTGGAGAATGAGCACAGTTGACAGTCACAATAATTATGAAGATTTTCTTTTGGAATGAGTCAAAGGCATTGGCATACATAGATATATGACGTTTTAGTATATCAAAGTCGGATCATCCTTGCTGTGCGTTTTGTGCTATTTAAAGATTTCTTTCATTGTTTGGGACATTTGTTAATTAAAGATTTTGTTCCAAGAATTAAGCTCAGAGGACTTTGATTTGCATTTCCCAGCCCCTGGTGAATATTCCAGGTTATCACATAGTGCCTTCTCTTTTGCAAGCTTTCATTAGTTAATTGTCAGAGTCTCTCTGGATCCCTTTTCAGTTGATTTCAGTACAAAATGTTTAAGTATCAGAGGATTTTTTATTACTTGGACTTAAACACCACTGATAGCTCGGGAAGTTTAAGCTGACAATTTCCCCTGGAAGCACCTCGTCTGAAGCACTTCCAGTTGATGTCAAGATTGTTCTTTGATGGCACTAAACAGTCTCAACTGCCGAACCTTGTCTCCCACCTGCTGTAGGAAACACTGGTGCCCAGAACTGTTTCTTAATGTTTCCTGATATCTGAGGTGGTCTGAAGTGCAATGAAGGGTTTGGCGCCCAGCGTGCAGACTGGCATGCCTTCAACTCCTTCGTTTATTTACTCCTTAAAGAGTCATGAGAAAAGCTATAAAGTTGGTAAAGGACCTCATAATCTCAGATTTTAACCAGATATCACACAGGTACTGATCATTTTGTTCTTTAACACTGTAGAAATTCAGAATAGCTGTGGAGTTAGTGTGGTACACACATAGTGGTGTGTGCGTGTATTTATATAGTTAATAATATTTGGGTCAATATTACTTGGGAACGAAGTGTGTTACAGGGAAAAGAATGCAGACATTGAAGTAAAAAAGGACCTGGTTTATAATCTAGACCCTACTGGGCAATTCATATAATCTTGCTAAGCCTCCATTTCTCCATCTGTAAATTGATGATAAAAGTGCCTATTTTGTTGGATATTAAAGAGTTGTGGGAGAGTGCCCAGCACAGGATGCAGGATAGAATAGTTGACGGTAAATAGTAATGATGGAGATAAATGATGATGATGATGATAAGTAAAATTGGGACCGATGGTCCCAACTCTGGTGTGGTAGAATATAGGCTATTGATTTTCCTGGTTTGGGTAATGTGCTTTCATCTTGTACACTGCGTTAGCTTTAAACCACTCCTTCCATCCTGGACCTTGTATTTTTGTGTGAATGTGATAAATGTAAGAGAAAAGACCAGTCCATGTTGCTGACTCACCAGCAATTAGCACTTTCATATCTCGATTTGTTGCGAGCGTGAGTTACTATCTAGAGTAGTTTCGAAACTGAGCAGATGCTCTTGATTTGAGATCCTTCGTGATTGGTACACAGGATAGAAGTCTGAAGGAATTGCTGTCACTTCACATCATGCTGTTACGAAATACCAAATTTCGGGCACCACTGGTATTCTAATGTAGGGTTTGTTTTGCTCAAAGAAAGCCCTTTTAAAAGATTCTGGTGAGAACGGGGCGGACGCATGATACAAGACTGGCAGAACGTTGATAATTATTGAAGCTGGTTGATGGCTCTATGGGAGTTTATTATACTGTTATCTCTACTTCTGTATGGGAATTCTGAAAATTCCCATGGTAAAAAATTTCCACGTTTAGAAAATTCTGGGACGGTTGCCTTCCTGTTGGATTATTCAGAAGTAATAGGCGTGTGTTAGTCCCATGTCTGACTTCATGCATCCATCTTTTATGTGTTATTTAATGTATTATGTCGTTCTTTGTAGGATGAGATGATTTAAAAGGGTAAAAGCTAAAAAGCTAAATTTGAAAAAAACGTGAGAACGTTATCTCAGTGCAAAGAGATGAAGCTTAGAAAGAAATCTCTCAGGATAGCTGCCATCTCATTGTCCTCTGATTTAAGGATTATGTAAGTGAAATCCTCTGTGTATGCAGACTCCATAGTTATGCATACATTTATATTTAATTTTTCCACCAGGAGAAGTAATCAGTGCTGAAGCATTATGGAGATTTAGAAATTCTTCCATATATGGCACTTAAATGATGAAGGACATTCAAAAATAGCCCTCACTGCATTGAAATAGCCTATTAGAGTAGACAGGAAAATTCCACTGGCACAGTGGACCATGAGGCTACTTAATAGATCCATGTATTAAAAGCTTAGGCTAAATTTAGATTGGTTGTGTATAAAATAATGTCAAAACTTAATATGAAGCGCTTTTTTTGCATTGCTTCCTCAAGGATGCTTATGTTTAAAGAGAAAATGTATTTTTCTTCAGCCAAGTGTATGTCTGTGTGACCTGGTCCACAGATGACTCAAGGCTAGTTGTCACCATCACCTGCATCCTCTTACTTTGCAAGAGCCCATGAGCGCCCTGCCACAGTTAATGGCCAGGTTTATGCATCTTTCCTTCCCTCCAGCTGAAAGCTGCTGATCAACTTATATCCACTACCCTCTGTCATGCCAACTGGAAAAAGGATGTTTGCTCACTGTTTCTCAAAGAGTAGTGGTTTCGAGCCTGGACCGTGGAGTCAGACAAACCTGAGGTTAAGACTCCAACACGACTTCTTAATAGCTTTGTGACACACGGCCTCACAAATTCTCAGATTGCTCATCGTAAAATGGGATAATAGTGATATCTACCTTATAGCGCTATTGTGAAAGGAAATAAGATACTGCTCCTCTCTTAACTGGGACCCGATGAATAATTATGTGGATTATTGTTATTATGATTATGAATCGTTGACTCTGAAGTCTGAATGCTTGAACATGTAGCTTGCTGCTTCTGGAAGTTGGAAGTTGCCCTCTTTCTTGGTTGTCGTGGAGAATTCAAAGTTGAGTATTTTGTAATTCCTACTTGGAGGGGAGAGGAAATTTGTCTAAAACCTGAAGCCCATGGGGAAAACGTAGAACTGGTGGCTACTTGGCCAAAATACACGTATGCCCTTGCCCGCTGGATGCAAGCCCAGGTCTTTATATGATGGCCATTTATTTAGGTGGAAGTTGTAAGGACGTGGCTCCATCTGCTCGGGTCTCTGCAGAGGCAGCAGTTGAATCAGGCCTTGTGCCCAAGAGAGTACAGAGGGAACATTTCCAGAAAGCCTCCTGCCCATGGTATTGATTTCCCGTCTCTTATCACAAATCTTCCAAATCCCTAGGATGTCCTTTCCCTTTGCTACCACGTGATGTGGATTCATGGTTAAATGCCAAGAATTACTTACCAGAGAAGAAACAACATATCCCTAAGGGGAGCCTTATTTGAGGGCTGAATAACTGCCTCCAGAAGAGAGTCCTTCCTGGATGGCAGTGTCTGGAAAGGAAGGTGGTAGGTGGTAGTAAATGACTGACCTGTCTGCAGAGACACCTCATGAGGATGGCCACATCTAGAGAGATATACAGCTTCTAATAGAGAGGCCTACAAGCAATGATATCCATGCAACAGTGGCCCATTTCCTACTAAAAGGAACGATTTCCTACTAAAATATCTTACTGCAAGGGCTCCTTGGAGAAATAGCTGTTCCACGTGTGGGCGGGAAATGTAGAAGATGAGTCTGGAATATCTTGTGGCCCCCTAAGGCAAGGAAGCTATCAAAGACTAACCTGGGTCACTTCCAAAGGACACAGATGCCACCTTGAAAGTTCTCCCGGTGGCCTGAGACGTTACAAGAAGGGCATCAAAAGGATAATAACTACAATGGGTTGAAACATCAAATATATAAAAACTAATGAGCTCTTAATGATCCTAAAAATGTTTAAAAAGATATGCACATATAAAAATAAACTGGTTGTAACCAAGTCATTTTTCATGGATTCAGGCAGATGAAGATGAAATCCTAAACCCTCAAAGCACAGTGACAGTCCCATCTCTCTTTAACTCTGCCACTAGAGAGCAGAACTCAGTGACCTGAGGGGTGTGACAGTGGTGAGGGTGGGAGAGGGGGACAACTTCCAAGGGTTGTTACTCACTTAAAGAAGACCACAGGACTTGGCGGACAGCAACAATGGGGTGGCTCCTGACCCCTCCTCATCTCTGCCTCCCCACTCCCCGGTGCACGGCCCTCAAAGCATTGTCCCTTTATATTTATATATTGCTGTTTTGTTCAGGGCTGTTTCTCTATTAGACCACGAGCTTACCAGGGGGCAGGGGCTCTGATTTATTCTCATCACTATTCCCATTGTCTGCCCCAGTGCCTGGCACATTGTAACGCTTGATAAGTGTGTATTGAATGAGTAAGTACCTGATGAATTTGTCTATCCTAGGAAGTGGGTCATCTGCAAACTGAATGCAAGATGCTTCACTATGAATATTTACATATGCGTGTTCCCCATAAATCCTTTATTGTATATATTTTTTGCTTATTATAAGTGTGTATCTTGATATTATTATTGCACTCTTGAAAGGTGTATTGCTTGTACTCTAATAGTGAAATACTTAAAAAAAATCCACCATTTATTTAATATCTACCATTTGCTAGGCTATAGATTGGGCACTTTGTAAAGCTTTCTTTGTTTGACCCTCACAAACCTCTGAAATCTCTGTTTTCTAGATGGGGAAATGAAATCTCACAGAATTTAACTAACTTGCCAAAGTCACTCAGCTAGGAAGTGGTGGCGCCCAGGTCTGTGGAGTTCCAAAGTCTATATTCTTTTTACTACACTGAGATAAAGAAATGTAATCTTGGGCTCACGGATGTTTTGGGTGAAAGGGAGCTCTGGTGAATATAATCCTTGAGAATGCATAAACAGGACAGTGGTGATTATTTTAACTTTGACATTTTATTAAAAGAATTCCCTATTCCCCTTAGTAATAAACCATGAGATTGCCAGGGGGTTGTCTACTATTATGTATGGAGAAGCATTCTAAGATAAATTTCCCCTTAGACAAACATGTAGTGAAGATAAATAGAATTAGAATCTGTGGGCCAAATTGTGCTTCAATATGGGATGGTTTTAAAATCAGGCCTTGAATAAATAAGGTTGTTTTAGGATAGAGCCTTTCAGAAAGTCACAGAGTGCACGGAATAGAGTCTGCTTTTGACTGGGACCCTGTGTATCCTTCAGCATGCCCCTTTGGGCAAAAGCTTTGCCATATGCCAACTCCTGGGGCCATTATGTCTGCTTAAGCTGATGGTTGATTAGTAGTTTAAGAAATGCATGTGAGTGACTTAGAACCTTAGACAGTGGAACTGGGAGGAGAATGCAGCGTGGGAAGCCATATAGAGGAGTGTGACATTCATTCACACTTTCAGTATGTGTTTGTGTTTCTATCTATCATCTATATGTCTGTCAGACTGTCTATCTGTCTATCTACCTACTCACTGGTTCTCAGACTTTTTGGTCTCAGCATCAGTTTACACTCTTAAAAACAATTGATGACCCAAAGAGTTGCAGTTTATTTGAATTATATTGATTGATATTTCCTATATTATAAATTAAAACAGAAAAATTTAAAACTTAAGAATACATGGGCGTACGTTCCATTAGCCGTCAGAGTAAAGGTGTCATCACACGTCATGGAGAGTCTGGAGAATTCCACTATACCTTCATGAGAGTATAAGGGTGAAACTATTTTTGACCTTGTGGACTCATTGAAGGGTCTTGGGGCCCCCCCGATGGGTGCCTGGACTATACTTTGATAATTGCTTATCTGTGTGATCTTCATTTCTCCTCTTCTTTCTTGAACCCACTCCAGTCAGACTTTTTCCCTGACCATGCTGCTTAAATTGCTTTTGTCATGGTCAGCAGTGACCTCCACATTGTTTAATTTAGTGGCCGTTTCTCAGTCATCACCTTACTCGATCTCTCAGAACCATTTGATATAGTTTATCATTCACTTATCCTTGAACTGTTTTCTTCATTTGCCTCCCCAGGTATCAGACTCACTTCCTCTTTTGCTGGTTCCTCCTTATATCCTTGACCTCTTATACTGGAGTTCCCCATGGTTCTGTCCTTGAACTTCTTTTCTTTTTTATCTACATTATTTACTTGGTGTGGACATCATCCAAACTTGTGTTTTTAAACACCATTTATGTACAGATACTCCCAAGCATATATTTCCAGCCTTGACTTCTCTCCTTAACTCCAGATCTGTATAGCCAACTGCCCACTTGACATGTCTTTTTGGATGTCTAATAGCATCTCATACTTAATCTGTGCAAAACTGAGCTTCTGAGCTCCCCCTCCAGCAAACCTTTTCCCATAGGCTTCCTTATCTCCACAAATGCCCATCTTTAAAGTTGCTCAGTACAAAAACTTGGAGTCATTCTCAACCCCTCTTTCACACTCCTCATCCAGTCCGTTACCCAGCCTTATCTGGCTCAAATTCTAAAATGTATCTAGAATCCTACTACTTTCCACCACCTGAGCTGCTATTGCCACCATAATATCTTGCTGAAGTTACTGCAGAGCTTCCGAACTGTCCCCTGGTCCCTCCCTCGCTCCGCTGTAACCTCTTCTTCACACAGCGATCAGATTGTTCTTGTTAAAAGGAGAGTCAGATCATGGCTCTCCTGTGTTCCACATGCTCTGGTGACTTTTCGTCTCACTCAGAAAGAAAGCCAAAGTTCTTACAAGAGGCCCCCAAAGCCCTCTAGGACCTGTCCACCATCTCCATTATCTCCTTAACTCTTCCCCGGCTCACTTCCGTCCACTCGCGCTCACATCCTTGTGGCACCTCTGGCCTTTTGTCCTTACAGCATCATCCTCCTGGAGTACCCCTTGCCATTCATCTGCAGGGTTCACTCTATTATCAAAACAAAACCAGAAGAACACAAGAGAAGTTTGGGAAGGAATAGAAATGTCTGTTACCTTCATTATGGTGGTGGTGTCGAGTTTGTTTGCATATGTCCAAACTCATCAAATTGTACACATTAAATATGTTCTTGGTATATCAATTATACCTCAATAAAGCTGTGAAAAAATAACTTTAGACCATTATTCAAATATCACATTCTCAAGTCACATTCTCTTGTCAACACCCGTTCCTGCTTTATTTTTCTCAATGACATGTTTCACCATTTAATATACTGTATATTTTACTTATTATTTAAAAAAATTGTCTTTCTTCTCTCCAACCACAGCTGAAAAATCTATTAAGGCAACAGTTTATTATGTCTGTTTCTTCAGTGCCTAGAGTGTGTCTGGCATCTCCTAGACTCTCTGAATTTTTGTTAAATGAATGAATGAGTGGGAAGTAAACTGTCTATTTCATTTCCTTAGGTTGAGAAAGAATTTATTGAAAATATCAAAGAGGGGCCAGCCAGGTGGTGTAGCGGTTAAGTTCACACGTTCCACTTTGGTGGCTTGGAGTTCACCAGTTCGAACCCTGGGTGCGGACCTACACACTGCTTGGCAAGCCATGCTGTGGCAGGCATCCCGCATATAAAGTAGAGGAAGATGGGGACGGATGTTAGCTCAGGGCCAGTCTTCCTCAGCAAAAAGAGGAGGATTGGCGGCAGATGTTAGCTCAGGGCTAATCTTCCTCAAAAAAAAAAAAAATCAAAGAAATGTAATAGCATTAGCCAATTCTAGGCTCCAAATTTTAAGAATATTTAAAATAATGTATAACTTTAAAAATGTCTTAGAATAAGGCATGACTTTGATCATAGGAAGGCCCTAATTTTATATTGAGGTTACAGTATAGACTCATACCTACGTGGTTGGGTGCCTTGGGCATAAATTGATTTTGTAGTGGAGGGCCTTCAGGGTGGAACGATGCTTTCAGAATAAGTGCTGTAGGGTTCTCAGAGCCTTGTCCTCATCGTCATCATTACCATCATCATCATCATCATCATTTCATTTATCTTGCAACTTCTCATACTCAGATAACAGCACTGATAAAGAGGGTGACTGTCTTGGGATCCTTAGGATACTGGCAGGAAAGACCACTCCCCTGACAGGTCTGGTCCATCCATCCGGGTCATCATACCTAACACCCCTGGGGTTTGGAGACCCAGGTTGGACGTTGGAGGATACACAGTCCCGACAGCTATGAAGGCTTGGCAGTTTGAATAGATGTTATGCAAAAAGCAGGGAGGTTCAAGATAAAATAATTTGGGAAATAATCAGTTAACGTTTCTGCTTTTCTTAGGGCTTTTATTTTGCTATTGTCCATTGTAAACCTGTAAGAAGGATGTATAGGATGCAGTGTTTCACACACTTATTGGAATACAGAGCCTTTGTTCCTGTAACATCTCACTGGGGGAATTACTGAGTATAGTAATGAGCTTCACTATTTGTATGTGTTACATTTTTTCATCTTTCCTCTAGCCTCCAATACTGGGAAGAGAAAGACATAAAAATTAAGTAGGAAGGTCTTGTAATTAAATGCTTTTTCCAAAATGGGAACAAAGTCTAGGAGGGTACTTTATGTACATGGAAGTGGAGCAGTGCTTGGATGAGAATCTGTAAATAATGCTAAGAGGTCGGCTGGGCATTTTGGAGGTTCACATTAGGCTAGCTTTTTACAGAAACATTTCCTTGCAACTTGGGGCCTGATCTTACATTGTGTGTGTTGTCCTTCTCTTTCCCTATGCACGGTATACTTACAAGTTTCTCTCAGAGAGGGGCTCAAAGTTAAATTCAGGTGTAGGCATTAATGTCAGTACTTCAGATTCGCCTGTAAGTACCTAAAATGTCTTCCCATGATTGATTTTGATTTTTCCTTTATCCCTTAAAGAATTGTTCTGGGAGTATGACCATTGACATAAATGTTATTGCACTCAACACAATTATTGCTGGTTTTGTAAGAAGAGTTCTGAGCCAGATATTTCTTACATCTTAGGCTATTAAGTTCTCTCTTAAGATCTCAGTGCATACCAACTGATGACTGATCGTAAGTCAAGACAATATATCCCAACAACTGTAGCCACCACCCAGGAAGAGACAGCCTACACTTGATGTATATTCTATTAAGACACAACTTAGGAATTGTTAGTTTGGAAGTGAGGTTGTCACCCATACCTACTTTGAGCCTTAAGAATACCATTGTCTGAAGAATGGTGCTGGAGGTGAAAGCAAAGCCAGCAGATGGTGAAGGGAGTCTGGCCATGTTTCTGTTGTTCCAGAGGAGAGTGACCCCTGGGGACATCCCTGGACAGGGGCCAAGAATGGGCATTTCTTTCTCTCCCACTGTCATAGACAGTGACTTGTTGACAGGCCGTTGTTGCACATTGTAGACGAGCTGGAACCCAGCAGGGGACACCAACACAGCCTCTGCCGGGTGTTTTGTAGTCTTTCCATTTGTCCCTGGTTGGCTTGGAGTCATAGTTCTCAAAGCGTGGTCTAGGGACCCCTGCAGAGCCCAAGACCCTTTCATGGGCTTTCTGAGGCCAACATCATTTTCATAATAATGCTGAGATGTTATTTGCTTTTATCACTCTCCTTCTTTTACAAGTATACAGTGGAGTTTTCCAGAGGTTGGTATCTCAGCAGAGTGAACGCAGAAGTAGATGTGAGGATTCAGCTGTCTTCTATTAAGCCAAACAGTAAAGAGCTTTGCAAAAATGTAAAAACAAAGCCAAAAAAACTAAACCATAAAATGTGTTATTTATATTGACATACCCAAGGGGTTTATTGTTATTTTAAATGACTTCATAAATATTTTAAGTAATTTTTGGTTAAAATTTGAATGTGGTAAATATTGATGAGATATAACTGCCATAAACTAAAGATCTTTGTGAACTTTTTTAGTATAAGCATGTCCCAAATATTGCATGTGTTTTTTATTTGCTCATCTGGCAATCTTAACTGCTTACCCCTTGTTCTACAGGGAGAGCTTGTTTCAGCACCTACTCTGTGTGGTGAGAAAGTGGAGAAACCACAGGCTCTTCTTGCTTATTTGTTGACCGCCAGTTCAGCAGGTGGTGGAACCAGCTTTCATGAGTAAGGGCACACTGGGTTCTTCTTGATGTCTTTCTGACTTTGCAGGGGTGGGTGTGATTTTCTGCTGGAAAGAGTTGAGAGTTACTTGAAGAGCATCATCTGTAAGGATGCAGGGCCACTCTGGTTCCATGTGGCCATGTGAGCAAGTGTTGCCAGCCCTGCTCTCTGTCATTTATTACTAGGGACAGGTAGTTGTGTCTTTTGTCACTCATAGCAGAGCCTGCATAGCTGGTGCAGTTACTGTGCCTGTTTCCAGTGTTAAGCCCTTGGACTTTGCCAAGAGAGGGCTACAGGGCGAGCTCTCAAGAGCTTTCACTGGCATTATTTGATTGATTGACTGATTGATTGATTCATTCATTATTTCTCCTTCTTCCCTCTTTTCCTCCCTTCTCCTTTACCTCTCTGTCTCTATTTCTGTCTCTGTCTCTCTCTTATTTTCTCTCATTTGTTCAAAAATGTTCTTATTTGTTCATTGCATTCTGCAGTGTATGAGGCACTATTCTAAGTGCTGGAGAAAACCCAAAAAGTGATGTTCTTGCCTTCAAGGAACTTGAAGTATCTCAGAATTCTTTGCAGTTGACTTGTGCTAATTACGCTCACAAGGTAATGAAGATATGAGCCAGAATGTAGATGCTTTAGTTTACAGTGCAGGACTGTCCTTTCCAGTGGATTGGTTTCTTAGCATTTGCATACAGAGAAGAGAGGACTCGTATGCAAACCTATACGTGACAGGGCTGGGACTCGGGTCCAGTGAGGAAGGGGATGCCCCGGGAGCAAGGTGGTTTCCCTCCACTGCATGCGGTTTGAAGACCTCCTATGCTGCCAGGGTGCATTCATCCACAATGCAGCTTGTTCCTCTCCTTCCTTTTGATGTTTTTAAAATGAGGTTTTGGATGTCGTTTGCTTCGTAGCATTATTTTTTTTAGCTATAATAAAGCTTTATGTTGGAAGCAGCGTATCTTCTGCCTATTCCTGCTACATAAAAATCTATTTCCAAATTTCCTCGTGCTCTGGTAAAGATGATTTGTATGTAGATTAGAAGAGAATAAGATGGAAAGCCCTACCCCCGTATGGATCTTCTTTAAGAAATAATAATAATAAGTAGTGGTTATTGAGAGTGTTTTATGAGACTTATAGGTATTATTTCATTTGGTTTCTCAAAGCAATCCTGTCAGGTAGATTTCACCATTTCCATTTTACAGGTGAAGACACAAATTCCAGAGAGGTTAGGTGACTTGCCCCAGATCACATAGCTGTTACATGGCAGAGTCTGGATTCTGTCTCTCAGTCCATGTTCTCATCCATTTGCTTGCTGCGCCCCTCGCTTTCCTTGTGCTAGACACAGGAAGGAGTTAAGTGGAGATCTCTCAGGCATGAGGCTCGGGTTTCTGTCCCGTTCTTTAGGAATACAGATGGAAAAGAACAATGAGTCACCTGCACGCCCCATTCTTTTGCCTTTCATCTTCCATACTCTCCGTTGATAAAGAAGACAAGATCAGCATTGTCTGGGCATCTGATTATCACTCCAGATGATTTCCTGGAAGGCCCTAGATGGTTCATTCTGGGTATTCTCAGGCGGATAAGTATGAAAACAGGAAAAAGTAATGAAGACAGAACAGCAATATGTTATAATGAAAATTGCTACAATTTAATATCTGAGGATATTAAATCAAACATTTGAAGGGCTGTTGTGTGGAGCGGGGATTAGTTCTGTCCTGAAGAGCTGAGCTAGGAGACCCGATAAAGCGAAATGACAGTTCTGAATTGTGGAGCTCAGTACGTACGAGGAAGCTCTTTTGTTCTGTTTCCTCTTCCCCTGCCTCCATCCCTCTATCCCTTCCTTCCTTCAGTTAGACTTTCCCCAGTGGTGTGCCCTCCTTCAGAAGGTTTGGAATTCTCCAGCATCGGATGGTCCCTTCAAAGGCTTGTTGTGAAGATGTTTTAGTTATGGGTTGTGTCCTTTAGAACTGTGGTCTTACACAGTGCCACATCTCACGGTGTGAGATTCCAGTGGCAGTCTAGCCCAGAGGCTTAAAAAATGCTTGTCAGTTCAGAAGATTCCTTGTAACAGTTACTTAGGGAAGGTGAATAAAAGCTTCAGCCGTGGGTGGAGGAGGTTACAGGAGTGCCTTTGCTGTTGCAGCCCTGTCAAGTTTGGAGAGGACCGGCGGGAAGCCCACCTCCTCTGTCTGGCTCTGATCCCAGGTGAGCGCCCCATAAGAACAGAGGGAAGGCGGGTTGCAGAGGCTGGACAGTCGTGGAGAAGTGAGGGGCAGGCGAGGCAGAAAGAGCATCACGCTGCCCTTTGATGACTTCCCATAGAATCCTGGCTTTGACACAGTGTTCGCTCTCCATTTTGTACATTTATAAACATTTAAAGAATTAACATTTAACTATATCAATATTCATGACTATATTTCCCATGTTAAAAAAATCAAATTATTATAGATAAGACTGAGCATTCTTTTTTTCTCTATCCCCAGTGTCTGATGGAGGCTCTACACAGAGTAGGGCTGAAAACGCCTCTGTTCATAGATGAAGGATGCAACGGGAAACCCGGGATCCACACTTACACTATTTAGTCATTGTGAAGTGTTTTAATAATGATTTTTATTTAGGTAATAGCAATGAATACTAATTATAGAATTTTGGAAAGTCTGTATAAAATAGAATAAAAAACTTACACATGGTCCTTCCATGTGAAGATAATGTTGGTAACCACGATCATTGTTTTACTCATCCCATAAATATTTATTTTTGGAATAAGTGGTTTTTTGGTTGGCACATTTTTCGGGCCAGCCATTTCTCTCTTATAAGTGGCAAAGACTGCGTGAACGTCAGCTGCTGATTGTGAATCTTATTTCAGCTTCCTGAATCTTGCATTTAGAGGAGATCCTAATGAGAGGGTGATAGTCGGCTGGAGTTCTAATCTCCAGGAGGTCGTGAGTGTTCGCTTGTGTCTTGAGGACCCTGCTGTCTGAGTAGGACCTCACCAGAGGCTGCCTCGTCTGCCCGCCAGATGCCGTGGGGCAAAGTCTGCTGCTGTGGGATTTGGATAAATCACCTTCTCTGTTGTCTTTCTTACTGAATCTGTAACTGCTCAATGGGAATAACAAATCCTCTGTCGTCTTGCTCATTGTGATGCAAGGAAAATAAGAATATATGTGATAAAGTTGACATCACTCATCATGGGAAGGAAAGACGATCCAGTCATCTTGCTAGCAGTGTTAGTTGACTCCTCAGGAAGGAGAAAAAAAGAACTTTAGATCTTTGCCTTACACTTTATATCAAAGTCCATCCTGGAGGCAGCCTGGCGTTGTATTTTAGCCCTGCTTGTCTAGAGCCGGCCTGCCTGCATTCAGGTCCTGGCTCTGCCCCTTTGATCAAGTGACTTCACCTTGTAGGGCTCCATTTTCTCATCTGCAAAATGGGGATGGTAGCTGTAGCTATCTTAGGGAAGTTGTGAGAATTAAATGAGTCGCTCTAGTAGTTGCTGCTTAGAACTGTAATTTATAACAGTATCTGGCACAAAGCAGGTTCCGTACAATTGTTTGCTATTATTACTGTGATCTAAAGCAGTAAATATTTTTTGTGGAAAGAAACCATAAAACAACGAGGAGGAAATATAAATTAATATTTATCTGATCTTAAGATCGGGAAAGACTCCCTAAGCGTGTACTCAGTGCAAGAAACCACAAAGGACTGATAGCTTTAGCTACGGAAACATTAAAGTCCATAATGTATAGGTCAACCGACACAGCAAAAGTATTTGCAACATTAAAAGTAAGTAAAATACAGAATAAATAGTTGTACTATGTCTGACAAATGAAGAGGTAATAGTTAGGCTTCAAACCCAATTTGGTGCTCACCAAAGCTCAGCCTTAGATTTACCTTGTGTTATATTGTGGTTGCCACTAGCTCATGTTCAAAATTATGCATGTACACTGATAGGAGTGTATGTACGTGTGGATGCATGTATGTGTTTCTTTCCTGCTTGTTCCATAAACTATTTAAGTACACTTAGAGTAATGCAAGAAGTGCAAAATAGCAAATGTGAAAAATAGGGAAAAAGAAGAGAAAAACAGTGTATGGAAGACTGAGCCCAAGCCCCATGCAGCTATGATTGACAGCAATGTAGGAAGCCAGAGCAGCCTTACCATCCAGTGTCCATAAGCCCAAATCTACTGAATTATTTAAGGGAAGTACGAATAGTTTTGATACTGAGAACGGCAGAGAAATTTCTTGACAGGGTCTTCAAACAAATTACTGGTAATTTAATGGATAGTAATCTTGACACCATTTTGTTAATAGCGTTAATGCTAATGACCCATTTCATTCTGTTGGTATAGGCTGGTGGCCCCACACCAAAGCAACTTACAGGGAAGTGATTTGGAGTTGAAGATGCTGGTATTGTGATGCAGTTTGGCTACCACGCAGGTCCTGGGCATGCTTGTCCTCAGATGCCTGCCTCTGGGGCAAATGCTCCCCTTCCTCTGCTCTCTGTGTTGGAAGGGGCTGGACCCTGAAGGCTACATTTCCTAGTTTGGCTTCTGGCTGGGATTGGCCAATGGGAAGCACTGTTGGTAGGTTGGACGGTGGGCGGAAGGATAGAAACCAGTATTTCTCCCCTTCCCACTTTACCTGGGGGGCCTCCTGTAGCAGCAGTTGTGTGTTCCTCATGGGTCCAGCTTCCCATGGACTGGCCTCCTGTGATGCCAATTCTATCAGGTGACCTTGGCCCCTGGGCTCATTAATGACATCACCTCCTCTTTGTTTCTCTCCAACTCAGGTGTGCGAGCAGCTTCCCAGAGTTGCTAATCTTTGGAATACCTCACTGTCCCCCTTGGCTTCTCAGCTCCCCCACCTCCCATACTGCAAATATAGGAAGTGGTTTCTGCTTTTCCGATGATCTCAACTGATCTGGCTGGATTCTGGATGATGATATGTCATCTCACTAATCAGCAAAATAATGCAAATGAGAAGCTTGAAGACTGGCCTTACCATCTAGTCTTCATTGCTGTGTGGAATCCATGACTTATTATAAAAGTCTTCTTTGTGTTACTTCTTGGAGTATACTTTCTTTGCCAAAGGGCTGCTTGGAGATTCAGACTGAGCCTTGTCAACCAGCTCGGAGTCCTGCCTCCAATTTCCAGGACTCATTAGGGCAATTTCCAGGCAGGCTGCAGTGTTGGAACCTACTTGAACATCCATTTGCACTGTGCACAGTGTTATGTAACATTTGTGCTGTCATGGAGGATTACCATTTAGATTGAAGAAATGGAATTCATTTGTTTCAGTAATTTATTTCCAGGAAACTTATGACCTTACAAATGTAACATAATTGGAACATTTCAGTTTTCTGTTTTATGAAAATTGCTTCCATCTTTATATTAATAAGAAAAGGAACATATCAAAAATACCTCAAAAGACACAGACATATGACTTTTTAATCACCTCAAGTTCTCTGGTCCCTCACTCAGAGAGCCCCTCGTGCCAGCCTCTCACAATGATCACAGTGTTCCAACCCCCCCACCTGTCAGACCTCTGAGCTCTGAGCCAGGATTTGCTTTATATCCCAAGTCTTTCTGAATTCTGACATCCATGCAAATTTCTTTAAAAAAAGTGCTTTTTCATATTTTTATACATAAGCTATACCAATTTATTAGAAAATGGAAAAAGCCCTATCCTAGCCATTATTACTCTTTATGTTACTTGGTTTTTTCCCCCCGTTTCAGTTTGAATATGCTTTGCACTAATGGTGTGTACTTCTCTCAGGTGGTTCTGTTTTTCATATAATGTGGGCTGGTATTTATTTCCTTTGGGTACAACTGTATAAGCACAGTCATACAATATTTGTAGTACAAACAGATACAGATACACACGTAAACTTAAGCTACCATATAAGTTAAAATGTCAGCTAGCACTAGAAATTGAGTATGATGATTTAAACAAATTACCTTTCATGATTATAAAATGCATAATGTTGCATTGTATTTTATTTAGCAGTTCACCAATTTGGGGGCATTTCTTTTCCTTTTCACAAATAACATTATGATGAGAGTATTTTTGTATAAAGTCATCTCTGGGTTTTAGACTATTGCCTTAAGTAGCATAAATAATTTCTCAGTATTCATATTATGCAAATTATATTTATCAGCCCAAATAGGTGAGGGTTGGATTATTAAATCATGTCACCATTTTACGTCTAGTGTTAAAACACGTATCTCCTAGTGGCCATATTGTTACTGGTGAAGAGCATGGATGTCGCTGTTGCACAGACGTGGATTAGAGTCTCATCCCCACTCAGTTATGTGTCCTTGGGCCTTTCTAAGCATCAGTTTATAACTCAGTAACAATGGCATTTATATCACCCATTGTTTAGAGGTGCCCAATGTGGTAGGTACTAGGCACATTGAGGCTGTTAAGTACTTAAAATACAGCTAGTTGAATTGGGATGTGCTGTTAGTGTAAAATCTGCACTTTGAAAATTGAGTACAACAAAGAATACAAATATCTGATTAATAATTTTATATTTATTACATATTGAAATGATAATATATTGGAAATATTGGGTTAAATACATTATTAAAATTAATTTGAACTATTTCCTTTTTTTTCTTTTTTGGTGAAGAAGATTTTCCCTGAGCTAACATCTCTTGCCAATCTCCCTTGTTTTGCTTAAGGAAGATTGTCACTGAGCTAACATCTGTGCCAGTCTTCCTCTATTTTTTATGTGGGGTGCCTCCACGGCATTGACTTGATTAGTGGTATCTAGGTCTGCACCTGGGATCTGAACAGCAGAATGCACAAACTTGACCACTGTGCCACTGGGCCAGTCCCTCTTTTGATTTTTTAGTGTGACCAGTAGAAAATTTAAAAGTACATATGTGGCTCACATTATATTTCCATTGGACAGGGCTAGTTTTGGGGGTACATGAGATAATACATGTGAATCTCTTAGCACAGTGCCTGGCATGTGGAAAGAGTTTAATTAATACAGATCTTCCTTCACTTATGATGGGGTTACTTCCCTGTGAATCTGCCATGAGTTGAAAATATTAAGTCGAAAATGCATTTAATACACCTAACTACCGAACAACATAGCTTAGCCTACTCTACCTTGAATGTGCTCAGAACACTTACATTAGCCTATAGTTGGGCAGAATCATCTAAGATAAAGCCTATTTTATTAAAGTATTGAATATCTCATGTAATTGATTGAATACTGAAAGTGACAAACAGAATGGCTGTCTGGGGACAGAATGGTTGTCACTGTATTCTTGTTCACCCTCGTGGTCATGGGGCTAACTGGGAGTTCCAGCATCATGAGAGAGTGTCCTATTTACTGCCTATGCTAGCCCAGGAAGAGATCAAAATTCAAAATTTGAAGCGTGCTACCTACTGAATGCGTACTGCTTTCACACTGTTGTAAAGTTGAAAAATCGTAAGTTGAACCTTGTCACTTGGCGACAGTCTGTGCTATTGTTTGTATTATTATAGCAGTAGCAGGAGTGATAGTCATTGTTGTTGTAAGTGTCTCAGATGCAGAGGCTGAGCACTAAGTGACTCCTTTGCACCTGAGGGGAGAGGGAGAGAGAATGCGCCCTAAGCGATGCAGGAGAGCAGACAGAAACCCAAGGGTGAATAAAAGACCCAGGGATGGTTGGTCAGTAGCGAGTGCAGGCGATCTCCAGCTTTGTTCCGCGGATGTCTGAGCTTGTTTACGTGTAGAAACAACCAATATTAGTTTAGATTAATTCTTCCTGGGGAGCCAAGAGGGGTCTAGCCATAACCTCTCCAGTGCCTAAGGGAGACAAAACATCTCTCTGACTTGTTAGGAGTGGTTGAGTCCAGTTGGACGTCGGAAAGAATCCACAGCTCAAGGGGCTTCCACAGCAGCCTCCTGAGAAGTTAGCCCACCTTTGGCTCTTCCTGGTATGAAGGGTCTGCACTCCTGGAGAAGCACCCTTGTCAGAGTCTGGGGGGCGACTCTTGTCATGCCCTCCCGGAGGCTTCTCTTTGCTCCCACACTGTGCAGAGGAGGCTCCCCCTTCCTCTGTCGCATGAGCTACTGTTACAAATTTATCAGGTGTCCTTGGGCAGTGCTTACGTGTTGATTCCCCTCCCGGGCCAGGCTGCACTCTCATTAGCTCTGTCCTCCTCCATTGGCACCCGCCACACACACGTGCTCTGATGCAAAGCAGATGCCTACACTTGATAGGACTGGGCACTAGGTGTGATTAGCTTGGTCAGTCATGGTCCTGGAGTAGGGATGGAAATAGCACTCCATGGGCTGCTGTGCCTGTCCCATGCCTGTGGCAGGCATCAATAATCAAATGCAGCACTTTTTCCTATTAAGTCAAGATGCAGCTTCAGAGCAATAATAGTAGTGACAATAATTATAGTAATAATATCTCTCAACCAGTTTTTCAGGCAGCCGTGTATGCTAAAACTTATTTGTTCCAGAGTTTGGGTGAGTATTAGCTCAAATCCATTATGGAATAGTCACAACTTTAGAAGGAAGGATTCTTTACATATTAGCAATTACAAATTATACAAGTGGCCTACTTAATTTAATTTGTATTTGCTTGTAATACCTCAACAGTAATGAACAATACTGGTTTTGCTTTAAAGTTAGTGTTTCTCAAAAGTCTTGGGGAGTGTGAAGACACTTGGGAAAGTTATTTGGAATCATATTTAATATATCTGTAAGGGGCTGGCCTGGTGGCGCCGTGGTTAAGTGCGCATGTTCCGCTTCTCGGCAGCCTGGGGTTTGCCGGTTCGGATCCCGGGTGCGGACATGGCACTGCTTGGCACGCCATTCTGTGGTAGGCATCCCACATAGAAAGTAGAGGAAGATGGGCATGGATGCTAGCTCAGGGCCAGGCTTCCTCAAAAAAAAAAAAAAGAGGACTGGCAGTAGTTAGCTCAGGGCTAATCTTCCTCAAAACAAAACAAACAAACAAACAAAAATATATCTGTAGTCCATACTACCTAAAGCAATCTACAGATTCAACGCTATCCCAATGACATTCTTTGCAGAAATGGAACAAAGAATCCTAAAATTCATATCGGGCAACAAAAGACCCGGAATTGCTAAAGCAATCCTGAGAAAGAAGAACAAAGCTGGAGGCATCACAATCTCTGACTTCAAAACGTACTACAAAGCTACAGTAATCAAAACACCATGGTACCGGTACAAAAACAGGTGCACAGATCAGTGGAACAGAATTGAAAGCCCAGAAATAAAATCACACATCTATGGACAGCTTATCTTCGACAAAGGAGCTGAGGGCATACAATGGAGAAAAGAAAGTATTTTCAACAAATGGTTCTGGGAAAACTGGACAGTTACATGTAAAAGAATGAAAACTGACCATTCTTCTTCACCATTCACTAAAATAAACTCAAAATGGATCAAAGACCTAAAGATTAGGCCTGAAACAATAAGTCTTCTAGAAGAGAATATAGGCAGTACACTCTTTGACGTCAGCTTCAAAAGAATCTTTTCAGACACCACAACCCCTCAGACGAGGGAAAGAATAGAAAGAATAAACAAATGAGACTTCATCAGACTAAAGAGCTTCTTCAAGGCAAGGGAAAACAGGATTGAAACAAAAAAATGGCCCAGTAATTGGGAAAAAATATTTACAAGTTATTTATCTGAGAAAGGATTAATCTCCATAATATATAAAGAACTCACACAGCTCAACAACAAAAAAGCAAGCAACCCAATCAGAAAATGGGCAGGGGACATGAACAGACATTTCTCCAAAGAAGATATACGGATGGCCAATAGACATATGAAAAGATGCTCATCGTCACTAATCATCAGGGAAATGCAAATCAAAACTACACTAAGATATCACCTTACACCTGTTAGAATGGCAAAAATATCCAAAACCAAAGGGACAAATGTTGGAGAGGCTGTGGAGAAAAAGGAACCCTCATACACTGTTGGTGGGAATGCAAACTGGTGCAGCAACTATGGAAAACAGTATGGGAATTTCTCAAAAAGTTAAAAATAGAAATACCTTATGACCCAGCCATCCCACTGCTGGGTATCTATCCTAAGAACCTGACATCAGCAATTCCAAAAGTCCCATGCACCCCTATGTTCATCGCAGCATTATTCACAATAGCCAAGACGTGGAACCAACCTAAGTGCCCAGCAACTGATGATTGGATAAAGAAGATGTGGTATATATATACAATGGAATACTACTCAGCCATAAAAAAGGACAAAGTCGTCCCATTCACAACAACAAGACCTTGAGGGTATTATGTTGAGTGAAATAAGCTAGACAGAGAAAGATGAACTCTGTATGACTCCACTCATAGGTGGTAGTTAACATATAGACAAAGAGAACTGATCGGTGGTTACCAGGGGAAAAGGGGGGTGGGGGGAGGGCACTAGGGGTGAAGTGGTGTACCTACAACATGACTAATAATGAAGTACAACTGTAATTTCACAAGGTTGTTAACTATCATAATCTTAATAAAAAAAGAAAGAATTAAAAAAATATATCTGTAAAATTTTACAGGCATTTCCAAAGAAACTTTATATCAATATATAATGAGAAAATATAAATATAAATAATTATATAAGTATTCCCATTTATATCTATTATATTGTTACAATTTCCCCATACATTTTAGATGCTATCAATGTTAAAATGCATGTTTAAAACAATGATTTCCTGAAATGGTGATAGAAAAATTGTGCATAAATATTTTCAGCATTGATTCAAAGGAGGCACTTAATTCTATAGTTTGATGATGATGATAATGATGATAATTTTGGTGGAGCTGGCAGCATGGTATACACACAAAACTCCATTTCTTGGTTTACAAATTATTCTATATAATTTTATCTTGAGATTTTCCAAACAGTACAAGGTTGCCAATATAAGGTTTTCCTGTAGTTGCAAGCTCAGGTTTGTGACATCCATCTGATGACGGCATGGCTGTGCAAGGGCAGATACCCTTACAGAGTGTGATCTGAAGATTTATAGATGGCAGTCGTAATAACTCTATCCCCAGTGTGTCTTAAAGCTCATGAGCTTCAAGAGGATTCAAGCTCTTTCTTAGCTTGACACCATTAGGACAAGTTGCTTTCATCTCAAGGTGCTTTTCCTAAAATCATTAGTTTTTCTTTTTTTTGGTCAGAGTCAAAAAGTTTTACTCCCCCCTCTTTTTTTAATTGAGGTATAATTGACATATAACATTGTATTAGTTTCAGGTCTAGAATGTAATGATTTGATATTTGTATATATTGCAAAATGATCGCTACAATAAGTCTAGTTAACATCTGTCACCAAACATAGTTACAAAAATTTTTTTTCTTGTGATGAGAACTTTTAAGATCTACTCCTTTAGCAACTTTCAAATATACAGTACAGTATTATTAACTGTACATTACATCCCCAGGACTTATTTATAAGTTTGTACCTTTTGACCCCCTTCACCCATTTCACCCACCCCCATTCCCCAACTCTGCCAACCATCTATCTGTTTTATCTACGAGCTCAGTTTTCTTTTTTTTTTAGATTCTACATATAAGTGCGATCACGTGGTATTTATCTTCCTTTGTCTGACTTATTTCACTTAGCATAATGCCCTTCAGGTCCATCCATGTTGTTGCAGATAACAAGACTTCACAGTATTTTGGCTGAGTGATATTCCTTTGTGTACATTTTCTTTATCCGTTCATCCATCGATGGGCACTTAGGTTGTTTGCGTATCTTGGAAATTGTAAGTAATGCTGCAGTGAACATGGGGTGAAGATACGTTTTCGAGTTAGTGTTTTCATTTTTTTTAAGATAAATACCCAGCGGTGGAATTGATGGATCATACAGTGGTTCTCATTTTAAGTTTTTGAGTAACCTCCATTCTCTTTTCTGTAGTGGCTGTTCCAATGAAGTTTTACCTCTTAATGGGAAAGAAAATGCTACAAAAGCAGACAAACAGGTGCCCCAAATAAAACAGAAACAAAAATAAAAATCACAGGGAATTAGGGAAAGAAGCAGACTGCGGGTGATGTGGTAAGAGGGTTTTGAGAAATGCAGTTCTTGTAAAGGTGGTTCCTGTTTAGATTGATATTTTCAAATCATACCTGTATTACTTTTTGGTGTGTGATTTCTGGAAAGTTACTTAACTCAGGCCTCTTCCCTGTGGAATTCATAGTCTCCTGGGAAAAGTGTGGTGTGTCTATTTACCAAATGTCTTGAAATAATTTGATCATGGTGTGTTTATTATTGGTGTCTGGCCTAGTGAGTTCTCAAATAGCATTAGAGAATAAATGATTGAAATATATGAATGAAAAAGGATTGATTTGGAAAGTCTTTTCTCCTAGAGTAGAGATTGGTTGGTTCTTCTGGGGCATTTATATGTGCAATTAACAAGCTGCCCCTGAGTGAACCATGGAACCCATTCATCCATTCATTCGCCCACTCATTCATTCATTCACTGTTTAATACTTAATGAGCATCTTAATATGTATAATGATAGGCCTGAAAAAAGTCTTGATCTAATGCCTTGTCCTCAGAAAATACATTTTAATTCAAATAGGAAAATGTAAAATGCTTAACAATTGGTTTCCCAGCAGGGTGCAAATGTGCTTGACCTCAAGTTACAGCTATTAAATTCAGATATAGGTGGCTATGCTTAGTAAGGAGAATTATAGAAACGTTCCAGGAAGCTGTATCTGAGACTAATGATGGCTTTAGATTCTGTTTCAAGTTCAGCTTTCTCCCTTAAAAGAAGGGGAAGAGTAAGTGTGAAGACACAGCTTTTGCATTGTTGTTTCTTGTTTGTTTATTCTTTTTGCTGCTCTGTTCTTATAACAGCAAATCATAAATAAAAGATGCTTCTGTTTCTCTCTCCTCTTTCTAACTGGTACTTTCCATACCCATGCCTCTCCTTCCTCTCCTCTTCTCTGTCTTTTTGTAATCAAATCATGGTTCCTTTGAGTATTTTGTTACAAGCCCACTGTTGCCTCAGAAGTTGAGGCTGTTGGTGTCACCACCTCTTCACGTGTTTGAGAATCTGTGTCTATAGCCTGGCTTCTGTCTCTTCATTGGTGTGGGAGGCCTTTAAGTGTTTCTTCAGTTTCCCCTTCTTCTCTCCTGCTTTGCCATTAGGCGATCATAAATATTTGTGCACCAGCGAGTCCATATGGATGCTGTCACAGTAGTATAAATGACGTCAGCCCAACTTAAGATGTTTTAAAATTAATTGATTTAATGAGAAAAGGAAAGCACAGAGCAGTTCGTATGACCTCACCCTGTCAGACAGCTGCCTAGAGCTGCCAGGTGGTGAAAACTTTCTCTTTTGAATGTCAGGGTTTGTTGGAAAGAATTGAAAATATTACTGTGTTTTGCTTCGTATTAAACAGGAAGGTTTCCTCTTTCTGTGTTGCCAAGTTGCTCCTTCCTTGCCTTGCTGACTTTTCTCATTTTTCTTTTCCAGTCTTTCCATCCATGGAATGACTTCCTTTTTTCCTCCCATTTCCATTTCCATCCGTCTAGCTTTCCCGTGTTCTTTTCTACTTGGCCCCTCAGCTGAAGTCCCATCTCTTCTGGAAACCCTTCAGTCTTGGTCAGCTTGAACCATAGACTGAGTAGCTCCAACAACAGACGTTTACTTCTCTGAGTTCTGGAGGCTGGAAAGTGCAAGGTGGAGGTGCTGGCAGATTTGCTGTCTGGTGAGGGCTCTCTTCCTGGCCTGTGGACGGCTGCCTTCTCTCTGTGTGCTCACAGGACTTCCCCTTGTGCATGCACATGGAGAAAGAGAGGATCTTGGTCTCTTCCTCTTCTTATAGGGTCCCTAATCCCATTTTGGAGGCTCCACTTACCTCCTGAAGGCCTCACCTCTAGATCCTGTTGCATGGAGATTACGGCTTCAACCTATGATTTTTTGGGGACACGTTCAGTCCTTAGCACCTTCCTTCGTCTGAGCCAGAGTAATTCTGCCTTCCTCTTTCCTTTAGGGTTCACGCATGTGCCAGTCATGTCGCTCTGTAGGTTGATCTTCTCTCCTCTGCTTCTCCATAAACTTGATTAGCCCAGGAGCCCTTGCACTTTGCCTTCCTCTGTTGTTCAGTGCTTAGCACCGTGCTTGGCATGTGGTTGGTATTTGGTATTGCTTGACTGAGTCATTGACTGATCATGACCCATGTGCTTGCACCTCCCTGGACTGTAAACATGAAACTTTCCAGAGGGTGAGACAGGCCTTGCTGTCTAACCTCATGAGAGGAACCAAGTGTTGATCATTTAGTTTGGAATGCTGGTAACTGTTATGCAATCGTATTTTCAGAGCTGGAAGGGAACCTAATGGTTCATTATTCAACACCTATTTCTATATAGGAAACATGACTACAGGAGAGGTTAAACGTCTTGCCTGTGGATTCACACAGAAATAGCCACACACCAGCAAGTGCCTGCTGATAGTCTTGGCTCCTGGGCCTTTGAATACCAAGAATCAAAGGGTGCTTCAAAAAAGATGGAGAGTCAATGCTTCATCAAAGATAACTTTTCTGAGTGAAAGGGTTAACTTTCTTTAATAAATGGGTGGATTTTTAAAGTTTCCTTATAGCTCAGGTTAGAGAGAACAGTGGTAAAAATAACATGTCCATCAGCCAATGGCAGATCTGGAATAAAACCCTCACAGGCTGTTTCTGCAGAATGAAATAGCTATGCTGTGGCCTCACCCCACACCAATAAAATCAGAATCTCTGAGGATGGGTCTAATGCATCTATATTTTTTAAAAGCACCCAAGTGATTCTGCTGTACAACCAGGCATGGGAACCACCAGTGGAATGAGGTTGGCTACAAATAATATAAAACAAAACAAACAGATTCTCATTTTGAATAGACATGACCTCGAGCAGTGTGGCTTAGATGAGGGAAATGCAGCCACAGGGTCGCAGTGTACTATGAAGACTGCAAAGATGCCAGAACTTTACTTTCTAAATACTTGTGAGGTCAGCTTGTGCTGGGTAACAACCACCCCAAAACTTACTTGCTTAAAACAACAAACATTTATCTTTTCTTTATTTCTTTGCGTCAGGTGGGCAGCTGTCGTGGTCTGGGCTGTCTTGGCTGATGTCAGCTGAGGTTGCTGGCATCTTAACTGGGGCGAGATGGTCTAGGATGGCCACACTCGCTTGATACATTGGTTTGTTATTGGCTGGGGTGGTGGGAATGCCTTGGCTGCGTGTGCCTTATTATCCAGCAACTTAGCCTGGGTTTGTCCGTGGAAAGCTGGGTCCAGGGTTCCCAAGGAAAACAAGGCATGCTCTTGAGTAGGGACCTTTCAAGCCTCAACTTGCGTAAAGTTTACTAAATTCTCATTGGCCAAAGTAAATCACACGGCCAAGTTCACATTCAAGTGATGGAGAAGTAGCCTGTACCTCTTGATGGGAAGAGCTGTAAGGTAATGTTGCAGAGCAGTGTGGGTATGGGAAAAGAAAGACTTTTGTGGACATTTTGTCCAGTATTCCAATTAGTAGAATTCCATATGAAACATAAGAACTGTCTCTGGACATACACTTTCTTATATTTTTATATTTTGAGTGGCCTTATAATAATTAAGCAAGGCCGTGTTAAGAGAGTTTGGCCAACAGTCTGTAGGCACAGATGTCAACTGCACAAGGAACACGTGGTCTCTTGATTTGAGATAATCCACAAGCTCAGCATCGTGAACAATAGGTTATTAAAAGCACACACCTGAGTTTCTAGTGCTGGCTCTATCACTTCCTAGCTGTGTGATGTTGGGCCATTTATTCAATACCTGTAAGCCTCAGTGTTCTCATCTGTAAAATGGGGCTAATAATGGTACCTACCTTATAGGGTATTTGTGAGAGTTGGATGGAATAAAGCATGTGGCACAGTTCTTGGCACAGCATGAGCATTCCGTACGTGAAGGTGTTAGAATCAGACATCTCCACTTGTCAGAGAGCTGAGATGGAACTCCCATTAGTTCCTATTTTATATGACTCGGGGATCCAGTGGGGCATCCGGGCCTGCAGGCAGTGCTGGCCGACCAAGCATACTGCTGGGATCCCTGGCTCCCCATTCCATTGGGAAACCCAGTGAGCTGAAACCCCAGGTCTCACTTTCTTCCAGGACATTCTGTAGAAGCCACTGCCTCTTCTCCTGCAGCCTAAAAGTTAGATTTGCACCTTTGTCCTTCATCTCTGTTCACCTCGTATGGGGGAGCTGTAAAGTCTGCAGGCATTTCACTGCTCTGTCATTCACTGTTGGCATAATCAAGAGAGGAGCTCAAGAAATATACCTGGCTACCTGATCGTGATTTTAGAAGTGTGCCTGCTGGGCTTGCCCATGGGCTGGGTTACAAAATGCTGGCAGCTGGTGAGCTGCATGTATTGTACCCGCGAGGAACCTGAGGAGGCTGGAAAACATATGAATTATACATTTTTACGACGTGCACATGCAAGGAGCGTGTCGTCTGTGACTTTAGCTTTTCATTAAACAAACTGTTCTTGGATTCCAAATCTATACTTTCCTACATCTTACTGTTTCCTGGTTGGCGTGTCACCGCCAGGATGACTTACAGGGAGTGACTACAGTGGAAGAAGGCAAAGTGAGCTTCATCACACGGAAGGTCTGTTTGTCTCACAGGTGTCAATTACAAAAACAATGAGCGTTATTTTCTTTCATCTTTTGCCCCCAAGTTGAACTACCCCGGTCACTGGAGCTCAGATGTTGAAAGTCACAGGACTAACACCCTTCAGTCACCAATGTCTTTTGAAGGCGGCTTTCTTCGAGATGTGAAAAGTGTTATATAACATGTTGTTTCGAATCTTGTAACCTACCAACATTCCTTTAAAAGAAAATGCTTTGTCTTTCTCCACCAGATGCTTACTAACCAGCCTTCTCCCTCCTCCACGGCATTGTTCCTTTCTTTCCCCTACCCCGAGGACTAGAAATAGCATTAGTCCAAGTGTTTAAAATGGTTCCTCAGATTGAATCTGAGGAAAGTTTCACGGTGGAGACCTCTTTTTAGGTCCAGAAAGTTTCAGTTCCCTGAGTAGACCAAGATGCAAATTAAAAACTAGGCCCCTAATTGCAGGACTGCATTGTCAAATGCCCATGTGTGGCTTTTTTTTTTTTTTTTGAGGAAGATTAGCCCTGAGCTAACATCTACTGCCAATCCTCCTCTTTTTGTTGAGGAAGACTGGCCCTGAGCTAACATCTGTGCCCATCTTCCTCTACTTTATATGTGGGATGCCTGCCACAGCAAGGCTTGCCAAGCAGTGCCATGTCTGCACCCGGGATCCGAACCGGTGAACGCCGGGCCGCCGAAGTGGAAAGTACAAACTTAACCGCTGCACCACCAGGCTGGACCCCTGATGTGTAGCTTTTGAGTCCCAGTTAGCAGTTTTGGGCCAGGTGTGCCTCACCTGCGTTTATCACGTTTGGTGGTGCATAGCCCCTGGTGTCACAGGCAGCCCCAAGCCATCAATGCACACACCTGTTTGCTCACCACCTTTGAGTTGTGTTCTGTTGAATTCTTTCTCTGAGCTGTCTGTCACGTGCTCTCCTTTGGATGGATTTTCTTTAGGATCTGGGCTCAGAAAGGTTTCAAGAACAACATTATTTGCTGCAGTAGTTAAGTCAGTAATGAGCATTATGAACATTTCTAGGCAGCCTAGTGGTCAGCTTGTCTTGCAGTTTTTCCCTCTTTAATGTTTCAAATCTTTCTCTTTTCTCCTTTTCTTTGTTTTGCTTCGTGTCACTGAACACTGCCTGAAATTATTTGGTTTATTATACTCTTTTTTACTCTCTCACAATAGAATGTAAAGTCCATGAAGGAAAGGCCTTTGTCCCTTTTCTTCACGAGTGTGTCCCCAGAGATTGGCACAGTGCCTGGTGTAGAATCTGCTACATTGAAAGCTGCAGTAATAGCTACTGTGGCTGTGTCTACCGCATGCAATAGTGTGTACGATCAGTAATGGTGGAATGAATGAATGAATATGCCTATTACTGCATCTCGGTTCAGTCTATCTTTCTCTTCCTTGCCTGCCTTCTACCACAGCCATCTCAGTTGTCCCATGCTTCCTTTATTTTCCACCCCTCAGTTGGTCCTCCACATTGCTGTCCTAGACCATATCCTTCCTTTGTTCCACAATTCCTCACAACTCCATTGCTGTTAGGATGGTGGTACCTGGACCCTCCATCATCTGGCCCCCGTCTCCTCCCAGCCTCTTTGTCGGGGTCTGCCTACACTCTAACAACAGTGGACTGAAGAATGGTGTTGTTCTGCACTCGTGCTTCAGTTTCTTGCCTCTCTGTCTTTCCTTCGTTTATTCAACAGATGTTTGAGCACTTATTATGCATCAGACCCTGTCCCTGGTGCTGAAGATACAGCAGCACACAAGACAAAACCCTTTTCTTTGTGGAACTTACGATGGAATGGAAGCACTACATGAATAATATAATGGTGGGTACTGCTATTTGCTATGCAGGAAAGCAGAGCAGAGCAGGGGGCAGAAAGGAAGGGGTAGAGGGAGGGGAGTGGGACATGTGTTCTCCTTTGTTCAAGCACTCTTTCCCTTCCCTTCTGCATCTGAGAGTAGCTCCCATTCATCCTTTAAGACTAAGATCTGGGCTCATTCTCTCCGGAAAGCCTTCCTGGACAGCTGGACAGGCAGAGGGAGGTGCCTTCCCAGGTGTTCCCCAATACCTGGTGTGAGCCCATCACACATGGCTGGGTTTTATTCTCGTCACGTTTCTGCATCCATGTCTAAGCTGTGAGCTCCTGAAGGCCAGGACTGGGTCTCACCCATCCTTGTTTCTCTTGTCGTAGCAGGGTCTGGCATACAGCAGGTGTCTAATAACAGTAAAAGTAAAAGTTATGCAATGCTCACATCCGTGCTTCTGCCACTGTTTACGTTAGGGTAAACAAAATATAGCAGGAATTAGATCAAGTGTTTTCTTAAAAGTTGGGATGTTTTTCTCTATGTTAAGTTTTGTTCAGAATTTTTTTTTTCTAATTTCCAAAGTATATGTGCATTGTACAAAATTTGGAAAACAGTGAAAATTATGAAGATAAAAGTGAAAAAACCCATAATTCTATCTCTGCTGACCTTTAACCGCTGGTAACATAGTTGCTGCATAGGCTTTATATATAAAAGCTGCACATGTCTCTATATATGCACACGTACACGTATTGGAGCATGCTTTTCTTATTGTCTTATTTTTTTTTACACAATAAAATACTGAGAATATTTCTCCCTGCTTTCGAAGATTCTAGGTGTGTATTTATTTGTTATTAGATATATGTGATATTGTGATTTATAATAAGAAATGGTCTTCATCCCGCATTCCTGGCACAGAGTTCCTAAAACCCTTGGACTTTCCTAAGCGATTAGAGCAATGAAAGTGTCTTTTGTTATACTAATGAGTGATTTGAACTGTGCCTAGGGATGGGGGCAGGTTGCCAGGGGAACAACCCAGGTGATTAGAGGATTGAAACTTTCAGTCCCTCCCCCACCCAGGTCACTGTGGAGGGGAGAGGGCCTAGCGGTCTGGAGGGTGAATCAGTCGTCAATTACCAGTTATTTAATCAATCATGCCTATATAATGAGGCCTCCATTAAAATCCAAAAGGTCAGGGTTCGGAGTGCTTCTGGGTTGGTGAACATGTGGAGATTTGGGGACACTGGTGCATCTGGAGAGGGCATGGAAACTCCACACCCTTCCCCAGATACCTTGCCCTATGCGTCTCTTCCGCCTGGCTGTTCCTGAGTTATATCCTTTTATAATAAACCAGTAACCTAGTGAGTCAAGTGTTTCTGAGTTGTGTGAGCCACTCTAGCAAATTAATTGCACCCAAGACAGGGGTTGTTGGAACCTCCAATCTGTAGCCAGCCGGTCAGAAGCACAAATGACAACCTGGACTTTCGATTGGCATCTGAAATAGGGCGGTCTTGTAGGACTGAGCCCTTTACCTGTGGAATACGACACTATCTTCAGGTAGACAGTGTCAGAATTGAGTTGAATCAAAGGACACTCAGCTGGTGTTGGAGAATTGCTTGGTGGTATAGTTCCCACACACATTGGAATTAGTACTAGGATCATTAGTATGGTATTCTTTATTATAATAGTCCTTAGAACTTAAACTATGGGAATTCTTTGAGGAGAGGGCTGAAGTTAATTTCCTCCAGAGGGGATTTGTGTTTGCCAAGGCCAGGCCCCTGGATGCACCGTCACCCATGGGAACTGTGGGTCTATCCGTGCAGGGTTGCTTTAAGCAAACTACTCGGCTTGAGATTGTGTCCATTGACCCCACAGATAGTGGGATGTGGGCTTCAAATGCAGCGAGGCCAAATTGGGCTCACCACTTTCAGAAATGGGTTTCTTTCCACTCCCCCAGTAGCAAGGTCAAACAGAAAGCTTTTCTTACGTTCTCTTTCTAGGGACAGGGATAGTTCAAATTCACTGTGTCACTGCAAATATAGCCCTTTGGCATCTCAGCCTTATGCAGGAGTGGGGAGAGAAGGGTGCAGGTCTCCCAGTGGGCTCCCCACCCTGGGCTAGCCATAGCTAAGCTTTATCTCTTGTCAATCCAACCAGTGTGGCCATCAGAACAGTGGAAGATGCTCCCTGGGCTGGAGTCTCCCAGACACTTCTCCTTGGCCTCTTGGAATGTCTTACTTCTTGCCAGCTCAGCAATACAGTGAAAACAGTGTTTATTATCTTTTGTCTGGAAATTTGAGGTGGGAGGGTTGTTCTAGATTTCTTGCTCATTGTAATGTGGAAAAGAGAAATGCCAGTAACATATTTACCTAATTTCCTATTTTTTGCTATTTGGTTTGTCTCTACCACTTTGCTGTGGTGGGTAAAGTTATAATGAGCATTCTTGTAGAGACATCTTTGGAAACATCTCTGATTAATTCCTGAGTGTATTCATAGAAGTAGAATTGCTAGGTCAGTGAGTATAGACATTTTTAAAGATTTTGCCAGATGGTCACAATTCCAAACTGTACTCCAGAAAGAGCGAATGAGATTATACACTCATAACAATGCTCATCTATTTATTTTAGGCCTCTAGAGAACATGACTGATGTTTTCTGTGGCTTATGTGTAGGGCAGACCATATGCCCAATGGCCTGGGTGGTATTCAAGTCACAGATCTACTCAGTTCTCTATTGAACACTGGAGACCGCCAGAAACCATCAGTGACATGAATCTAAGTTCCCTCTTGGGCTTCAAAGGGAAAAAGCCTTGGGCAGCCTTGATAAAAATGCCTGGACTGTGAGTCTGTGCATCTTCCTGGTGAGAGGAAGCCAGGCTCAGCCAGGTGGGCAAAGTGGAGGAGTATGGGTAATGGGATATGGTGCAGCGGGAAGGACCCAGCCCTGCGTTTGCAGGCCTCCAGCACCTCTGAGCATGTTCTGAGAAGGGCTTCTTCTGGAGGCAGAATCTAGCAATGCTTAGAGAACCTGGGCTCTTTGGTTGTAGCTTCACTAAGCTTAATGTGCTTAGCAACTGGTGAAACCTGTAAATGACCTGTCGCCCCTTCTGTAGCAAAACAGAACTCTTTCCAGCCTGTGGAGTTGGAAGATGAGCTCCAAGCATGTGGCTCTGGTCCTCCCACAGGGCACTGCCTCTAAAAACCGCCAGACTCTGCTTTTATATCAATTTGAATTTTGAAATTTTGTTTTACAGAAATCAGATTCTGGCAGTACTCGAGACCCCGTCAACCTTAGCAAAAGTTCATGACAACAGTTTTTAAGGGCTTTAATCTGAGTAAATATCTATTACCTTTCCTAGGATGCAGGCTTGTTTTACACCTGAGCCTTTGGAACTTTTTTTTTTTTTTTGAGGAAGACTAGCCCTGAACCAACGTCTGCCGCCAATCTCCTCTTTTTGCTGAGGCAGACTGGCCCTGAGCTAACATCCGTGCCCATCCTTCTCCACTTTACATGTGGGACGCCTACCACAGTATGGCTTGCCAAGCGATGCCATGTCCACACCCGGGATGTGAACTGGCGAACCCCAGGCCGCCAAAGCGGAATGTGTGAACTTAACCACTGTGCCACCAGGCCGGCCCCAAGCCTTTGGAACTTTGACTCAGTGTAATACGTATTTAAGTGCACACTACTTGGTGCACATTAAAATGGTCTATTTGGACGCTTAGGAACCTATTCTGAGACTAGTTTTGTTCTGTGTCTATGTGTATGTGCATCTGTGCTTTAAAACTGCAAATACGTGCCCCTGCCCCCACCCCAGGGGTTCGAGATGGGCATACCAGAGCAGATGGTCTCGTGCTGTCAGCCAGGGCCTGGCAGGAGGCAGAATTCAGCTTGGATGGTTCAAGAGGCTTTAGTGAATGGAGTGTTGGCACAAGTGTGCAAGTGTTAAGGGAATCAACCAGAGACTGGTAGCAACAACAAGAAGCTGTAACCACTGCTAGGCCTGAAGGGGCTAGGGGAGAAAATGGTGCAGCCAGACCTGGTGAGAGCTGGAGTCATAAAGAGGGGTCTCCAGACGGGAGCTGTAGGGGTGAAGGGATGTAAGCACAGCCAGAAATGCAACTCAAAGCTGGGACGGAGCAGGGCCTGACCTTTCTCTCCTCATCCCTTTCTTCTCCTGCTGGTGCCTCCCATTGCCCAGGAAGTTGGAGGTATGGGAGCTTGGTTGCTTCCATCCTGCAGGGTGCAGGGAACTGTAGAGAATAGGTGTGGGGCCAGTGGATGGTTAGGTCTCTGGAAGTTCTCGATGTGAGAGTCACACAAATGGCTTTATTTCAGCACTTATCGGCTAAATGGTGAAAGAGCAGTGGAGAAGAAGAGGACAAGGGGAGAAAGCTTTAGCTTACACTTGGCCGAGTGGGTCATGAACCACAGCTTTCTCTCCTCCCTCCCTTCATTATTTTAGCCTGGTTTATATTGAATTATTCATACAGGGCAATTAATGGTGCTCATCTGTGTATTCTAGTAGGCTGGACTATGCCTGGCAGGGGTTACAATGTAGGGGTTCTGTTTGGGCGCAGATGATCTTCAGACCCCTGTGTGGGGCCTTGGGGTGGTGGACAAACGAGGAAGGAAGAGTCATGGAGCCTCAGTGACTTATCCGGGGATAGAGAACCGGTGCCTGGCTGAAACAGGACATCCGGTCATTTATGTTCCTGAGGGATGGTTCACTTCTGGGTGTTATATAAATTTGGTATTAAATGAAGATAACTACTCCTTAGGAATAAGCTGAAGGATTTGCCCACATCTGACAAATCCCAGCACTTCTGTGGTCATCAGAATGATCTGTGCGGACGGGCTACAACAGAAGTCTGCCGGGTGAGCCTCAGGCCACCAGGTTGAGGAGCCCTGTTTTAGAGCTGCGGGGCTCCCCAGGGCTAGATCTCTATGGTGCACCTCAGGGTTTCCCCAAGTGGGTTTCCTAGAACATCGGTCTCTTGAGATACTCCTTTGACAAAAGGTTCTCTGGTCAAAAACATTTTGGACAAGACTACATTCTGCGTCTCCCCCTTGGAGATTCAAAGTGCACTTGGCATGTTAAGGCCATACGAAGTCTTGTAGTTTCCTGAATAATTTTGTTTAAGGGTGAGTTATCATTTAAATTTACATTTATTTAAGTTTATCTTTTGTCTTTCCGATTAGTAATGGAACTCTTTAGTTTGGCGTTTAACACCCAGGAGAGTTAATCTATATAGTCCATATTCAGAAAGAAAACACATTTTAGTTGCTCATCCACCTGCTTTGAGACCCGAGTATGGTACAGACATTTCTTTCCTTTTCCCATTTCCTAAGAGTGTATAGCTTAACATTTCATAAGCAGCCTGCCTGGAACGTGCGGCTCTGCGTCTTTCTCTCGCTTTCTCTGTCTCTTTCTTCTCTTCCCTCACGATTCCCCGCAACGTCCTGGATTCATCAGGGAGAAGAGGAATTTGAGTTTCTGAGGTCCTGGGCATGTCTGGAAGAGAATTAGGTCCTTCACTTTCTTCAAAAAGCACCTTCCTCTTGCTAATACCGGCCACTTTTCACAGCATAATTTAAGTGTATTTTATGCTGACAAAGTCTGTCACGAGACTCCCAGTAAGAGGTGAGGAGGGAAGAGAAAAAGGAGAGGAGCAGTGGTGGGGAGAGAACAGCCCCTTTGCCACAATTCTGTTCAGAGGAGGCGGTGACTGTTGTGGGTATTTGCACATACTCTGTGCTGGGCTAAAACATGATGTCTTGTTCACACCAGGTGCTGGAGTGGGCACTTGGTTACAGATTGCTCGTTAGGTTTTGGAGGAGGAAGCAAAGATGGGTCCGGTGGTAATGATGTGATGGCGTGTAAACTACTGGGTTAAAGGCTATTTCTTATTTTATGTAAAAAGCCATCATAGGACATTTGACATAGAAGTAGGTTTGCTCTTTTTTACAGCTATGATTGTCCGATGTTAAAATTCCTGGCTTGTAATCCCAGTTGCTTGAAACATTGGTTCTGAAATCCCAAACTAGATGTTGCTCCTTTGGTTTCAATCGTTTCTGCATGAAAGGGCAGGAGCATCCATGGGGTTTTGAGCAAGCCAGTGGTGACTTATCATTTGGGGGGATGGCCAGGAAAAACTTCCTGAATGTTCCTGTTTCATTTGTATGAAGTTATTGGATGTCACTGAGCCAGAAACTCCAGTTTAATTCACGTATTGTGGACAAAAATGTGACTAATTAGAGTGATTCCACTTCCTATGGAGTGGTTTGCAGAATCATCTTTTTATAAAAATCTAATTGTGCTGACTTCATTAAAATGCAAATTAAACCACAAACAACCAGAACCCAGTCAACTCTGCAGAACATTAACCATTTGGAAACTTTTCTGTCATCTGCTTTAAGAGAATGGAGGAAATGCTAAGCAGAGATCATGCATTCGTTTTAGTAACCAGCATGCAAGGTGTATCTTAAGATCATTACAGCTTCAATCTGATAACCTTGATTTTTTTTTTCTGCATGTACAACAAATGCCCAGAATAATGACGTAGGTTCTTTTATTTCCCTGTAGGATTTGACATAAAGTTTGTCATTTTTAGAGCAGGCTTCCCAAACTTTAATGTGCGTGGGAATGTTTTTAAACTGCAGATTCCAAATGAGTGGGTCTGGGAGAGGCCCAAGATTCTGCATTTCTAGCAAGCTAACGGGTGAGGCTGATGCTACTGGTGTGAGGACCCGATTTGACTGGAAAGATTTAGAGAAGGAAATGTGAATAGGATGAAAGGACTCCATCAAATAAAGAATCAGTTACACTTATTGCTTGGTCAATTCATCATAATCACTAATTCTTGTAAGCTGTGCAATAAGAAGATTTGAAAGTGTTTATAGGTTACTCTCTTTCAGTTAACCTGGACATTATATTGATGGCACTATAGTATTCTTTCAATTTTCTGACTAATCAAATATTATATTATTATAAATTATGGCTTTAACCAGGTACACAGGAGCAGAGGGAAAAGAACCAACATTTTTAGAAAGTAATACTTCTACAATGTGGCATATGATAATGTGTGGAACCGGTGTGTCCAGTGAACCTAAAGTAATTATCTCCTGAGCCTGCATTTTGTGGAGAGAGGTTTTATTCTAGAAACACAGCCAGTTGTTTTTCCAAAAACACAGCCCCAGCTTTTTCTCTATTGATTTCTATCTTGTGGCCTCTGTGCTTTACTCCAGGGACCCTGCATGGGATTCGATTTCCTGTGGACATGAAATAAGATTTATAGGAAGTGGGTTTTTTGTAGGAGTTGTTTACTTTTTACTGTGTTCAGGATTTACTAGGTGCTAAGGTCAAAATTTTGAATGAAGCCGCTATTTTGGTATGACAGAAGTTTTCAGTTTTCTCTTCTGGAAGTTCGCCTTAATGTCTCCAGAGAGATTGGTGTGGGATGTAACATCCTTTTATTATTCTCCTTTTTTCAAAATTGTTTTGCCTATTCAGTGTCTTTACATTTCCATATAAATTTTAGAGTTAGCTTATTCGTTTCTTCAGAAAAGCCCGCTAGGATTTTGAGTGTGATTACCTTGAATTCTCAATGGAAGAAAGTCGACATCTTAACGACATTGATAAAATGATATTATGCAAACTCTTGTGATAAAAGTCCTAAACCTTTTAAAAGGAAAAACAGCTTCTGTCCTTTGAGATGCCTTCAATTGAAGGCTGAAAACATCCGACTAAACACTTTTGAATGATAATTATCCTTTGCCAACTGTAGGGCTCATGTTCCTGAAAAGTGTCGTGGTTGGCAAAACCCCATTGTTGTGGGATCAGTATACTTAGACTTGCTTACTGTGCCGATTGTTTCTGGTGGGGTGAATTGTACTGGTTTGTTTTTAGACCAATTGTGCAGGGTGACACAACGTGGTCCTATTTTTACAAGTATGTTGGGTTGTTTTAATTCATTATTTCTCGCAGTTGAGAGGTAATGAGGTAGTGGGAGATTTTGAGTTAGGAATTTTGAGACCCCAGTTCTATTGCAGGATGTCCTGTGGGGAGAGTTAAGGGAAACCCTCCCCACAGGGCATGGGATGGAAGGCCTCTGTGCCTACAAGCAGTGAAGAATGCTAGGGACCTTTTACCTCCAGGCCTGAAGAGGAAGAGGAGGGAGCTGTTATCAGAACTCAGAGAGAGGAGATGTAATTGTTGGAGGGACCGCCGAAAGGGAGTGAGGCTTCTGGGATGGTGGCGTAGGGAGGAAGCCAGGAAGCCGGTGTTCCAACCTCTCCCTTCTCTTGCCCTTCCATCTCCTGCTGGCGCTTCCCATTGGTTGAATCCAGACAGAAGCCAGGGGGCCAGGGCAGGATGCAGCCCCTAGTGGTCCACTTCCTGGAGTGCTGAGCAGGGTGAAAAGGGTGGAGTGTGGATCTGGAGCGGTAAATGCAGAGAATGCACCACAGATGTGTCTGCAAGTATTTACAGATGGCGCGAACAGCTAGTGAAAGGCTGTTCCAGAAGCTCCTTTCTCTTATACGTGTATTGTATGAATATCTCTCAGGGTCTCCAAAAGATGATTGTGTTCTTCCTCCCCACTCTGTCCTGCAGTAATTCACAGTCACCAAACTATGCTTCTTAAAACACCCCCCTAAGCTATTCCCAAGTGGCAGACAAGAGTCTTGTGATACAGCTCCAAACAGCATACTGTTAACACAATATTTCTTTGAAGCCTCAATTTTATTTTAAAAATTCATACAAAATTTGCATTTAACTTTATAAAATATCCACGTTAAGCATAGGAACATGGTGATTCCAGCTCAAGAAGCCCAAATTCAGTCTGAAGGGTCGGCCTCCCACAAAACCAGGTTTAAGAGTTGCTCTTCTTTAGTAATTATCTCCATGCAGGTCAGACTTTAAAAACAGCTGCAGAAAACTACAAAGGCATCAATCAAAATAGAGAAATATATGCAAAAGTAATTAGTACTGCATGATTTACTTGTTTGTTTGTTTGTTTGTTTGTTTGTGGCAATTACATGCTCTGCGGGCGAGAAGTGTTTTCAGCTCTGAGTCCCTGGGAGCAGGAGGCGGGGTCCTCTGACACAGGCGGCCAGAAGGAGCAACCTCTTTCTCGCCTGAGTCTCTCCAGCACCTTCTGTTGGCCTTCTGTCCCAGTGCTCTTTAAGGAGAGGTTATGCAGGCGCTCCGAGTTCCTTCTTGAGCGCAGATCTTTAGAAAACAACCACAGGAACACTCTGAACTGAAAATACTGCGCCCAGTGCTATATTAGGACTCATTTCCAGAGGAAGTACCATTTGGTCTTCAGTCTATTAGCAATCTCCTTTTTTTCTTTTGACTTCCATTCAAACCTGCAATTTGTATAATATTTGTTTTTTTTTAATCAGATTATTGTTACTTTGGAATCAATAAACATTAAAGATAGAAACCACCAGTGAAATCACCTTTTGGCCTCACAACCTGTTGGAGCCATCTGAAATCCTTGGTAATAATGAGCCTTGGCATTTGGACTATGTTGCATGGATTTTGGGAGACCATTTAAGAACTTGTGGAATTTTGGTGGTACTCTAGTCAGGGATTATGCAGAATATTTTTTCGAAAGTTCTCTAAGTACCCTATAGCCTTTCTCTTTTTCTTCATTCACAATGTGTTTACGAGGCAGGAAGGGACAAGTTACAAAAAGGCATCTTTTAATAAAAAATGGAGGGCAGTCTGCTTGAAGAGGGCCAGTGACCTTCCTGATGTCAATCAACGGCCCTACGCAGGGTTGCAGTGGGGTCTTTGGTGTGAGGATTCTGGTCACACTATCCTTTCCAGCAAAATATGCTGCATTTTTAAATGTCTTTTAGTCTTGGAAATAAAACCTACACAGGGACAAGGCAAGCTGCTCTTGGTATGAGGCCAGATTCCACCCTCAGTCCGCAGACCCGGGTTTTCATGATTCCGAGGAGAAACATTAGCAGTGCGGCCGCGTTTGGTCTTCTGGTTTAACGAGGGGCACGTGGAAGGATTCTAGTCCTGCTGCTCCCAAACTCTCCTCAGATGCTTCAGATAATGCGAAGGAGTCACCAGTGGAGACGATTTCTAGGAAGCTAGGCCACTATTCTGGGCTTTCTTGGTTGTTTTGGCAATGCTACCAACACATGTGTGTTTCTTGGAGCTGGACAATTGCTTAGAGACATTTATCGAGCTGCGGATAGAGAATTGCTGGAAACCATGCTCCAAATAAAGATGGTTCCATAGTCTTTACAGTGTCCCATTAGCCTTAAAAGATCCATCTGTATCATAGAAGGTTGAAGATGTGACCTCAGCAATACACTTGACTTTCCTTGGAGTCTCATCCATTGGATGAACGAATTGGATGGATAAAATCTAAGCTCCCAGTCAGCTCCTTCATATTGCAGTTTGAGATGAACATATTAAATCAAGGAGAAGAAAAATAACCCTCACTAAACACTTTTTGGGGGCAGGCATCAAATTAGGCACTTTTACTTGTGTTCTCATTGTCTTCCCAGGATTCTCCCCATTTTAAAGATGAGGGAACTGAGGCTCAGTGAAGTTAAAAGTTTTGCAGAGGTTATTCAGATCTGATGGATAATCGAGTGGGATGCAGTTTTGTTTGACTTTCACATTGAATTTTCTTTGTGCTGTGCCCGTGATGTTTCTTAGAATTCAGAGCACTGGTTCTTCATCTGATGGAAACTATGAACTCCTCCTAATAAAAAGCACATAATCTCAGGTCATTCATGGATGCTGTGGAATCTATCCATGGACCCCAGATAGAAAGCTCCTTGCCTAGAGAGAGGCCATGGGCATTTTTCTTTTCCTCAAGGGAGATCAACAGCCAGTCTTCATAGTATTCACTTTGCGGGTTTCAGTTGGAGAGACTATGTCCCTGTGATTGTTCCTGAGGATGTATTTTCATCAAAGAAAGGGAAATTTACCCCTTTGGGATAAATCACAGGGTCTCAAGATGGATGCGTGCCTCAGGGTTCATCCACGAGCCCCTAACATCAAGTACTTAAAGATTATTGAGTATTATGTGTTAGATGTCAATAATTCTAACAGCCAACATGCTTGAGCATTTATTGCTAGGCATTGAAACAAAAGTTTGACACATTTTATCGTACTACCATAGAAAGATGAAGAGCCTTCCCCAGGGCAGACTCTGAGGGGCGGGGCTGGGGTGTGAAGCTGCATTGTTCAAACTCCCTGTTGTCACTCTGATATGCTGCTTACTGTCGCTTAGTTCCTACCCACAGCGAACATTCGCCATTTTAGCTCTCTGTTTTCTTTTAAAACTTTTTCAAAACCAGAAAATTCACTGTGGAGTTTTTACCTGAACCAACCAATCAGGAATTACCTCCCACCCACAATCTGAATTCCTCTTGCTCTTAAATTTGCTTGTTTTTCTCTGAAGAAGTCCAGTATGAAGAAGGAGACTCTCCTTACGAATGATCAGGGGATTTTGGATTCTGCACCCGTGTTTGTAGGGAAGATCAGAGAAGTCCATAAGATGCATGGAGAGAAGAAACGGTTCCCCAAATTGTGCTCCATTGAATGGTAACTTTATGAGATGTTAATGGTTTCATGTGAGCACATATGTGTGGGAAACACAGGGCTAAATAATGTTACATGAATTTCCTTATTGCAGGACTTCTTGGAACCTTTGATATGCTTGTAGTGATCAGGAAAATTATAAAAGGCTTATGAATTATCTTGGGGGTGCAGTTGACTATTGTCCAATTTATTTTCCATCTTTATGTAAATTTGTCTCAGCATTCCTATTGCCTATATAGGTGGGTTTGTTGAAGTCTTCTTGGAACTGGTTGTAATATCTTACCAGTTCCCTCATTAATTAATGAGGTAAAAAAATAATCTTCGACAGATGTTCATTTTGTATTTGTATAGACATCGTGATTTTTCCTTTTTTATCCTTTAACAATATTCTTTGACACTTTGATATGGTGGTTAGTATTTTTCAAACAGATTTGACCCTGGAATTTTATTTTCTTTTTTGGTATAGAGATTTCAGAGATTACTTCCCACAGAACACACTTTGGGAAACACTGCTTCAGAAGGAAGATGGTAAATCAAAAGGGTGGCTGAAAACCAAATGCCAGCCTGATATGAACTTACAACATCCCTGCAAAGTAGAAAGGGGGCAGGCGTTCTTATTCTGATTGTGCTCCTGATTCATGGGGTGCAAAGCAGATAAGCTTTTTCATCCCAAAGTACTATAGAGAGACCATGCTCAGTCCTATCCATTATCAAAGATTTTAGTGCAGGCGCTCAACAAAAAAGTTACGGTCTTAACTTTTTTTCCAACCATACCTGAATTTGCCCACCTTTCAACCTTTCAATTCACCTCTTGAAATATAGGAGAAAGCTTGTTGATAAAGATAGAACAAAACTTCCCAAGTCTTCCCTATGATTTCTAATAAGTTAGGGAATACTCTTCGGCATGGAAACTCTGTTGCCAGAATGAGAGGGAAGTTGGGAGCATTTGCTGAAAACATGTCTTGTGGTGCAAAGATTATGGGCTTTAAGGGGCTCATGAAGGTGAGTGGTGGCAAGAACCAGACCTTTGGTGCTGTTGGGTCAGAACAGGTGTAATGAGAGAAGACCTGGACCTAGACACCAGAGGCAGCCATGTGGAAAGCCATGGTGAGTCCAACTCTGCATTAGGCTCCCTGGGAATTTGTCACTTGTCCTAATGGAATCATCTTGTCTTGACGTCTATGGAATCAAGTGAGGTTGTTTTGTTTTGTTTTGTTTTGTTTTTCCAGCACCATGCCCTGCTGCTGCACTCTGTGTGGCCTGATCTTGCAAGGAGGTGATGTCCTCCCAAGGCCTTTTGCTAGTCAGAGGCCAATTGGAAGCTTTTTCTCCAAGTGGGGGTGGAGTGGGGGAGAATACACATTTTGTGTGACCTGCGCCCTTCACCCAGGGTATTTGAATTAATACAGTAACTATTTTGGGTGGAGATGGTGTCAGATCACGCAGTTGTTATATTAACATTCCTGACAATGGGATACAGTCAGTGGGAGTGGGGTATGGGATGGAGGAAAAGGACTTAGTCGTCAAAGGAAGAGTATATGGTCACCAGGCCATGATTCTTTCCTTGCTGCTGTCTTCAGGGCGCTATAGCTTAGTGGTTAAAAGCTGACTCTGCAGTCAAACTGCCTGCTTTGAATCCCAGCTCAGTTACATACCAGCTCTATGACTGTGGTCGATTACGTACCCTCTCCAATTTTCAGTGTTCTCATCGGTAAAATGAGGATAATCATTGTAACTTAGCTCACAAGATTGTTGGGAGGATTAAATTCATTTTTAGGTAAGATGCATTTAGAACTATGCTTGGTATATTTTAAATTTCTGTAGACGATAGCTAATGAATTAGGGAATTATGGAGTTATTAAGCTGGGGCATTTTCACAAGAGGAAGAAAGCAAGATCATGTCCTTTCTCCCTTTTCTGGAGCACTCACCTTTTCATCTGTTTCATATCCATCAGCACTAACAGCTCCCTCTTATCTTAGGCAATTTACAGTCCTGATTGAAATCCTGGGTTCGGTTTTGTGGACTTTTTGTTCTACCTCAGTTAACATTTTCCTTCCTATTTGTGCTTCAGTTCAGTGTTTTGAAATTGCTGATTCATCTTCTGTTGGTATAGTGGGTAACTGAGGTCGCAAAGACTGCCTGAGGAGTCTGTAGAAAGGAGTCTGGAACAGAATGGCTCCCTGGTGAGCTGCCTGGGTGTGGAGCCCTCCCTGGCTTCCATGGCCACGTGTCTTGGGAGCAGTTGTCCACAGGTAGATTGCCACCATTTCGCAGACATGTTTTCTCTCAAACATTTGGTCAGTGGTGAATGGAAGAGTATCTTCCCCTAGCTAAGGAGCGTGAGGATTAATTTAAATGATCTACAGAGATTGGAGGATCACTGTATTAGACTGCCCTATTGGCATGAGACTTGAAGGGAGCTCCATCCTTGAAGGGAGCCACTGGAGAAGGAAAAGCCAGTCCCTCTCAGAGCCTCAGGGGACGACTTGCAGGCTTTAGCAGACTGCCACATGATGGAACTTTGGTGTAAATGCTGTATTCTGGGTTGGATACTGCAGGTATCAGCTTTCATAGAAAAGTATTTCTGAGCAAGGTGACCCAGCCCAGAGGGAGAGAGCAGACACCTGGCTTCCCGGAGAAGGATGCATCGGATGCCAGGACTCACGCTCCATTCATCTTTGCTACATCAGTATTCCTCAAGCCATCTTTTTCCACCAAGATTTACTTTTTCTAAGTCAGAGGACTAAGATGTCTTCAACTTTAAAGATGGGGGAGGATAGAAGAGAGCAGAGTTCTGGAACCTGATACCTCACCATGTAGACACATGATTGAAAGCAAATTTGGCCAGTGCTTACTGTATCTGCATTTTGGGAGCCCTTCTCACGTGCCTCTATTTCCCTTCCAGGCTCCTGGACTTTCTTTCCTCCATCGCTTTCTAACTCCCAGTTGCCTTCATCCCGCTTAGGATAAACCTGTCTGAGATGTGTACTCTCTCTTTGCCGTATTCTCAAACTTTTTAAGTCTGAAGGCCACTCAAAAGGAACAGAAGGCTATGAACATCCCCTCTCTCATCTGTTGTTCTTTCTTCTCCAAAAGCGTTTCCCAGAATTGACAGGAAGGGTCATGCCAACTTCTAAGAGGCTTTAATGACGTGATGGCTAATGTACTGTTGAGATCTGCCAGAGCCAGGAGAGGATGTCATATGGTGCAGAAATAATTCTGCAGAGGACAGATGGAGGGCAAAGTGAGGACCTTGACGGGCACATACCAAAGGATGATTCTTCTCGTTCCTCTTAAATTAGGGCATGTTAAAACCACTTCTTTAAGTCCTGAAATTTACCCAGAGAGAGATCAAAGAACTAGTACCCCAAAGTTGAGGAAACAGTGCAGTGCCTTCCCAGTAGGTCTCTTCAGGACAGGCAGCTGCCCTGAGCTTGTATGTACCCAATGGTCTCCCTCCCGCCCAAGGTTTTGGAACTTTGCACAGTGTCAGAGTGAGATCTTGATTAATGCTTTGGCTTTGCAGTTGCGTATATGATGGATGAATGAATGAATCATCTGAATATGGGCAGAAGTGGAGACCAATCCTCCATGTCTTGTCTAGAAGAGGCCATGGTCATCCCATGTAGTTGATTCTGGATTCACTGGATAACGTATATATAATTTTTTGTGCTCTTTTTCTTTATGAAGATAGAAAGTGTGAAGAGAGGGGTGCTTCCTTGTTCAGAGGTGACTAATTAAATTGTGCGGTTCTCTCCTTGGCTTAGTCTGCCCTAGGGAAGCATGAATCACCCAGAGTTGGAAATTTGTCTAGTCTGAGCCCTCATCCAATGCATGGATCTCTCTAAGGCATCCCAGTAGCCAATCCCACTGAATTCTTTTTATCATCACCTTTGTCCCAGTATGAAGCCATATATAAAAACCTGTCTCTGACAGCCCTGTGGGCTTCATCTTGAATTACTTTGTAGTCTGCATCCTTTCCTCTTATCAGTTTCCCCACTTCTGATGGTAGGACCAGTTTTCTTCCTTGGGACCATACGTCACCATAGGTTGACCTTACTTTGATCCTCCTTCCTAACAACAGAAGTCTTTTCCTTGCGGAATAAAAGATTACAGATTTTTTCTTTGACTTAAAATGCCAACTACTTTTTTTGAAAGTTGCCAACATAGTATTCCATTTCTAATTAAAAAATATTAAGAGGGTATTCATTATTCTCTTAATACCACAATAGTCAATATTTAATTTTCACTGGACTGTGAGGATTTGAAACTTGATCAAAATTTTGGCTTTACGGTATGGGCAAACTGCCCACATTAAAGAGTTCTAAATTTGTAGGGGCCTTACTTGGGTACTTTATACATGAGCAATTGTTCTGGAAAAGAATATGAGATTGACATCATTGGAGAAAATTGGCCACCCAAGCTGAGGAACTAACTGCTTTAGGAGACACTGAAAGAGGATTTATTTGTTGAGGTGTTCCAAGTTACCATATTCCTGCCTTTCCTTTCCATTTAATTTTTTATTTGCCTATGTTATGATGTCTTTTAGAATCAGATCAGAACTTCTGAACTTGGGGCTGAAAGTGAGAGAATGAGCACACAGCTAGCCCCAGGGGAATATTTCAGAATCTCACGGGAAAGGAAAGGCAATTTGCAAAAACTGATTCAATTTAGGATATTATTTTGCATTTGAAAAACAGCGGCAACAAAAGTAACAAGAATCTTATTGTTTTGAAATAGTAAAGTGTCAATGTAGATAAAATTATCCTTGAAGTATAAGACTTAAGTCCTAAGCCAAAATGCACAAGGCACAGAATTTTCTTCATTTTGCCTGTAGGTGGGAGATGTGTCATGTTGTCAAAGTCTGAATATGAGATGCATGAATATATAGTAATCCTCCTGTAATATCAATGGTGCCAAACTCCTTCAGGCTTAATTGGTATTTTCAACATAGCCAGTAGAGCAGTAAACGAGAGAGGTCACCTAAATTATGAATTCACTGTCAACTAGTGTGACATAAAACAAGGTAAAAGATATATTTTTATCATCTCAATTTTATGTTTCAGGGTCTTTGGTGCCCTAAGATGTTTTCTATGTAGCTGATCAGTCTCATCACCTTTATCGAGGCTGGTGTAGAAAATCACAGGACGGCTAATTAATGTGCGCAACTGCACTTCCATGGTTTCTGCCAAAAGTCCTGTTGTGTGTTTCTGGTTCTGACCTTTTCCTGTCCCACGTCTGAACCATTTCCCTCTCCCTGGAGTCCCTACGGCAACCTGGCCCCCCTGGCTCTTGGCAGACGACCTGCTCAGTGTCCACGCAGAAATCTGAGGTCAGCCTTGTGTCTTTTCTGTCCCTCATCCTTTTCATCCCAGGAGCCACTTCTTAAGGGTTTCTTTTATCTGTTCCTTAGCCCGGGCTGTCATTTATCACCTGGATAGTTTAAATAGCCCCTTACCTGGTCTGCCTCTTCCAGTCTTTCTCTCTTCTAATCGTCCTTAACATTGTCACCAAGGAGTGCAAATCGAATCATGTGGCTGCCTCCTGGGAACCACTTCATTGCCTCTCCATGGTCTATGCAAGAACATTAAAGTCTTTAGTCTGGCACAGGAGGCCTTTCCATAATCTACCCTCAGCCTACCACTCCAGCCTTGTCTAGCCCAGCTCCACATCTTGCACCTCGTGCTTCAACACTGTCACAGTCCCTAGATTGCAGCTCGCTTTCCTACAGTCCCTAACACAGTGTTTGCCATGCAGTCTTCCCAAGTCAATATAAGTTGGAGATAGGAATGAATACTTTCTTCTCTGCCTACCATTCGTTGCGATTTGCGTTCTTCTCTAGGGAAAATGGCTAACATGATAAATTTATTATGGATTCAAAAATTAGAAGATATTTAAAATTAGAATTATAATTTGGATTAGAAGATGTTTATTCTATTCACCTGTTTGGTGAATGAATCCCTTCCCCGGCCTCTCTATTGGTTAAGCTCAAATAAGTGCCAGGACAGCGGACCCATTACCTCTACCAACAAACGATTTAATTTCCAGAAAACCATAATGAAAAGTTTTTGTGCAAAATTTTTCTTTTTATAGCTTTTACCTGCCAAGGTTAGTTCGTGATCTTGGTTTCTAATGGAACATGTCCCATCTCTGTTTACTGTGATGTTCCTTTGGATAATTGAAGAAAGCTGTGCTCTTTGCTCTCCTCTTCTCCCTAGTAATGCACCTAATTGTATCAAATATACCTCTTACCCCTTGGTGTCAACTCTCTGCCTTTCTGGGGAGCCTTCAGCTGGCTCCAGATTGTCTATGTATTTATGTGTTTACCAACTCATCCAGCGAGAGGAGCATTTGGGACTGCTCTCCTGGTAGCTGTCATGCTTATTAGTGCAGCCTGAGAGTACATTAGATGCTCTGGCAGCAACATCACTTTGTCAGCTCATATTGCGTATCTGCTAAAGTTGTACCTTAGTTCTACTTAAGGGCAGAAGCCATGTATTCCTAGCGTTCATCCTGTTACATTTTGGTTGAAAGTTGAATACATAAATCTAGTACTTGTACGATTACATCTCTGACCTAACTTTTATCCCTGTTGAATTTCATCTTGTTAGAGAAGCTCTTTTTGTTAATCCCGATTCTTATCATATAATGTATCCAGTATCCTCCCCAGCTTTTTGTCTACATAAGCTTATGCCATTGATGAAATTATTCATTAGGTTAGATAATAATATCTATAATAATAATAGATACTTCTTGAGCATTTATTATATGCCAGGTATCATAGCTCAGCATTTCCATGTGTATCCTTGGTAGTTACATGCAATCTTGTGAAGTACCATTAATACCCTCACTTTACGCTTCATACTGAGTGAGCCACTGCCTCAGGTATAGGTCCCTGAGGGCTGCCTTTGGGATCTTTCTTCTAGCTGATGTTAATTCACTCATCAGTATCCTTTGGGGAGATTCAACCAGTTACTAACAAATTCAGTAACTTCTACTAGAATCTATTATGTAAAATCTCTTATATGCAGGATATCAGTATGATAAACTCTTGTTTATCTATCTTTATGCTTTTTCCTGCTTGCTTTAGTAACATATAACATTGGGGAAATTGTGGAAAATGTAGAAAATTATAAAGAAAAAATAATAGTCACCCTGAATCTTACCTTTTAGAAATAACCACTGTTAACTTTAAAATGTTTTTTAATTTTTTAAAAATTGATACATGATCTCATGTTTTTTTATGCTTATCAGTTTATTCCCAAGTTATAGTGCCCAATTCTTGCAAAAAATGCAGTATTTTCTGCTCTTTCAAAGAGACTCATAACTGAGAGGAAGTTATTAGTTAATAGAGTGATTATTTGTCCTTTTAATATTTATGTTACTGGATCCTTCCAGCATTTTTTAAATAATAAATTTGCAATGTGGAATAATAGATCTTTCATATTATTCGTAGATAACGTTGGTTTGTGAAATGAAACTGTGATATTGAGTAATTGATAATGTGTGTGAATCTGTATACAGTTTTATTTAAGAAAAACCCTTTGTTTATTAGTGCCAAAGGAAGGCATAGTAGCATATATTGTGAACAATTAGTTTTAGAATAGAATAACACAATCGGTTTTTACTTGTATACTTAGAATGATTACTACTTTCCTCCAAAGAAAATTTATTTCTTGAAAGAATCTGCACGGACTCTGATTTATTGGTTAAATACTTTGATACTTTGGTTTATTTAAAACATTATAAACCAAGTCTAAGGGGGAATGAAAAATCTCAGCTAAGAAAATGTCTGATGAAAAAAGGCATGTTTATTACTTATTTTGTACTCAAGGAAAGTGGTTTCTCTCTCTTTATTCCCAAAGTATAGTATTATCTTCTTCCTACCCTAATTTTCAAACAGAAAGTACGATTTGTTCCTTATGTTTTGGTAAATCACCTTCCTCTAGAGGAAGCATTTACACGTTTCTGGTGATTTGTTGCTTTAACCACTGCGTACGCTACAACTTTATTTTCCGGAATCCTTTTGTTTCAACCCAAAACAGTTCTGATCATTTGAGCAACATCAGAATGACATCTGCCTGGGCATCTGATTTTTCTCCTGTCTTCCGCGTGAATCTACCAAGTGGACTGCTTTCTTCCAGTTCATTCATTTTCTCTCTGCCCTTTTCGCATTTTTCTTCTGGAAAGCCTTGTTGAATCAAATAATACTTCTTTGCCAGAAAATGAGTTCCTTTAATTCATATTTCTTTTCCTGGGAGAAAATTCGGATGTGTCACCATCCACGTTATTCTGGGAGCGCTGGCAACTCAAGGCTTGTAACTGCATTGGATGGGCCTAAATTCTACCACCTGGTGGTCTGTTTGCCGGGAGGGGTGGCTCAGTGAAGTTAGCATTGCAAAGCCAGGTGCGCCTGCGTCTGACGCTGCACACCCGTGAGATCCATGTTCCTTCCAGGAGTGTAGTCTCAACTAGTAGCAGCGTGATGCCTACATACAAACAAACTGAAGTAAGATGATGATAATAATAGTGGCTAACATTTAACAAACATTTAATATATACTAGAAACTCTGTTAAATACTATATAAGGTTTTGTTAGTAATTTGAAACAATTCTATGAAATAGATGATGTTAGTATCCCATTATATTATATCCCTTTATAGAATATAATAATGTTATATCCCATTTTATAGGAGAGGCAAGGAGAGGCTAGGTACTATGAAGTAACACTGCCCATGTTACAGCATAGACAAACTTAGGTCTGGCCAACATGCCACGGTGATGGCAGGAGAAGCAGGCTTTTAAAGCCACTCCATCATCCCCATCAGCCCTCCCTCAATCCTCACAAAGACACGTGTAGTCTACTTTAAAATGTGTGCTCACCAACACAGCTTCAAAAGATTTCCTGAGAACTTTGTCTTCTAAATGAGATTGCTGCCTCTCAGGCCACCCGTGCAGCAGTTTTGGAGCCCCACTGCTTTAAAGCCTGTGCTCTTAACGCTGTTCTGTGAAGATAAGCCAAATACAACCTGAAAGTGAAATAAAATGTATTGACAAGGTCAGAGCAAGTGTATGAACTCTCAGTAGAATGGGATATACTACTTGGATCAGAACCTGGGCTCCTCCAGTAACTAGCTCTGAGACCTTGGACGAGTTCCTTAAACTCAGTGTCTCATTTTTCTCATCTGTAAAGTGGGTATAATGGCCTCTACCCTATAGGGTTATTGTGAGAATTAAATGAGTTAATACATCTGAAGTCTTTGGAAAAGTGCCTGGAGCATGGAAAAGCCCAGTTGCAGTATTATTATGAGGATAACAGGAAGCCCATAACTATGGGAGTTTTGGTACTAGGTTGATTGGAGAGAAGGTGATGTTGTAACTCAGACTAGACTCGTCAGGCTTCATGGAGGATCTGGGAAGCTTCGTGATTGAATAATGGGAAGAGGGATTTTTGTAGGATGGGGATGATGGGAAGAGTCAATGTAGGAATGAAATGTTACTTAAAGAAAGCTTGGAGCTTTTAGAATCATAACTTGATCTTTTTTTTTTTTTTGAGGAAGATTAGCCCTGAGCTAACTGCTGCCAGTCCTCCTCTTTTTGCTGAGGAAGGCTGGCCCTGAGCTAACATCCATGCTCATCTTCCTCCACTTTACATGTGGGGCGCCTACCACAGCATGGCTTGCCAAGTGGTGCCATGTCTGCACCGGGGATCTGAACCGGCGAACCCCAGGCCCCCAAAGCAGAATGTGCGCACTTGACTGCTGCACCACTGGGCCCACCCCGTCATAACTTGATCTTAAGTTAGGGATGGTAAATAGGTTTCAGCTCACAGGCCAACTTAGATACATTTCATGCAAAACTATTCTGAGGTCAAGTCTAGGTTCAGCGGGATAGAATGGTGTGATAAATTAGGATTCCCCAAAGCATTGGAATATGACAGCATGCATGCCAAATATTTGCTCTTCTACCACTCAATGACTTTGTCAGGACGAGGACCTCGGTGTCATCACTACCCTTCCAACCACTGCTCTTTCTGCCACATGCTGGCTCTCTTGATATGTAAGAAGAGTGTCGGCAGGGCGTTGGGACTTTGGGATCCTTCATGAGAAACTAGGATTTGATTCGAGAAAGCAGAGTAAGGACTTAGAGGAGGGAAATAAGATGTCCAGAGGCACATGTTAGAAAAGAGAGCTTGGAAACCTTGGGAAAATCAGAAAAGAGGTGGTGATGGTAGAATCTGATGGTTTAGCAAAGTAGGTCTTGCTCTACTTCAAATAAGAGATTAAAAATGCCTGGAGAAACAAAATCGAGAAACAGAGGTTTTGTTATAGGTGAGAAGAATCATCATGGGTTTTTGATGGATTGATTTGCTATGTGGAAATAAAGGCAAATAATTTAGCACCTGTTATAGATACCACTCCCTATGACCACATTAAAATTTTGATAGAGAAGTTTGGCATTTCTATTTCATAATATTATAAGCATCCATTTTATTACGTGGATCAGCCATTTGGTACTTTCTTTCTGGTGAAGGCACTGTGAGGAACGGGGTGGAAGGACTGGGTTTGAATCTGGTTCTGCTGCTTGTAAAGGGTATGATCTTGGGGAGGTTGTCTGAAGTCTGAGAGTCTCAGTTCACTCGTCTGTGAAGTCAGATGTGCAGGTTCCTGCGAGGATCAGGTGAAATCATAGACACAAAGTGCCTAACACAGTGACTGGCCTGGAGAAGGCTCTTAGCGTTGGCTGGATCCCTTCCTGCCTCTCTGCCCTGCCTCTTCCATCTCCCCTGTGGCTGTGCCATCAGAGGCAGCTGGTATCAAGATGTGGGTGTGCAATAACTCGAGGAGTTCTGAATCCTTCGTTATTTTCCTTAGAAGACAGAGTGTGGGCTTAGGATGTCATCCAATTATAATTCTTTTGTCTCTCTTTACACCCAGGAGCAGTTTTTTGTCGTTAGTGTTTTTGTTATTTTAGTTTACTGTACAATTTCTAAAAACATAAAAAGCGAAGAACTATGATTTGAAGTTTGCATAAAGAACTTTCAGCAAGGGGTCTGCTGAAGATTGCCTGTATGGTTGTACATGTGCAGCCTAGAAGACATGGCTTTCTTAGGGCATGGTAGCATTCAGGAATCTTGAACGAGAAGATGAGAATAATAGTTAAAATGTATAAATCCTATTTGCTTCCAACGAGGGGAAAAGGCTGTATGGGTGGGTGGTGATAGAGGTATCAGGCCTCAGAAAGGGGATTTTCCTGAGAGTCTGCATTAAGCTACTTACTGTGTGATCCTATTTTCTCCGCTGTCATGTGGATAAAATAAGTGCCAGATAGGAGGGTAGCGACAACTAAAGAGATGCTCTGCCACTTTCCCCAGTTTCAGGCACGTAGCAGATGCTTCATAAATGATTGTTTCTTTTCTCCCCTTCTCTGAGACAAGAGTGCCTTTTCACTAACATACAAAGTTGTAGAACCGAGGATTGGACTGCTGCTGCTTGTCCAGAAGAGTTTGATAACCTTCCTTGTAGACCGCTGCCATCGGATGAGGTGATGCTGCTTCCCCATGACTTACCTCATCTGGAGTAACAAAAATTTATGAATTAGTAGATTTTAAGAATTAGGGAAAAATTCATATGGTAAATGCTAGGTGTCTTTCCCCTGCTACTTTAGTTTTCTTGTTTTTTAAAATTTGTTGGTTTTGTGGTGGGGGGTCATTTGGGAGACACAGCTATAAAAAGGTAAAAGGAAAAAAGAGGAATCAAGCAAACTTTTTTTTTTTTTTGAGGAAGATTAGCCCTGAGCTAACTACTGCCAGTCCTACTCTGTTTGCTGAGGAAGCCTGGCCCTGAGCTAACATTGTGCCTGTCTTCCTGTACTTGATATGTGGGACGCCTACCACAGCATGGCCAGCGTGCCAAGCGGTGCCATGTCCGCACCTGGGATGCGAACCCCGGGCTGCCAAGACGCGGAACGTGCGCACTTAACCGCTGCACCACCGGGCCGGCCCTCAAGCAAACTTTTTAAAAAAATATTTTGCTATGTTTATTACAGATAGTTTTTTAATACACCTTTATTGAGGTATAATATAAATACCATAAAATTCACTAATTTAAGTATAGAATTCAGTGATTTACCGAACTATGTAACCATTACCACAATTCAATTTTTTAAAAAAAATTATTTTACTGAGGTCATACTGGCTTACAACATTGTGTAAATTTTTGGTGTGCATCATTGTATTTCAGTTTCTGTATAGACTGCATCGTGTTCACCGCCAATAGTCCAGTTTTTATCCACTGCCATACATATGTGCCCCTTTACCCCTTTTGCCCTCCCCTGATCACCTTCTTCTCTGGTAACCAGTAATCTGTTGTCCTTCTCTATGTATTTGTTTATCTTGCACATGAGTGAAATCAAACGATATTTCTCTGACTTATTTCACTTAGCGTAATACCCTCAAGTCCATCCATGTTGTCACAAATGGCACGATTTTGTCTTTGTATGGCTGAGTACTATTCCATTGTATATATATATATATATATATGGCACATCTGCCTTATCCATTCATCTGTTGATGGGCACTTGGGTTGCTTCTATGTCTTGGCTATTGTGAGTAATGCTTTGATGAACATAGGGGTGCATATATCTTTTTGAGCAGTTGATTTCATGTTCTTTGGATAAATACCCAGTAGTGAAATAGTTGGATCATATGGTATTTTTATTTTTAATTTTTTGAGAAATCTCCATAGTATTTTCTATAGTAGCTGCATCAGTTTGCATTCCCACCAGCAGTGTATGAGAGTTCCCTTTTCTCCACATTCTCTCCAACACTTATTTCTTGCCTTGTTAATTATAGCCATTCTGACAGGTGTGAGGTGATAACTCATTGTAGTTTTGATTTGCATTTGCCTAATAATTAGTGATGTTGAATGTCTTTTCATGTGCCTGTTGGCCATTTGTATATCTTCTTTGGAAAAATGTCTGTTCATATCCTCTGCCCATTTTTGATCAGATTGTTCTTTTGATGTTGAGTTGTATGAGTTCTTTATATATTTTGGAAAATTAACCCCTTCTCAGATATATAATTTGCAAATATCTCTCTCAGTTGGTGGGTTATCTTTTCATTTTGTTGATGATTTCCTTTGTTGTTCAGAAGCTTTTTAGTCTGATGTAGTCCCATTTGTTTATTTTTTCCTTTATTTCTCTTGCCTGAGGAGACATGGCTTTCAAAAAGATACTGCTAAGACCAATGTCAAAGAGTGTACTGCTTGTATTTTCTTCTAAGAATTTTATGGTTTCAGATCTTACGTTCAAATCTTTAATCCATTTTGAGTTAATTTTTGTGGATGGTGTAAGATAATGGTCTACTTTCATTCTTTTGCATGTGGTTGTCCAGTTTTCCCAACACCATTTATCGAAGAGACTTTTCTTTCTCTATTGCATGTTCTAGGCTCCTTTGTCAAAAATTAGCTGTCCACAGATGTGTGGTTTTATTTCTGGGTTCTCAATTTTGTCCCAGTGAGCTGTGTGTCTGTTTTTGTACCAAAATTTTTTTGATTACTATAACTTTGTAGTGTATTTTGAACTCAGGGAGTGTGATACCTCCAACTTGGTTCTTTTCTCTGAGGATTGTTTTAGCTGTTCGAGGTCTTTCGTTATTCCATATAAATTTTAGGATTTTTTGTTCTATTTCCATGAAAAATGTCATTGGGGTTCTGATTGGTATTGCATAGAATCTGTAAATTGCTTTAGGTAATATGAACATTTTAAATATGTGTATTGTTTCAATCCATAAGCATGGAATTTCTTTCCGTTTCTTTATGTCGTCTTCAATTTCTTTCAATAATGTCTTATAGTTCTCAGTGTATAGGTCTTTCACCTGCTTGGTTAAATTTACTTCTAGGTATTTTATTCTTTTTGTTGCAGTTGTAAATGGCATTGTATTCTTGATTTCTCTTTCTGAAAGTTCATTATTAGTGCTTAGAAATGCAATTGATTTTTGTATGTTGATTTTGTACCCTGAAACTTTACTGTATTCTTTGATTATTTCTGATAGTTTTTTGGCAAATTCTTTAGGATTTTCTGAATATAGAATCATGTCATCTGCAAATAGTGAGAGTTTTACTTCTTCCTTTCCAATCGGATGCCTTTTATTTCTTTTTCTTGCCTAATTGTTTTGGCTAAAACTTCCAGTACTCTGTTGAATAAGATTGGTGAGAGCAGGCATCCTTTTCTTGTTCTTGTCCTTAGAGGAATAACTTTCAGTTTCTCACCATTGGGTATAATGTTGGCTGTGGTTTTGTCATATATGGCCTTTATTATGTTGAGATACTTTCCTTCTATACCCATTTTATTGAGAATTTTTATCATAAATGTATGTAGGATCTTGTCAGTTGCTTTCTCTTCGTCTAGTGTGATGATCATGTGATTTTTATTCTTGATATTGTTAATGTGTTGTATCACATTAATTGATTTGTGCATTTTGAGCCATCCTTGGAATAAATCCCACATGATCATGGTGTATCATCCTTTTAATGTCTTTTTGCATTCAATTTGCCTCATCTCCATTTGCCAATTCAGGTTCTGTCCCTTACTTCTTCCCCTTCTATGTTTTTGTTTTCATAAATTATGTTTTTTGTCTTGTTAGTTTGTGATCATATTGAAGTGGGTATAGTTGTTTTTGATGCTTTCTTTCTTTTTGTCCTTTATGGTATAATTAAGGGTTTGCCAACCTCTTCTGACTTAGAGCTGCAGCTTTCTGATTCTGTCTGTCTATTTAACCTTGCTCAAAGCTTTGTAAACCTTTGCCTTTTTGTTTGATGTAGGAGGGCTTCTTTCAATATTGCTTGCAAGGCAGATCTAGTGGTGATGAACTCACTTAGCTTTTGTTTGTCTGGCAAAGCTTTTATTCTCCATCATATCTGAAGGATAATTTTGATGGTTATAGTATTCTTGGCTTATAGTGTTTGTCTTTCAGTATTTTGAAGGTATCATTCTACTCTCTCCTAGACTATAATGTTTATGCTGAGAAATCTGCTGAAAGCCTGATGTGGGTTCCTTTGTAGGTTATTTTCTTCTGTCTTGCTCTCCTTAATATTTGTTTTGGTCATTTAATTTTAACAGTTTTACTATTATATGCCTTGGAGAAGGTCTTTTTGCATTGAGGTAATTAGGAATTCTATTAGCTTCCTGGACTTGCATGTCCAGTTCTTTCCCCAGGTTGGGGAAGTTCTCAGCTGTTGTTTCTTTGAATAAGCTCTCTGCTCCTTTCTGCCTCTCTTCTTCTGGGATACCTGTAATCCTTATGTTACTTTTCCTAATTGAGTCAGATATTTCTCAAAGAATTTATTCATTTTTTAAAAATCTTATTTCTGTCTCCTCCTCCACCTGGATCATATCTAGGTTTCTATCTTCAATCTCACTAATTTTCTCTTCCATATGATCTGCTCTATTTTTAATGCTTTCTACATTATTTTTTCTCATTAATTGTGTTCTTCTTCTCCAGAATTTCTCTTTGTTTTTTTTTTTCAGAGTTTCAATCTCTTTGGTGAAGTACTCCTTCTGTTCATTAATCGTATTCCTGAGCTCATCGAACTGTCTTTCTGAATCTTCTTCCAACTCGTTGAGTTTCTTTATGACAGCTATTTTGAATTCTCTGTCAGTTAGATTGTAATGTTCTGTGACTTCAAGTTTGGTTTCTGGAGAATTGTTATTCTCTTTCTCTTCTGCCGTGTTACTGTAGTTGTTCCTGGTGTTTGATGAATTGATCCTCTGCCAGTGCATTCGTGGTAGTACCCACCTTTCTTATCTGGGTAAGGCTTTGATGACTTTGGTTCTGAGCTGCTTCGGATGGTATTTAACAGCCTGCACTTTCCACCCTCTGCTGCCTCTGCCAGAGGTGTCGTCAGTGCCCTCTTTGTGCTGCTTGTGCCTCTCAGGTTGCTTGTGTCTTGCTGCTTTCGATGTCCCTGCAGTCTGAGGTGTTGCCAATGAGGCTACCAGGCTCCAAGCACTTCTGCTGCTTCTGGGGTTGTATGGATCTCGTGTTCCTCCACTGGCTCTTCATTTGCTCTCCATGGGCTCAGATGCTGCTGCCCTGCACATTGTCTATGCCGCTGCTCCTGGGTTGTCTGGGGGTGCTGGTTGCACCGCTGCCAGAGGTGCTGGGTTCATGAGTGTTGCTGTTGCTGCTGGGGGCCTGGGGACCCAGGGACTTGTATGCAGCCCTTGCTGCTGGTGGAGCTGGTTTTCGGGGTGCCATCCATGGGGGCAGGGTCACCGGTTCTGCTGTGGTTCCTGAAATCTCTGGTCGCAGGTTTCTCCTGCTACCACTAGCGGGGAGCAGCAGCTAAGCAGGGAGAGGTTTCTGTTGTTGCTTGCTGTGCAGCCTCTGGTCTCTGGTGCTAGCCAGTGTGTTTTCAAAACTCAGGTCAGGGCACCCTGTCCAAGCTGGGAAAATCTGAGTTTTGTATAGTATCCCCATTATTGGAAAGACCTGGCCACTCCAGGGGCAGGGGGAGGGGGTGTGCATACTGGATCTGCTGGGACATGGGCAGGGAGCAAACCACACCTTTTCTTTCCTGCCCCTGCCAAGTTTGCTTGCAGGTGTGTGGGCCTGTGTGATCACTGTACCCTGGATCACTGCTGCTGGGGGAGGGGGAGAGGGTGCTGCCCCAGTTCCATTTCCTCTTGGGGGTCCAGTCCACCCACCTTTAGATGTATAGATGCATGGATCCCTTAGGCATCCTGTTGTGCTGTGTAAGGAATCCTCTGTTTGTCAGTGGATGTCCAGTTGCTGTAACGTAGAGGGGAGAGACAAAGGGAACAACTCACTCCCCCATGATGCTGACATCACTCTTCAAACTTCCTCCTTCTTAAAGCATTACTTAGAATGAAAATATGGGCATAGATGGGAAGGGATCTTGTAACAAGCTCGAGAGTCCCTCTGTGATTGAATTTTACTTTTCTTGCTCATGGGCCTGTGTAATTTTGCTTTCCCCTATCTCTCTTACAACAATAGTAATAAAAATAATAGTAACAATATTCTGTGTTTGCATAACTCTTCTAGGTTGATCTTCTTGTTGTAGTTTTTTGAAAACTAAAGACAAGATTTTCATGTAAACATAAAATATATGTGTCATAGATTTTATTCAACTCGTTAATTAATGAAGTGCCCAGTATGATGTTAAAACTGATTCACAGTGTATTTGTCGAGCTGGGTATTTATGGACTGTTTAATGAAGAGATTTTAAAATAAGATTGCTGAGTTAGATACAAAACTATTTAAAGTCCTACAGGGTGATAAACTATAATCTTTGGGGTTATCTTTTCCATTGGACGGAAACAGTTATCATGCCTTTCTAAGAGAAATTTTCGAGTTAACCTCTGTCCCTGTGGAGCTGTAAAATGCCCATTCGGCAGGAGGCCAATCAGAAATGCAGTCCAGCACAGCACCAAAGGACGCCCAGTGATGTCTCTTGTCTCTTTCCAAGTTTTAGGTGGTTTTAATGAGGCCTTGAAAGACCTCATTAAAACTTCTTAATTTATACAAGGGTATAGGTTTGATTTTAGGAAACAAATTGGTGTAATCTCATGTAAAACCTAGCCATAGAAAGTGCTTTGTAAGAATATATGTTTTAATACCTGAATGTTTATGTTTCACAAAAATATATTTGGTAATGCCGTAGGGCGCGTGTATCTGAGAAGGCAGTGTTTGCAGAGTTTTTATATTCTTAAACACGTTGGTGTTTTAGGTACTAGATACAGGAGTTTAAATAGTGAACCCAGTTGTGGCTCTCAGAATCCTTCTGCTCTGTCTCAAAGTAACTTTCTGTTGTATCTCTAAGAACGACTTCTCCTGATAACCAGTCCTGTGCTCTAGGAAAACAGGACTACTCATGCCCAATCCCACAGTCGTAATGATTTTTCCAGTGATCTTTACTTAGGCTGCTTCCTTGGCTGGAATGTCCTCTGCCTCCTTCCTGTCTATTGGAACTTCCAGTACCGTTTGAGGAACCTCTGCAGAGCATTCCCTGAAGCCCTCAGCTCTAAAGGAGATTGCCCGTAACACTTTGAAAGCCCCTCATGTTGCTTATTACACATTGTCTTTGATTTGTTATTTGTGAACCTGTCTCGTCTACCCCACTAGATTATAAATTTCTTGAGATTAAGTGCTGGGGCCTTGCTTTATTCGTTTTTGTATTTCTGGATGACCAGTGCTTATCGTGGGGCCTAGCGTATCCCAGTGCCTCTTCAAGAGTTTCGAATTGAAGGGAATGTGGGAAGATGGTAGAGGGAGAACTTACCATGTGCCTGGCTGCAGTGACTCTAATACCATCCCTATGAAGTAAGTTAATACTTCAGTTGAATAACTTTGGTTCACTGTTTAACAAACAGTTGAATACCTGTTATACATCAAGCTTTGTGCCAGATGCCTTGGCCAAAAAGACAAGGCATAGATTTTGTCTTTTAAGTCATATATAGCCTACTGGAGAGAACAGATACGTAAATAAATAAAGGCAGTGTAGCATGACACTTGCTCAAAGTCACGCAGCCTGGGAGTGATGGGTTTGTGGTTAAAGCCTGTTGAACTCCAAAGCCAGGATGTCCCAGAACAGAAAAACCAGCTGTGCTAAGAGTGACATCTCCTCAAAAGAGCAAAGCAACAACCTTGCTCTGCGTATTATTGGAAAACGTTATTAAATCAAACCATTTTGTTTTATTTGCAAACTAGGTCCTTCAGAAGCTTGGGAAAGCCGATGAAACAAAAGATGAACAGTTTGAAGAATATGTCCAGAACTTCAAGCGGCAAGAAGTGAGTATGTTTATCTAGTTAAGGGAGTGGGAAATGAGTTGATTGGGTTTGTGTTTTAGTATATGATTAAAATGCTTTAAGGTTGTAGGAAGAACTTCATTGGGGTTAGTGTTTCCTTGAGGGTTAATGCTTGCTAATGCTGTAGACTTTCTTCTGGAGGGCCGAGGAAGAGGCACTAGGCACTGCGGGAAGAAGATTTGTGTTTTAGCATCTCAGGAGATTAAGACTTTGCTTCTCTGGAGCTCCTTAATACAGATGACTGATCTAAAGGGGAGATGATGTTTTCGGTGATTTGTACGCCACTAAGTATTAGAGAAGCAGTGGTTAAACACTTCTGGCAAAATTACTTTAATTGTTGCCTGCTTTAAGATCATGCATCCTCAGCAGGCATTATGTCTCTCCCAAAGGGGCAAAAATTGGTTCTTGGTTGGTGAAAAAAATCATGCTCTTTTTATGTGTACATGTCACGAAACAGATATATAGTATATCTATGGTATTAAACTTGTCCAAGGAGCGGTGCGATTAGAAAAAAAATGTCTAAAAAGGCCCTTCAGGGGAGGCAAGAATGAAAAATGGGTGAGAAACACAGTTTGTGATGTTTGTTCCTTTAATGGGCTGCTATGTGCTCAACAGATGCATGTATAAAGAAATAAACTTTTTGAAATGGGCTGTTTCTATCTCCAAGGCTTTGATAGTTGGCTAGTGTATCACTCTTTAGAGAGCATGCGTGAAGATCAGGGATGGGGGAGAGATACAAGCCAGCCCCTCTGAGATTAGAAATCTCAGAATCTGGAGATCATTCTAGAGGTGGAGTGGGAAGAAGGCTGGGCCAGCAGACTCTGGAAAATGGGATTTGGACATGGGGATAATGTGAGGACATGGATTTGTTTTTCCTACTATCGTTCGAGCCACCAGTGTCCACAGAGGAAATTGTGGCCTCAGGGGTGAGGATGTGTGGCTTCAGGGATGACACCCCAAAATGGGAGATCATCACAGGTTTTGTCTCACCCTCTTTACTTCTGTTTGCAGATCCCTGATCCTGGAGGTTTCTTTCTTCCATATGTGTAGCAGGGTTCCCATTGTCTTCTCGCTGGTAACATGTTATTTCTTTTCCTCACCAGCAGGGGTTGTAAAATCCAGTAGGTATAGAGCAAGTAGACTAGTCTCCACCAAAACACATTCCTGAATGCTTTCAATTTCATCCCGAGACTAAGCGTGGACATGTGCAGATAGGAACTGCATTTACTGTGAGGGATGGCAATCTTGTTCTATCTGAAAGTGAGAAACAAGAGGGGAGTTGGAGAAGAAAACAGTGATAGAAAAACAGATCATGACCAAATAACTGAGTATTAGAGAGAGCTTTGCATTAACCAAGGTAGAAAAGAGAATTCCTAGAGAAATGTTGGATGTAGGCGCATAGAAGAAGTTGTCCCCCGGGCTCCTCCAGGAGAACAGATTCTCCACGTCTCCTTATGTTCTCATTTGCCAAGTTCTCGCGCATTCTCTCATGCATGTGGATAACACTCATACCGATCATTGTCTTGGATTGCAGCAACTTCCCACCGAAAAACTTGTCAATCAGTGCCCTCTTACTTCACAGGGCAATCCCAAATGTCTGCTTTAAGGGATCGGATTTGGATAAAGAAGTGAATCATGTTTATAGTTTTCCCTGCTTGAGGGTTTACACTCTACCCTTTGGAACTTAGCCTTCCTGTCTGGTGTGTCCCTATGGAGCTAATTAGTTCTTTGCTCTTGGATTTTTCCTCTGTCATTTCTATGGCATTATGATGTTGTTAGCTCCCCAGAAGGTTAACCTGGGGAAACATCAAGTTCAGGAACGCATTCATGACTAGGAGGCGCTCTGCTTTTTTCCGTTACATTGAATTTTTATTACGCATTTTGGACTTTGTTGACGGAACCATGGGAGGATTGTGTTTTGTCTAAGGTATTAGGGAAAAGTGCAGTTGGTTAAATCATCAACTTCATCGGTTAAGTGATCTGTGCCAGAAAGAGCATCAGCATGGGGTAACTTTATAATGCTGCCCTGCCATCAATTCCTGTCGCTATACACATTTTCAGATGTTATGGAGCAAATCGTATACTATCGTTCTTGAAGACTAACACCTTAGGTCTCTGAAGAACATTAGCAGATTTTAAGATCTTGGTAAAACTTCACAATTTGGGGAAATTTGAGCAAACATTTCTACTTTATGAGAGTGAGACAAATAAAGCGAAATAAAGAAATAGCATTTCTTAGAGGGTCTCCTGACCCCCTTTGGTATCCTTTGCAAATATTTTTGGATCGGAAACATCTTGTATTTGCACATGCTCATTTTGATATTTTTTGTTTTAATCAGAATGAGTGAATTTATAGTCATTGTACTGCAGTGAGGAGAGAGGGTACCTTACTCCGTCTGTATTTTAGAGGGAGAGAGGGTGGAAAGGAAGGGGTGGGAGGAAGGTAAGGAGAGAGATCTGTTAATTTTCTATAGAAACAAAGTAAAGATTGGGAAGAAAAGCTGAAGGCTGAATCTATTAATACTCTATAGAGGGAAAAATGTATCTCTTTAACCCCCAATATGTATTGGTGACCAGTTCACACCTGTTGCCTATGCTGAAAAGGTGTGCTGCTTATGTGGAAGCGTTAGGCTAGGAAGAAGGATATACAAGATTGTGATAACCTCTACAAGCCCTATTATTTTTCGTGTTAATGTAATGGTGAGTCATTACTCTAAAGGCAAAAGGCATTATCTAAAGGCGGCCTGCTCTGAAGACATTATCTGAGCTAGGAAATCTAGATTTCATATTTAAATTTTCTGTGAATATATATTTTTCAAATCCAAAAAAGTTACTATCTACAGTATAAAATGAATTATATTTGGATCTGTGCCTTATGATAGTCATCTGGCCACACTCCATTAATACTTAATCAAAAGTAGACCATTCTGGAATGTTCTAGAAAGTGTTCAAACATTCTGAGCCCTGATCTTGATTCTAAATTCCCTTTAATAAAATCGTAAGGGTCCTCATAGTTATTGACATAGTCCCTACTTTTTCATGTTGGAAACAAAGGTGGCAGAAGGGTCTATGTTTGAACTCTAGCTTGAGGCTTATCTTTTCTTTGATTGCACCCCCAAATTTTGTTTTTGATCCCAAACCTCTGTTCCTAAAAGGTGGTTTGCGTTAGACTGAGAGCATGGATGCAGGTTCTGTTCCTGCTCTCTCAGTTGTCCACTCCCCATCGCAGTATCTTTGAGGTCCAGGTTTCATAAACCGCCCAGTTAGGACAGGAGGAAAGGGGAAAGTAGAGTGGAACAAAAGGGACTGGAGGGAGCTCCTCTGCAGAGAGCTCAGGACTTTCATGATGAAGAGCGCTAAGGAGAGCAAGGGTTATAGAAATCCAGCAGGATGAACAAAATCTGAGTTCCACATTTCCTCCCAGGATTTTTTTTTTTCCCCTTCCTATCTGTTTTTCCTCTCTTACCAGAGCTGCTAACAAGTAGCAGAATTGCTGGTGCGAACATCAACTCCTTTCAGTTCACCTGGTTGCCTGTTGACGATCTGTTAATGAGCGGAGAAAAGGAAGTGGAACAAAGGTCCTTGGCCTCCCTCCCTCCTTCTTGTTAATAAACTTGCCCACTAAGATGGCACGCCTGTGGCAAGTGTGCTAACACAACAACAAAATAACACAGGGGCTGGTTGGGCCCAGATAACCAGCTTTGATCCCATTTCTGTGAGCAAAGATGTGAGCACCCCACTGGAGGTGCGACGTGTGAACAGTCCCTCAAATAAAGGAAAAGGAGGTCTCACTTCTCACATCACCACAGCTTCTCATTCCCTCTTTTAAATACCATAGCAGAGTAGTTTTGCGGGTTCTCTCCATGCCCACCACCGAAAACAGTCTAACTCTGGTGTAATACAAAAGAAGAAGAAAAGAAATATCGAGAGCTTGAAATCCTCTCCAGTGGTGAGAATTCGGAACCAGCAATTCCATTTATGAGGATAATGCAATGATGGTTTGAAAGCTGGAACATGTCTTCTTCGTCATCTCTCCTCTGCACAGGGATCCTGTTTGCCTGCTTTCATCTTTTTATCTCCACAGGACTGAGTGCTTTGCACATAAGCTTTAAAATATTTGTTAAACTTGAAGCTGAACCTAGTGGCAGAAATGATTATTTTGAGCACATTCCTAGAGCATGTTTTTATTCCTGGGGTGGAAGAGATGTTGAATCTTGTGTGAATTTTTGTAAGCAGTTTCACGACATTTTTTAGGACGTGCTTATATAAATAATTAAAAAGGAAAATTACAGAAGAGAAGTTTCTAAGAAGAATGTAAATACAAAATGTACTCCGACAGTGGGTTAAAGTGTGGATAAAATTTTTATTTATGGGAAATCATATTTACATTCTGAAAACTTTTGCAGGTTGCTTGAGCAAAAGGCCTAGCGAGTACCTTAGAACTATTTTTTTTTTTTTTTGTGCCACAGATGGCCATCATTTGCATCTGTCAGTGTATCCACCTTTCGTATATTAATAGTGACCTTCTGAAATAGCCACTGCCTTGATTAAATGTGAGCTCATTGGGTCTGTTTTGAGTAATTGTCGAGTTCTAAATGGCAGTGTCCTGGCTCAGAGAGTGGAGACCTTCCGTCAGCCACAGAGCCCCCTGTCAGGTCACTAGACCTTCTGGGTTTTGAGTAAGAACCTCAGGTGGCCAGTTTTGTGGGCAGCAGAGCAGTGGTTTTCAAACTTTAGCTGCATCAGAATCACCTGGGAGGCCTCGGTACAGCGCAGGTTGCAGGGCCCCACCCCTAGAATTTCCAATTCAGTGGCTCTGGGATGAGGCCTGAGAATCTGCATTTCTGACAAGTTCTCAGGGGATGCCACTGAAGTTTCTTGTCTAAATTAGCTCTTAGTCTGATGGTTGCTAAATGATGATTTTTTAAAAATTCCTTATACACTTATTAATTAGCATCCTACTCTATGGTCAAACTTTCTCTTCTCCCCTAATTAATTATGTCGGTATGGACTTATGGATTCTTATTTTATTCAATGGGTTATGACACATTATTATTATTAGTGGTGGTTTTGAAGCACAGTTGTCCCCAATTTGGCCAGTGGGAACTCCTGGGAGTGGAATCCTGTGTCCCTTTCAGATGTCCCCATCATTCTTTGAGAACTCTGTCTTACTTTTTGGCACAAGATGTTCCAGGTTCATGTCATGCTTTTCTTTACTCAGCCTTGGAATCAGCCGTTTCTCAAGGAGTCTGGTTTCTTTCAGTGGAGAATGGCATTTAGAAACCAAGATCTGGGTGGGAAGTATTCTCTGTGCTTCTAGGCCTTCTAAGTGGACAGAACACACACACACACATACACACACGTGTATTTACACCCACAGACATCTATACTATTTATTTCTCAGCTTTCTGAAACCATGCCATCTCCAATTATAATTCAGTGTCTCCTGCTTTATTTGAGCCTTCTCTCTTTCTGTGTTTGTACTTCCTTCTTTGAGAGTGAGAAATCTGGCTTCTCAATATACATATTTATTTGTGCATCCCCTTTATGTAACCCATCTCCTCATCTCCTGTGTCGCACCAGTGGAAAGCGTTCCCTGCTCCCTGGCTGTGGGCTGATTCATATCAGCTTGCACTTTCCCCTCCCCTCTGCTCCAGAGGCCCGCTGGCCAAGACTCACCACCCACTTGGTGCACCAGCCGAGAGGTCCCCCTTGCCTCGTGGTGTGCCTGCTGGGAGTTCTCTCAGCCCTGGCTTCCAGCACCATGGCTTCTGAGAGTTTCCCCTCTACCTCCACTAACTCTGACTGTGCACCAGTGGAAATTACTCAGCTATTACTTGTTAGCACCTAATTGAATTTTACAATGGGATCTAGTAAAGAAAAAAGCCATGTCTGTGGGACAAAGTTGACTCATGGGCTGCACTATGCTAAATGCACCTGCATTACTATACATGTAAGTATACTAAATAATAAGCATTATTAGCACCCTAAAAGAAAGGTAGCAGTTAATGTAGTCTGTTAACTTACTGGAATCTTCTTTTTAGACTTTAATAGGATGATTGTTATCAATTATAAATGTACACGTTGCATTTACCCTTGAAGAATTAAAATGTAGTTCCCCCCAGCGTATCAGGAATTTCTTATGAGAGGTGTAGTGGTAAATTTCACAGGATTGTAGAATTGGCCCTAATTACCCTGTTTCCATTGTGGCTACTGAGGGAAAGCTCAGTAGAATTATCAATACTGGAATGAGGGCTTAACTCGTGCCAGGGCAGCTCTGGTGCAAATTACGGGTGTATTATTTATAGAACATATTCCTCCCATTGTTGATTTTTATACTTTTATCTAAAATAGACATTATTTCAAGTCATGCATTTGAGAAAAGAAATCATTCAGGGCCAAGGGAAGGTAGAAAAATAAAATATTTAAATTATGTTGATACAAATATAGCAGGGCTCTTGAAGATCACAGTGTGGTCAAAATATAGCAAGTGCAGTGTCGTGATAGTCATGACATTCTTTAATGGTGTGTTGCTAAGTGTCTGGTTGCCTTCACATTCAGTTTTTGCCCTTTGGTAGATATCTTTTGGCAGAACACAGCAAGCTCTAAATCGGATCAGGCTTGTTTGGGTCCTTTATGTAATGGATAAGGCTGTTAGAGGGAAAGGGACATGTTTTGATGCTGGGTGAACACCTGCCCAGGTCTTAAATGGACATGGCAGACCAGGAGGACAGAATTCTGGTGCCATTTCAGTAAAGAGTGTGTAAGGGAAGCTATTACTGAAAGTCATGCCTCATATCAAACCTTTCTAACAGAGAACAAATAGTCTATAGATCAAGAAAGCAGCATAAAAATGAAGTGGGCAATAACTCGTTTTTCCTTTAATGAAGTGTAATAAAGCAAGAGGTGATGCTGGAGGGGTGTGTTATACTCAGCCTGCACTTACCCAAAAACCTCTCTACCAATAACTTTCTCCATTCTCTAAAAAATGTCTCACTCCACACGTACATTTTAACTCAGGAAACTCTCCGGCCTTCTGTCTGGGATAGTTCCTTTAATTTACCCTTGTCAGAATATGTGTTTGTACACTTGGAAAAAATTCTGCTTGGTTGATCTCTGTCTTTATCAGTCTCTGCTATGTAGGGCACGAATTATTAGAGCTACAAATTGCTTTGGGCTGCTTCTCACATTCAGAGCACTAAGCTTTTCTTCAGCTGCACCCTGATTTAATCGCACTGCCTTTTTAGTATTTGGCAGATAGAGCCTAGCAGCCCTGCAGATGGCTTCTCTCTTCAGGCATCACGTTGAGGGAGCTGATTCGAATCAAGATGCTCTGGTGTAATTAAGGGCGGAAGTTGGTGGAGTGAGTAGCTGGTGGTCCCTGGTGATGGTGTCATTTAGGAACTGGAGTGCTTGCTTCCCAGCTCTTTTTCACCTCCCCCGTGCAGTTGCTTCCTTATGATGGGACTGCCCTTGCCTGGGCTGCCATCTTCATCTGTTCACTACTTTTCTTTAAGGTCAGCTTACAAGACGTTTCCTACCTGATGTCTTTCCAGTCCCCTCAGCCAGGATCTCTCTTTCTCTGTATACTCTAGTCATACATTATTTGTGTTCATACGATAGTCCTTTTTTCAGTTTTCTTATGTGAAAGTTATTTAGATGCACATCTCTGTCCTCATTAGGTTATAAAATATTTAAAGGAAGACATCCTTAGTCGTTTCAAAAATCTTCCATGTCCCCTGGCACCTATTAAGTGCTCAGTAAATATATCCCTCCTTGTCACACACATTCTCTGTATTCACCTTTTGTCTTGGACATTACATGCCTCCTCCCTTATTCAATATCAGATCCCTCTTCATTGTCGTTTACTTTACCTCTTTCATCCCGATTTTTGACAGCAAAATATTCCTTGGGGAATGTCTGACTTTGCCTGGACTCAGTTCCTACCAGGGTTATTATCAAGACTAGAACAAGGCCCTGGCCCTGCCCTGGGTTCCAAGCTGCCCTGGGTCCATGCTGTTCCATCTATATCTGCTGGCATTTACAGTATTTTCAATCTTTTAAGAGCTTTACATACTTTTGCTAACTGAATATAATGCCATTTTAATTATGCAGAAGAATGTTTTTAGTCCTTGAATCCCAGTTATGTTCTCCGATTTGTAGATTTTTTTAAAAATATATTTTTTTAGAGTAAGCTCATTCTTCTCTGATAGGATAATATTTTTACCACAGAGCATTAATATATTTAATTGGTATCAGTTAATTGTGTCTGAGGAACGTCTGAAGGAATTGTGAGTCTTGTTGCCTAAATTTATCCTGAGTTTCCATTAAAGTTTAAACTCAGTAATCACACAATATTCTATGAGGGAATTTGTATATGTCTGCATCTCTGGAAATAAAGTTTACCTAGAGTTACTCCTATGTCTAAGTAGCTATAAATTTCTCTGAGAATTCTGTAATACTGAACACCATTTTAGTGTGCACATGTTTTCTAACATTTAAAGTGTTTTCTTTTAATATCAACTTTCAAGGAAGTTTTTAGGTTATTTGATAGATAATTGCATGTGAATACACGTTTAGAACAATAACATGTAACTGTTTAGACATCCATTTGCCTCATATATTTTGTGTCTTCGGCATGCCAGGGATGAATCTAGGTCTTTGGGAATCTTCAGTGAATAAGACAGACAAAGGTTGGGCCGACCCAGTGGCACAGTGGTTAAGTGTGCATGTTCCACTTTGGCGGCCCTGGGTTCACTGGTTTGGATCCTGGGTGCTGACGTTGCACCGCTCATCAAGCCGTGCTGTGGCAGGCATCCCACATATAAAGTAGAGGAAGATGGGCATGGATGTTAGCTCAGGACCAGGCTTCCTCAGCAAAAAGAGGAGGATTGGCAGATGTTAGCTCAGGGCTGATCTTCCTCAAAAAAAAGACACTGCCATTGTGGATCTTACATTCCATAACATTGGGGAGCAAACGATAAACAAACCACAATAAATAAGCAGATTATACTGTCTGCTAGAAAATGATGTGAGCTGTGGGGAAAAACAAGTAGAAAATAAATAGAGCAAGATGGAGGGTGTCAGGAAGCTTGGAGACAGCAAGTCTCAAGTTTTGCTTCAAAGGGGAGCAAATAAAGGAGACTATAGCTGGGAGGGGAAGTGGGATCAAAAGGACATTTTCTTAGGATGGCAAAAATATGTGTATCCTAACGAGGCTCCTTTAGTACAGAGGACAAAGTGATGGCTCAGCAGAGAAAGGGGAGAGCAGCTGACTTTTGTCCTTGGCTAGGCAGGAGGAGGTGGGGTCTAGTACACAGCTGCAGGGAGCAAGACACTTAATCAAGGATAACAGGTACAAGGCCAGATCTAACTTTCCTGGGGATACACATCTATCAAAGCATTTCTTGGCTGACTCAACACGTAATTATTGAGTGTCTGCTAAGCACAAGGTGTTGGAAACAAAACGATGAACAATTCAGATGTAGTTCCTATCATTATGAAGCTTGTGTTCTAGTGTGCAGAAGTCGTCTTTCTTTTGAAGCAATTAAACTAGTATAAAAAGACAGAGGATCTTGAGATAATGTTACTGTACTTCCTTCATTATGATGCACTTGGATATCCTAGTTTCACCACTTAACATTAACACATGAGTATACTCTCAACCCAGTTGGTATTCTTAGAAAAAAAGGTTTCTACATCTTTCCTCAATCTCTTTTCCAGCTAGACTCCCCAGGCTCAATGGCTGCTAATAATTCTTACTCCAAAGGCTCTCATTCTGTAGAGCTGCTCCAATAGCATACTAATTATTCATGCAATGGTTATGATTGGCTGTGAAATTCTTAGTATAACTGATTTATATGTAGTTATAGTCACTGTATGGCAAAAAAGCAAGGGAATATAATTTGCTGCTAAGGGCTACTAAGTCTTTAGTTAAGACTGTCAGTCTCCTTTGTAATATTATTCTTATGGAAGAGATGTGTTTTACATATAGAGGCTTGATTTAGAGTCCGTCTTTGATAAGTATAACCATGATTGCTAATACAGTTGACTTCTGTGGGAGAGAGCAGATAGTGGAAACCTGTACCTGTCGAAAGAATGTATTGGCCCTTGCTCTTCAAATTGTCCTGCATTTTTTACAGTCTCTCGATATATTTCATTTTGAACACGGTCATTACACCTCCACTTTTTGCTCGCTTGCTTTCAAGGAGCAAAATGAGTCTGCCTACTTTGTGTGTTGGGGATTGCTGTCCACGGTGCCAGATGGGAGAAAGAAGACACAAACATTCCTTGGAGATCCTGTCCATCTTTTACCTTCTCTACTCTTGTCTGTTTCATTCCATCTACATGAATATCTCTTCAGTGATGGCCTATATAAGTCAAAAGCTTTACCTGAAACCTCACTAAAATTTGACCCAGTCAAACTACAGATGTTCCAGGCATCACTGTTTGTGCCGCTTCCCATGGAGCCAGTTCCCCATTTAAGAAATCACTTCTAGTGAAAGCTCTTTATGTTATTGCTCTGAAGATTTCCTTTTATCTATCCTGTTCTATTACCTATCTTTAATAGTATTCCATCTTACTGCATTAATTAACCATTCCAGCTGGGGAGGGTTTAGTATCCCATTCCTCAGCATTCATTTAGAGACCGATTCCATATTTCTTACACTTCCCCTTGAGAAGTAAGCTCATTATCTAGTTTGGATGCTCCTCTCTAAATGAGCCCCTGAGTGACTGTACTATTTGGTAATGGGATCCAGAGAATTAGGCATATCTCTCATCTAGGCCTAAGGAGACTGTCTGAAATGGTTGTGAACATCTGCATAGATGAGCTGCAGTTGATTTTCAGATTTGTTTCAGTGTTGTTGGTTCCCATTGCCTGTAATTCTCTCTCATAACTCACCCTGAAAGCCCCATGCTGACTTTGCATTGGAGTCGCAATCTAAGTGACAGAGGTATGTTAGAAGGAGTGTCTGATGGTGACTGACTGCAACCTGGAGCCAGACATATTTTAAAGTGTCTTTTGGCCACCTCATACTAGAGCTACATTCTAGTGTTTCCATCGACATATTAAGTATCAATTAAATTATAGACACAGTAAAAAATTATAGTAGAAGTTCCCAAATAACCTTTTGAATCACCTGGAGGCCTTTTAAAAATTCTGATTCCTGGGTCCCACTCCAGACTTCTGAATTAGGTCACACATTTGACTTGCGTCTGTAAAGAGACATCGTATAGCAGTAACAACTTGGATGCACGCCTGAGATTGCATCAATATAGTAAAGATAATCGTTCCCTTAATTGCACATCTCTTTGAATGTGTTTCTAAACCTTGATGATTATAAGAATCTTCTAAGAAGCTTTAAAAATTTACAAATTTCCAAGCCAAACTAAATTTGGTTTAGGCAAAGGCAGCAATAAAGTATTTTTATTATTAAGACCTTCCACAAGTAGGCTTTGGCACTTATAAAGTGTTTTGTATACTATCTCACTTGATTCTCATAACAATTCATAATTATAATTCTGCTTTATGTATGAGAAAACTGAGTATGTGGTGTAAAAGGTTTTATTTTGGGAATGAGCTTGAATTTTCTTTTGACTGTTGGTATTCATGCTTGTTTTCTCACAGTAATTTATCATATTGGCTTGATTTTTCTCAGATCCATTGTTAAGTAGTCATATTATCTCCATAAATTAGTCCCATGTATTTTAGGATCCTCTATTACTGCAACATTTAAAGCTATAAAAATACTTTCTAAAAAAGATAGCTGTATATTTGAGACTTAGAAGTACAAATAAAAAAACAAGGAAGCATTTTAATTCCCAAGTAGCTTGTTTTGGGGAGGTTTTATGTATTCCTTGTGAAGATATTCCTTTGTGATATGACATGTAATTTAGTCAAGGATTTGTGAAACGCTTATGCTTTGCACAGTTTATCATTTAAAAAGTATTGAGTAGAGTAATAATAGTGACGTCTAATGTTTATTGAATGCATACTATGTGCCTGGCACTCTGCTGATACTTTCCATGGACTGTCTCCCTTGACCTTCATCATAGCCCTAGGAAGTGAGTACTATTATCATCTTCATTTTACCGATGAGGAATTGAAGGCCTAGAGAAGTTAAGTGACTTGCCCAAGCTTGCACAGTTAGAAGTAGCAGAGCTTAAAGTTTAAAACCAAGCGGTGTGATCCCGGAGCCCACAGACTTAGCCACCATGCTATATGAATCACATGGAAGATACTCTGTGGATTGTGAGCTTTTGAGAAAAACAAGTGAACAATTGGTATTTTTATGTACAGATAGGACTGCATCATGAGAGCATGGAGAGTGGTACCTTTAGTTAAATTCTGCTCGTTGGTCAGCAGTTGATTCTTCTTGGACAGCCTCATGCATCATCAGCTGGCAGCCATGCCTTTACAGCCTGGGGGCATAAAGGTGGTAGAGCACAGTGGTCAAGCATGTGGGCTCTTGAGGAGGATTATGGGACCGGAGTAATCCAGACTACTTGGGCTCCAATACTAGCTTGCCGTCTACTAGATGTGTCGCCTACAGGCTAGTGTCTCAGCCTCTGTGCCTCAGTTTTCCCTTTTGTGAAAGTCTACTGGCCTTGTAGTTATTGTGAAGATTGTGGGTTAATAGAGCCGTGACACTTAGGACAGTATCTGGAGCAAAGAGAGCACTCAGTAAGTGTTAGCCTTTGTTACTATGTTGCTGTGTTAAAGTCTTGCTTTGAGGACATTGTTATGGGCTGAATTGTGTACCCCCTAAATTTGTGTGTTGAAATTCTGACCCCCCAGTACACCTCAGAATGTGACTGTATTTGAAGATTGGGCCATTAAAGAGGTAATTAAGGACAAATGAGGTCATATGGGTGGGTCCTCAGCCCTATGAGTGATGTCCTTGCAACAAGCAGGACAGATACCAGGGAATGCACGCATACAGAAAAAAGGCCTTGTGAGGACACAGTGAGAACTCAGGTGGCCACCTGCAAGCCAAGGAGAGAGGCCTCCGGAGAAACCAAACCTGCCAACACCTTGGTCTAGGACTTCTAGCCTCCAGAACTGTGAGGAAATACATTTCTGTTGTTTAAGCCATCTGGTCTATGGTATTTTGTTATGGCAGCCCTAGCAAACTAATACAGACCTCACCAATGGCAGTTTCAGAAACATTCTGGAGCTTATATTGACTGGAGTAATGGTAGACAGGGCGCGTCTTTCCCTCTCATGAATGCATCTTTGTAACTTGACACAGCAATAGTTTTTTAATACTTTTACATCCTGTCCAATTTGGTCATGATAGAGCATCATAGATAGAGCCGGCATCCATAGCCACAGAAGGAGACACTGGACAATAAGCCATAGGAAGACTTGTTGGGATGGGTCTCCTGTGGAGTTTACTTAATTTCTGGGTCACTCTCCCTCCCCCCACCCCACGATATGCAATACTGTGCTCTAGGTATTGAGGCGGATGTTGAAAAGATATTTATATAATGCCCCTAATGCACCTTACAAGTGAAGTCATTTCTCTCTCTCTCTCTGTCTCTCTGTCTCTGTCTCTCTCACACACACATACTCGGAAGAAAGTCAGAATGACTTTTCAAGGGTCACAAACTCAATTGGCTAAAGGCAATAAAGCATATCTTCAAATCGTATGCAGTCTGCAGCCTGTGGTGATTTTAATAGTACTAACTAGGCAATTCTGTCCCCTTGCACACACAGTGGGTTAGCTTTACCAAGCGACCAGAATAGAGATCTGTATAAACTCAAGTTGGCTGGCTTAAGGGATATTTATGGAAAACCTGAGCATGTATTACTAGCTAGCTTTCTTATTTTGTTTTGTTGAAAGATAGAAAGTATATTAGATTTGATTTTCAGATCATAAGTGTTCTTGGGGTTGCTGACAGGGATAGTTGGAACTTGGGCCATGAATCTTGAATAAAATGATAGAAACTGAGGTGATCTCTTTGATATCCATCTCCCTTCTATGCACCACCCCCTACTGCCATCAGCCCAGGAAAATGATTTCAAAATCCATTCCTGTTTCCTGTCTGTCTTATATATTTTGCATTAATATATGCCAAAAGAAGTTTAAAAAAATGGAGAAGTTGTTCCATGAAATGAATGCTAGGTTCTTAACAAAAGCTCCTGTTACTACAAAGAGCTCACAGTAAGAAAACAAAAACATAAATTTCAGAGGCCCTGCTGCTTTTACCTTTGAAAAACTCTCGTCTTCCAATTTAATGGCACCTGAACTTGTCATAGGGCGAGCTCTATTTCCTGGTAAACCGAGAGTGCCTGTGGTGCTCAGCAGCCTGGCATTGTCTTTGGTCGTAAGTGGGCTCAGATATTACGCCTTATTAGTCATCTGTTAATCAAGGTGCTGATTATGGCCTCATTAAATCTCATCTCCTTGATAATCTAATTTTCTTCTAAGCTTCAAAAATGCTCAGAAAATTTATTAACATTGCTTTCAAGATTGAATTAACATGCCTGAACTCTGAGAAACTGAGCCAATTTTAATTTTGACTTGTTACTTAGCCTTTTCAAGAGAAAAATGTCAGTAAAGGCCAAAAATAATAATACGATTGTGGGCACTTCTTAGGCTCATAATCACAGATGAGATGACAGGACTTGCCTTTGTGAAATCACAGCTTTGTGAAGTTATATCTCCTCAGATCCAAATTTCATATATCTGTTAATTTTCCACTTGAGCCTCTTTCTAAATATCAAGTCACAGATAGTTTCTGATTTAAAGAGGCAATTTGAGGAAAAGTTTTTCTGTGTTGTGTGTGTTGTTTTCTTTCTCCTGCCAATTATAACTCTTTTTGTAACAAGAGTTACCTACAAATATAAATCAGTACTATATTTGCCATATTTTAACAAGTCAATTCAACAAGCTGTTGCTTGTTTGATAGATACTAAATACCTATTGCCTCAAGGTGTTTGGCTAGACCTGTGTAACCTTATGAATAAAATGCACTGGATTTGATTTTGCAAATACAGTTAGGGCCTCAGTGGTACATGCCTGCCTAGGGGTGTCATGCACATGGTAGTATGTGGGCATGGTGCCCCAGAATTTCAGTGGTTGCTGCCTGAGTTTAGTTCCTAGAAATAATTAATTTATTCTATGCATTGTGTCTACAATTCAATCAAATTAAATACCTCAGATATGGCTTCTTTCTTCTGGGCAGAAGTAAGTTAGTTAAAGGTTGAGCTAACAAAATTGTTTTGGCTCTTGAGGTCCTAGGCATAAGTTTTTACACATATTGGTACCTTTTTAATGCTTCAGAATTTAGTGTATCTAAACACTCATTAATTTCAATTGTCATTTGTCACAGCTTAATGCAGCCCTGTTTTTTTTTTTTTTTTTAAGATTTTACTTTTTCCTTTTTCTCCCCAAAGCCCCCCAGTACATAGTTGCATATTCTTCGTTGTGGGTCCTTCTAGTTGTGGCATATGGGACGCTGCCTCAGCGTGGCTTGATGAGCAGTGCCATGTCCGCGCCCAGAATTCGAACCAACGAAACACTGGGCCGCCTGCAGCGGAGCGCGCGAACTTAACCATTCGGCCACGGGGCCAGCCCCAATGCAGCCCTGTTTTTTAAGCCCAATGCGTAGAGACGAAATTGCGTGACAGTCTGTGGTAGCTCTTCTTGCCAGAGACTTGGCTCACCTTGGAGGAAATCTGTCGGTAGTTCTTCTATGCTTTTACCAAAGTGCAGTATGAAACTTTGATGTGGGAGAATTTATAGCTGGTCTTTTGATGCTGTGTAGATGACATTGTCACGTTTGAGAATCAGCGGTGTTCTGGAGCTGTCCAAGGTGCTGAACTTACAAATGAGAGCTGTCCCGGAGCCCAGCCTGTCTGGGAACCGACTTCCCACTTACCCCTAACCCCCACTGCCCAAGACATACGTGAAATAATTAAGAAATTGGTGTTACTGAGGACTAATATGATTTAAAACAATTTGGAAACATGTTTAATTAGGTTTGGAATGTGATTTCTTTGTATTGAATAACAACAGCGTCTGAAGCCTTGCATGGTGATGAGCCTGCCACACTCTTTCTTGAAGTATTTAATTAGATTTTAAACTTCATGGTAATCCTTAGGGAGGATATCATGAGTGGTGCACACAGGACTAAGGGAAGAAAACAACAGCTTCAAGATACTACTCAGCAGGGGAATAAAGGGATTCTTTGACTAAAGGCAGTGATTCTCAGACCTGTGTAAAGATTTAAAACCATGTATACTTTTTGCATGCCTGTTAAGTTTTGATGTCTCTGTGATGAAACCCAAAATGACCCTGGCTTGTTTTCCAGGACAGTCAAGAAGCAGAGAACTGGGGAGACTGCTTCCTTCTCCCCCAGCCTTGCAAGAGTGTGACACCCAAGGGAGGGAGAAAGTGGGAGTAGCTTTAATGAGGAAGGAAAAACAAGCCAATTCTCTTGGGCTGTGTGGGAAGAAGGGGGCCTGGGGGACCGTCTTGGCTTGAGAAGCGGCAGCTCCTGACACTGATAAATGATTCAATTGAATAAGTAAATGAAGAACCTCTGACTAACACCAGAGCCACGTTATACTATATGTCAGTGCAAGGAATTTTGTAGGTGGCAAATCTTTCTTGGATCTTGTTCAAAGAGATGTATGAGTAGGCAGTGCAGACAGCTTAATTATAATAGACTCAGTTGCCCTCGTGTTGCCATAAGCATTGAGGAAAGTGTGACCGGGAAATAGAATGATCATTTTATCTTATCTTGTAGAGAGTGACATAAAGAAATAGAAGGGAAAATACACACGTGTTGTCTCAAGGTTGTGGAATTTTGAATCTCTTTTCTTGACACGCACAAGCACAATACATAATTCAAGCCTGAGTTAATAATGAAATGGTAATTTCCAGAGGAATTTGGAATGAACTTCAGATTCAGTGAAATCTGAGCAGGGCTATAAGAATTTATTTCTAATTTAGAACTTCTTTGTGATTCATGTAGAATAATGATGTTAAGAAAATTTTAATTATGCCTTAGGTTTTGTGGAGAACTACTCTATGGCATATTGTAGGAGAAAAATTTCTCTCCAGAGCCTTTTGCCTTCTTGAGTTAGGCAGAATTTTAGAAGAAATTCAATATGGTTTTTACCAAATGATTTATGAACCTTAATACTCATGGGGGAAATTAAGAATTTTAATAGTTGGAAAAGGAGAAAGTCATTTAAATTAGCTTCCAGTTTAGCTGCTTAAATTGAACTCATCTATTTAAGCCATTATTGTATAGTTTGAACTTTTTCCCACTCTTATAATATCTAAAAAGTCTCTTTTGGGGTTCTTCTTTCATTTTTTAAAAATGTTTATTGTTTCCCTTGGGTAAGATGAACACAGTGTATGGATTGGAGCCTAAATTATTTTGTTCTCTTTCTTGTTCTGAAAGAAAAGAATGACTTAATTGTGGTCTTAATCTGACAGGCTTTATTCCCTAAATATTTGGGACAAGAATGCCCTTACCCACTGTTCTTTTGCTATTTCCATATGCTCTGAACAATCGTGGTGACTCATAACCATCAGTTACCGTGGCAGGCTTTGTATTACTTTCTGAGGGGAAAGCATCCTTTTGGGTGAAAAGTGAGCCTTTCCTAAGCTTGGTGCCTCTCACTTTTCCAGGGAAAGACCACAAACGGTAGTAGAGCGGAGCCCTGGAGCAGACAACTGAAAGCAGGAGATGTCTGTGAAGTTCTGTGTTTCATCTCCATGCAGTTTTTCATTCTACATCATTATAGGTGGCTTTGTTGTTGTTAGCGCCATCAAGTCAGTTCTGACTCCTAGGGACCCTGTGTGCAGCAGAGTGGAACCTGCCTGGTCTTTCTGCACTATCCTCTCACCTTCTGGTCCTGTATCAGACAAGCTCTGCTGCTATTCATGGGGTTTTCATTGCCAACTTTTTCAGAAGTGGATGTCCAGGTCCTTTTTCCTAGTCTGTCTTAGTTGTGGAAGCTTTGCTGAAATGTATCCACCATGAGTGACCCTGGCGGTATTTGAAATACTGGTGGCATAGCTTTCAGCATCACAGCAACACACAGCCACCACAGTATGACAACCTACATACAGGTGGTGTTTCCCGGTTCCCTGGGAAACAATCCTGGACCCGGTGGTGACAGCACCGAATCTTAACCACCCTCGCTGGCTAACAGGTGGCTTAGTGGTGTAAAAGAATGCCGTCTCCTCCATTTGCTCCTTTCCAACCTTAATAAATTGATGTTCCAGAGACATGTTTTAGGTTTATTTTGTGGCTCTAGATGCTCTAGACATTAAGTACCACCATGGTCTACACTTAACGATTTGAGAAATGTGGCCTTAGGGATTCAGACCCTCCTAAGTGTACCTTGTAGGCTTTAGATTGTTCTGGGTCTAGATCTGTTGGGTAAATCGCGTCTGATTTAGATATTATTCTCTCTAAATTATCTGCCATCTGTTGGGAAAATGATCCCAGGCCTTGCTGTCCTCTTTTAGTACCATTCTACATCTTTCTATCACTTGACCAGCACTTGGGCTTCCATTTGCTAAGCCATCCACTTTGTCCTAAATCTTTCCAATTTGATTTCCTTTCTGAATGTTTCTGTAAATGTCTTTAATGCTTTTCTGCTAACTCCATCGGCTTTTTTTTTTCCTCCATTAAATCTCAGCCTTATCCATCTTTCAGCATCTCCACTGTTGATGGCGCACCATTTTTTCAGGTCGTGTAGGGCAGGTTATGCCATGGAAGCAGTACCTTAATGGCTTTCAAGAGCAGAGGTTTATTTCTTGCTCGAGAAAATAAAAACGACAGCTGTGTTTCACGTTCCCTTCACTCCGTGTTCCTGTCTGGAACATTACAGAGCTCAGGATGGAGGGAATAGAAATGGGAGCCCTATGTGATGGTTTTTCTATCTTCTGCTCACAAGTAGCACATGTCACTTCCACTCACGTTTGATTGGCTAAGTCAAGTCCCATGGCCAAGCCTTATGTTGATGGGGCAGGAAGCATGATCCTCTCCAAATGGATCTGTAAGGAGGCACAGAGTAGATTCGACAACAACAAAATCTCCCAGTGCCATATCTTTTCAGCTTTCTGTATACTCAGAATCTAACACAGTGCCTGTCGCAGAATAGATATTAAGTAGAGGAAAGACCTACTTCTTTTCTTTCCCAAATTCTTTTCGTGGTGGCGTTGAGGACCTCGGTCTGACTCCACCTGTTTCTTATCTGGGTCCCCTTTCCGACTCGACCTCTACCCAGGTGTTTATCATCAGTGTTTTCTCTTCATTCTCCCCATCCTTTCCCTAGAAATAGTGTTCTATTATACTTTTGATGTTTTGGAAATCCATCCTGGTTTAGTTTTTTATCCATCTTGTGGAAATTTGTATATTTCTGAATGACCTAACAAGACAAGCAACACCTAGAGTTTTGATTTTAATTCACGTTGAGACACGAGGAAGGGAGTCAGTTGTTGGGAACTTTGATGATTTCTGTTTTTCCCTTCTGAACAGAACTGTTCTGCTTGATGTTCGTATGTACAGCAAATGAATTAACCCTCAACCTGTATCTGGTAGTACCTGGGCTTACAGAGCAGACAAAAACAGCTGGAGCTTAATGCAGATGAAGAAAACCTCACGTGAGCTTTACATAGATTTCATCGGAATAATGTCCCTACACTGGTATTATACCTATAAGAAGATATTCGCATCCAGAATCCCTTTTGGGGTCCAGCATAGTCTTAACACTTCTTTTCAGAGTTTCTTTGTATTAATCACTATCTGTCTTTAAATATTATGGGCTTTTTGTCTTTGCTTTTGTACCCCCAAACACTTTGAATGTCTGTTGCAGAGCTAAATGTAATCTGCTTTGCAATTTTGCAGTTTTTTATTTAGGTATTTTAGTTCCCCTATTAGATAGTAATTTACTGAAGGAAGTAGGTTTATTTCCTTCACTCTTTCTCCATTTTTTGGTAAACACTAGCAGTTGCATGTTGAGTTGAATATGACTATTATTGTTGCTGTATTATTAACAGTCAAGTTAGAATTATAATATAGATGCTATATTATTAATTATCAAGGTGGAGTCATTCTGTATGCTAGCTGTCTACAGTTCTGTTAAGTGATTATGCAATTAAAATGCATATAATGTTTTTATTTTCCTTTGCAGTGTCATAGCACACACTGTGTGTGCCCAGCCATGTGCTCCCAGCATCTAACCTTTTCTGAGCCCACTGGACTTAGTTCCAACTGCCAGCAAGGGCACCTCTTTGCTTGAGGGCTTTCTCTGGTTACTGGAGAGCTCTCTGCCCTTGTGTGGTCATACTAGGGGAATGAATGTCCCCCAGGAGTAACCCTCAACCACTGACTGACTCCAGAAGTTGATGGATAAATGCCCCAGCTCCCTTGCCTCTTGCTTAGGATATCTATAGGGTGTTTGGTACTGTCTCCCAGAATTTCCCAGTGGGAGTAAGGCCGGGTTACCCCCTGTGGTGACTTACTTGATAATACACCGTGCTTTGGCTCTCTTCCCTTCCGGGCCTCACTTCTCCACGCCCTCATTGACATTTCCTGGATTAACTTCAGATTAAACTACTTGCAATCTGATCTCAGATTAGAGTCTCAGAGTTTCTAAGAGTAATCCAAACCAAAACGAGGATTCATAGCTCAAAATTTACATTTTAACAGTTTCTCTATTTCAGTAATGTCCAATACAAATAGAATGCAAACCACATAGCGTAATTTAAATTTTTCTAGTGCCTACATTTAAAAAAGTGAAAATAAACAGGTGAAATAAATTTTAATAACTTGGTTATTTAACTCAATATATCCAAAATATAATCTTTTTAACATGCAATCGATATAAAATACATTAATGAGGTATTTTATTTTTTGGTACTAAGTCTCTGAAATCTGGTGTGAATTTTACACTTATGGTACATCTCCATTTGGACTAGTCACATTGCAAGTGCTCAAAAGCCACATGTGACTAGTGGCTACTATATTGGACAGTGGTGACCAATTCTCTACCGTTATAGCCCATGTATCGAAATTTAGAGATTTGCTAGCTGTTGAATATGTAGGAGGCTTTATGGTGGGTCATAGTTTCCATTCTTAGCAAAATCTTACTTGCCTTCTCCTTTTCTTTTAAGCTGAATAAAATCTTTGTAACTATCTAGACTGACGGGCACCTTGTTTAGTTTGTGTTCACATATTTATGTTCTTTCAGGAATGCGCCTCTGGCAATAATAACTCTGAGACTTATTGCTTCATACATGTTTGCATGCAAAATATAGACAAGATGCTTACTATCTCTGTGTTTGTGTGTTTTTCAGGCAGAGGGTACCAGACTTCAGCGAGAACTCCGAGGATATTTAGCAGCTATCAAAGGTAATGTGTGTGAGTTGTTTGCTCCATGTTGCCAAGCACGGGTTGTTCTTGGAATTCATGAGTGACGGGATCGAGTGTTAATTACAAAGCCATTTTGCTTTCTGGCAAGATGGGTACTTGAGCACAGGTGTTCATTTCCACCAACCCCTCAGTTCCCATTGAAATGATAATCAGAATATACAAGGAGGAAGTATGTCTGTCCTCATGCTGGAAACTGGGAATAAATGCTTCCCATGTGCCAGAGATTTCTAGGAAGAGTTGTTCAATAGAATGAGCTTGAGACCTTAAGAAAAGCTGCAGCTGGCTTACACCCAAGGGAGAGCATATCCCGAGAGCAGAACACTCAGACTCACACATGCTTAAGCTCTCTTGCTGGAACGGGGAGGGGACGGCGGCAGAGGCAGGGCGAGGCTTGTCAGGAATCACGGCCCTGCCTGCCTGTGGCTTGCCAGGCCAGCTGCACTTGCAGTTCCGCCACTGCCTGAGGACAGAGAGGCCCTGGCACTGGTCTCTGGCCTCAGCCACGCAAGGAATAGAAATGAGCTAGTGGTGGAGGAGGGAGAGAGCAATAGGGAGGTGTGCTTTGCCTCTGCCTGCTGTACGTTATCCGGCACCCCGGATTGAGCTGGGTCCAAGGGCAGCCAGCGATGTGTTGGATCATTAGGCAGACTTTGAGATTAGTGGGGAGAGAATGGATTATCTGACAAGGGGTCTTGGATAAACAGGCTAAACACTCAGAAAAATGTGAGATTCCCAGCCTCACACTTTACTCCCTCCTTCTCAATGCCAAATATAGTGAAGCTTTAGATTTGTATACAAAGAGATGTTCCGAAGTACTAGAATAAAATACAGTAGATTTAGTCTCTAGTCTTGAGTGACAAAGTCCTTACAAGGGTCACCCTAAAGACAGAAACCATAAAGGGAAAGCTTGAGAGATTTGACCTCATAAATATATAAAACTGATATACATATGTTTAAAAAGAAACATTATTTTGACAATATACTTAATGAAAACAAACCAAGATATAAAGAGCTCGGTGTGTAAACTAGACCAAGATGAGTGGATTGAAAGAAAACCTCTGAAGAGGAAGTTAGCCAAGGAAGAACTATGGATGGGTAATAAATGTGAAAAATGCCACCCTCACGAGTAATCAAAGAATATTAGATAAAGTCGAAAGGGAGATGCTGTCATTTTTCTTTCACATGTTCAAAGACAGTAATATTTTTTTAGAAAACACCGTAATAATTGGCAAAGCTGTGGGGAGCAAACCCCTTTCATATACCACTGGTCAGACAGCTTTCCTGGAGAACAATTTGGCAAAAGCCTTTAAACGCCTTGTTTTTTGGTTTATTTTGTTTTTGGCCTGCCTTTTGATACAGAAGTTCCATTTCTAAGAATTTATTCTAACAGTTTCAATATGGATGTGTGAAATTGATTGTAAAGATAGTGATACATAATGAAGTAATGAAGGTTTTAGTGATAAAAAATTCGTCATAATAATAAAAAAATTAGTGAAATTGATTTGTAAACTGAAATTTATTTAAGCTTTTATATGCCAGGCATATAATTTTAATCCTCATGACAACTGCCTGAGGCAGGTACTTTGGTTATCTTTATTTTATTGATAAGAAAATCCAGGCACAGAGGTTAAATAGCTCGTCAAAGGTCATGAGCCTAGTAAACAGCAGGGTCAATGCTGCTGTGGTCCATGTGTCTCTTCAGGCCTTGCCTTATCCTCTGTCTTATACTGCCTTTAGCTATGTTACCTTCATTGGGCATTGGTTTCACAAATTAGAGTTCATCTATACAATGGAATAATGACAGTTTACTGCTGCTACTTTTTAGTGGGTACTTACCATGTGCTAGACTCTATTCTAAGCATTCTGGGCATATTACCTCTTTGTAACCCCCAACACAGCTATATGATACATGACATTAGCCTTATTTTGCATTTGCAAAGAAGTAAGCCTCAGAGAATTTAACTTCCGCAAATTCACTCATAATTAACTGCTGTAATGAAATTAACCTAATGCATTTATAACTGTTCGGTCGGAAAATAGAAGGCACTCTAGGTATTTCTTTCATTATTGATTTAGGAGTTGAACACAAGAAGTCGTGTATTCTTTCAAGCACGGGATTTTCTCTGTTAGCTGATTTTTTAAAAAATGTGGCTAACTTTGTTGAATGAGCAAATTCAGTCTCTTTCCCAAGTCTGTATATTTTGGTCTTTTTTACCTTGTTAGTACGGAGAATGCTGTTTGGAAAGGCTGACATAATAATTTTCCTTAATGGGGTCTAGAAGGCAAATCCACTGAGTGAGGAGTTAGCTCCCAGAGACACTGGATGGAGCATCAGAGCGGCCTTTCTCTCGGCCTGTGCCCTGCATTCCGCTTCTAATGGCCACATCTCCCTAGGAAGGAGAAAGGACCTTATATTAGCTTGTCCCCCCAATCACATTTTGCTTCTTGAGTGATGTTGACAAATGGTACTCCATGAAAGAGATCTATGTCTAAATTACTTTGGCCAAGACTGGTTGGAATCAATTTTTAAACAGGTTACTAAAGTTTATCAGAACCCTTAAAATGCTAATATGATCTCCAGCAGGCCTGTGGGGTGGGCAGCGTCTGTCTCCCAGTTATTTGACTGTGGGATGCTTTTCTCATCTCAGTCTTACAAAGAATTAGCACTCCTTGGAGCACATTTTGGGTTTTGCGAAAACACTTAAAGACAAGAGTCATGCCTTAAGTAAATCATAATTTGCGTATTCAAAGTACAGTTGTGAATTTCAAAGTGCAGAGTGCTTCCCTGGCCAATTTTTCTGGTTTTCACAAGAAGACCTCTAGCCAATTAACTGTCCTGTAATGCAGGCAGCATTATAGAGGGATGAGATCTGGGCCTGGAGAGTGAGGGGCCCTGGGTCTGGTTTGTGGGAAAATCACTCAGCCTCTCAGCTGCCTTGGGTTCCCTATCTAAGGTGCTGCAGTTGCTCTCAGAAGCCCCCCAAATCTCTGCAACTGGGATCCTGTGAAATTGGGTTAAATGAACTCTGCCCTTCCTCTTATTATCACTAATCCCTGGGTGGGGGCATTCGCCTCTGTAGGTCTTTATTATTTCTGCTGATGCTTGGACTTTCCAAGGCAAATCTTATGCTCTCATTCATTTTAGCAGCAAACATCTCATTGAGCCTCATTTACGGGCCTGACACTGTTCTAGGTGCTGGAGATGCAGAGATCAACAAGATGCAGTGCCTGTGATCATGGAGCTTGCAGTAGAGACAAGGAGAAAGCTGAACAAACAGGAGACCAAATATGCATAGTAATACATATTTTAACATAAGTGAGCACTGTGTGTAATCACAACAGAGGATAGACTGGATCGGGAATGGTCCTTCCAAAGAACTTACACTTGAATGGACCCAGGAAGGGGATATATGTAGTCACCAGGTAATAAGATGTGCTAGAGAAAGAGGTTGACATTGGAAGGACTCTCCAGGTAGAAGCAGCAACATATACAAAGACCCAGGAGGCAGGAGGAAGCCTGGGCTCTTTAGGGAACAAGTACATCATTGAGGTGCAAGCAGGAAACTGAGCTGGATGAGACGTGGAAAGGTAGGCAGCATTTGTATAAAGAAATGTTTATGCATCAATCATATTGGAGTTTTATTCTGCCAATGGAGAAAAGGAGTCATTACTTTATTGTAGGCAAGGGAATGAGTCGTGATTAGATTAGCATTTTAGAAAAATAATAATTGTGGTTGTGTGTAATTCAGGCTGGAGGAAATGAAACTGCAAGGAGACTTAGAAATCTAATCCAATAGTTTAATAATAATTATAGCCAACATTTATTGACCACTTATGTGCCAGGCCCTGACATAAGCTTTTTACTGCCTCATTTCGTATAATTCTCACTACAGCGTATGGCATGTACTATTATTTATTAATAATGTACACTTTGGAAAACTGAGGTTGAGGATGGTTAGGTAATTTTCCTGAGATCACACAGATGATATGTGATGGGCCCAAGATTTTAACAAAGGCCAATTGATTGCAAATAATACTCTTAATTCTTATGCCATCCTTCCTCCAAAAATATTTTTCATAGTAATGGTTGACATTTGAATGTTTGCTGTTTGTAAGTATTTTGCTGAACCATTTACGTGGGTTATTTCTTCTAATCTAAATGATAGATGATGAGGACCTAATCAAGGACAGTGGCAGTGGGCGGGGAAGGAACGGTCTTCATGTGAGACTCAGGCAGACCGGGTGTGTCTTGGTGACAAGTTCCATGTTAGGGGATGAATTTGGGATCACTTCCAGTTTTCTAACTGGAACAACTGGGTGACAGTCACGAGGACTGGGAAAAGGAGTAGGGGCAGGTTCGGATAGGAAAGCTCTGAGTTTGTTTGGACTGTGAAATTTCAGGTACTGGTAGGACATCCACGGGGAGATGTCCAGTGGGGATTTGGAATCAGGAGTCCTTGGCATGTGGGTGGCAGTGGAGGCTAGACACAGGGGTAACGAGAACACAAGCTCTAAGTGGAGCCTGCAGGTGCTGTAATTAATATTTGTTAGTTGTGTGTGACTTATGTGTAAGCAGGACCCCAGTGGCAGGGCTGACTGTTCTTGAGCTGACTCACTATCTGCCTGTTTTCCCCCAAATTCTTGCTCCTCTCCACCTCTCCTCCTTGAGACTCAGGGAGAAAGGCTTCCTTTTCTCTGAGGCAACTACTGTCTTTTTTTTTTTTTTTTTTTCCTGAGGAAGATTAGCCCTGAGCTAACATCTGCTGCTAATCTTCCTCTTTTCTTGCTTCAGGAAGATTAGCCCTGAGCTAACATCTGTGCAATCTTTCTCCACTTTATATGTGAGATGCCACCACAGCATAGCTGACGAGTGGTGTAGGTTGGCACCCAGGATGGGAACCCATGAACCTGGGCTGCCAAAGTGGAGTGTGCCGAACTTAACCACTATACCACAGGAAGGCCCCCAACTGCTTTCTTCTTAAACAACTCTCTTCTAAACAATGGCAAAGCAGCTAGATACGTACAGTATTTTAGATATTCTTTTAGTGGTTTATAGCTGCTGCTGGTTATTGTCATAATGTATTTTAACTGATGTTCTTTTTAACTAAACATATACCTTCAGGCTGTTCAAGCGAAGAGGACTCTTGTAGCAGTGCATCTATGCAACAAATCTTAGACGATGAAAATAGAAGCTCACAAATTTGGTTGCAAGTGGAAATAGAGCGTATTATAATAAATGCCTTGGAGAGGGTCCCAAATTTTGAAGAGAGAAATGTTTCCTATCCAGTAGTAAAATGATAATTCTTCTATATATGATGTTGGACACTTATCTTGTAGTTTTAGAAATTACTACTCTTTTAAGAAAATATTAGATGTTAGAGATTATTAAATGCCATTTAGCATCTGTTCTGTTTTAATGTTGCCGAATTACTTTGAAGGGAACTTGGGTGTTATCTTTATTTTTCTTTTATGATTTATCAGCAGAATAAATTCTAAATCCCTAAAATCTCTACCAGTCTTTCTGCCCCTTAAGAGAAAGGCTTGTGTCTTGTTCACTTTTGTATCGAGCAGAGTACTTCCTATGGAGTGTTCTAGAACGAATTTCTATGTCAAAATGGATTTTCTCCAAATTGTTAGTCACTACTTATCCACACAGCAATTAGTAATTCTTTTTGACTGCTAATAGACATATTTACTGCAACATTGTGCTTTTAACCTCAATGAGTAAGGTCTTAATATAATTTTGTTTTAAGCTTACATTCAGTTTTATTTTCACCACAAAGCTTATTTGTCCTACCATGCCATCATTTCTTTTTCTTCTTAAGACATGAAGAACCTATCAATCCAGCTGTTTATAATTTCCATCAGACTTAAGACAGAGATTTAAAAGAAAACTTCAGAAGCCTTTTGGCATCCGAATGATAGAATGATAACTAGTGACTCACTTTTGGTGTGAATTTGAGGGGCACATTTCTTTGTATAGATTTGCTTGTACTTAGGGATGGGTGAATATATGCACTTGAGAGAATGTTGCTGCCACCTCAGCGGTGCCCACATGTACAAGAGAGAGACTCTCCCTCATTTGGATTCAAAGTGGTGAATGCAGGAGGCGGATGCAGGCTTTTCATTATTTTTTGGCTGTGTTGTCACCTCTGTGACCATTTTGTCAGAGTCCCCAGAGACTTGAGTCATCACTGTCCTTTCCTACCCCAGCCTGCCGGGGCTGCATCTTGTGGTGGCCAAGTCATTATGGCCAGTGTAGGCCGTACAGCTCGTTGTAAAGGGCATCCTCTAATGCGCCCAGTGATATACTTCATGGAGAGAAACTTACGGCCTTCCACACCTCATGTGGCCCAGAAACACGTTCAAACTTTGAATGTGCAAAGACCGTGTATGTATCTGCATCCTATGAGGGGAAGGAAAGTAGGGATGTTCTATGCTTGAGAGTGAAAAGTCCTGTGAAATACCAAATTACGTGTTAGTTTTTGTACATACTCTTCAAGGATATACTTCTCTCATTTTAGACTTCTTATATTTTGTTCCTTTCTCTCACACTTGAACCTGGAAATGACGACCTTAAATCCAGCAACATGTGATTGAGTCTAGAGTGTTACAGCTTTCAGTTTAACAGGAACGTTCTGTCTTTGATTCACTGGCACTAAGTTTGTGAGATGTGTTTTATTTCTAATGACAGCACTCTGCTGTTTCACTCCCCTCCCTTTATCTAGCTCCTTTTCCTATTCGCTAGTGACAAAGGCCAAGAAACCAAACTGGCCAGGTCTCACGTTCCAGCTGGTAGGGAGAGTCTGGTGCTGGACAGTTGCTCCTCCAAGTCACCAGCCTGAGACTCCTCCTCGTTTGGTCTCAGCCCTGAGCTGAGGTCTCCATGGCAATCCCCACGTTACCCTCTGTGTTTGAAGGGGAGGCTGAGGGGAGACTGGAAAAGACTTGGTGATACTTCAGTGACCATGTTGTACTTGAAACTTCACCTCTTTCCTCTTATTAATAACCACATTTTTGCAGCGTACCAAATGCACCTCTTATGAAAATTCTGATCCATAGGCTTAAGAACTCTAAACTTTCTGAGAGTTGTGATTTAAAACTGTATCTATAGCTTTTAATAATATTGGAAAAAAGGAAAACGTTTTTCTTTGAAAATTTTTAGGCCACTTAAACCGCTTTTAACTGTTATGCCCTAAAACCCGGTTGATTTTGCTTCTACCTGCTTCTAAAAATATGCTTTGTTTCTTGTATTTAAAGTTGTTAAGGATGAATATTATTTTTAGAACTCTGTAGTTTTATGGACTGGTCTTCAGGTGTCCTATACATTTCCATTTCCATGCCATTTAGTAAGTGACAGCATACATCATAGGACACATTATTATTGTTGTTTTCAGAATAGGACAACTCGTTGATTTTTTTTTTGAAGACCTGGTATCTGTCATTATCATGTAAATAATAGAAAATGCACAGTGTAATCAGATGAGTTTTAGAGACCTCATGGGAAGATGTGACGGCAGAGGCAAGTAGCAATCGTGCCTTCACAATTTTTCCTTAAGTAATTGGCGAGTACTCAAGATTTTTCTCTTACTTAGAAAAGTAGGAGGAGGAGGAAGAGACTCCCCACCCATTTCTGTCTAACGGGAGCTGCTTTTCTCCACTGCTAGGCATGCAAGAGGCCTCCATGAAGCTCACCGAGTCGCTGCACGAAGTCTACGAGCCGGATTGGTATGGGCGGGAAGATGTGAAAATGGTTGGCGAGGTAAGAGCCAGGATCGGAGCACGTGGGAGGCCTGGGCTGGCTTCTGTGAGGCTCCCAGAAGTCCTGTACACTCAGCCGATCCCCTGAACCCCTCCTGTCATTCAGGGCCTAATCGTGAGGGGACACCATGTCCCCAGAAGGCATCATGCAGTTCTGCCATCGGATTGTCCCAAACTCAGAGTGAACATGATTATAAAACCACTTGGGTGGAAGCTGTGGATTAAGAATAAGAGTAGCATTTTTCCTTCCCTTATTACCCATCTTAACGAGCTCATTTCAGCAGGAGAACTGGCTCACGGCGTGATTTTGTGTACTGACTTCACCCCTTTGCCCCTCCTTGCCCCATCCCTCCTTGAAAACAGGAGCAGGAGCTGGGGAGAGCATCTATTTCACTTCAACACCAGCAGGGCCATTCGCTGGTGTGCAGGACCTGAGGACAGACGCAGCTGGTCTGCTAATAGGAATTTAACTTACGAAAGGCTTTGTCCCTAGACCTGTATCAACATCTGAGGTGCAACTTTTGGCCGAGGCCCATCTGGCTGGCTGGCTGGCTGGCAGGAAGTGGGTGTTGCTGCTTTGAAGTGGCAGTATGGGGTGGAGACCCAGAGCAGCTCTATGTGATGTTGGGCGAGCCCTTTAATCTTCTCGGGTTTTAGTTTCCTCATCTGCAAAATGAGAATAATAATTATACCTACTAATAACACATTTCAAGACTGCCTTCACGTCGTCAACAGTACACAGTTCATGTGATTATTATGGATATTAGGAAACCACCTGTCAGATTCTCTCACGTCCAAGTTCTTTGTTAGAACAAAGAGCAATTGTTTGTCATGCCCCACTTCAGGTGAGCTCATTGCTACTCATTTAGGCACAGGAAACACAAGAGATGTGGCCGCCCCAGCTCAGGGGGAAGTCTGATATGTGATGAGCTGACCGTCTGTGCAGCCTTCGGAATCAGGTTAACCCTGAAGCCCCATGCTGCTCCACGGAAATTCTGACATTCCCACATTAATCTTCATAATCCCATTGTGACTGAGATAACAACAGAGATTTGCTTTTGAGGAAAGCTCATCTTGGCCCTGTTACCTCTTTTGTAAACTTTCGGGATATGAATTGGGAAAAACCAGCCTCCACTCACCATTTTCCAATGCAATTATTAAGTCGTTGCATCTTCTCACATTTCTTCAGTATAAAGACACTGTGTTTCAACATTGTGTTGTTAAATGATTAACTCATTTTGTAAATTTCTGATTAATGCTATATAATTAAAAATTCATAATGAAAAGAAGAATATTCAAAGGAGTGTTAGAAACTTGTATTAATGGCTTTTCAGAACACCACCTTACATTCTCTGTATGGCAGGTGCCACCGTTGACATTTCTTCCTAAAGGAAATGGCTGCCATCTTACCTTGGTCCTTGAGGCTGCTGGAGTTTGTGGAATCTTCAGTTATAGATCCAAATATGGGCTCTTTTGATGGTGAAGGAACTTAGCACTGCGTGTTCAGAGGGTCTACTTACATCAGAACACGAGCCTTTTTATACAGAAGATTTAAATTTTTTGTTTGCATAAAATTCTTGATTTGGGATTTGTACAGTTAGGATTAGTTTTTGTTTTTTTTTGAGGAAGATTAGCCCTGAGCTAACTATTGCCAATCCTCCTCTTTTTGCTGAGGAAGACAGGCCCTGGGCTAACATCTGTGCCCCTCTTCCTCTACTTTATACGTGGGATGCCTACCACAGCATGGCTTTTGCCAAGCGGTACCATGTCCACATCTGGGATCCGAACCAGTGAATCCCCGGCAGCTGAGAGAAGCGGAACGTGCACACTTAACTGCTGCGCCACCTGGCCGGCCCCTAGGATTAGTTTTTGAAGTGTGAAAAAGAAACAAAGAAAATAAGGAAAAAGAAGTTTCAACAGCATAGAAACTTATCTCTCTCCCATAAGGGAATTTGGACCTGGGCAGCCCAGGTGTGGTGTGGTGGGTCCACAAGCATCAGGGGCCCGTCTTTGCCATCGTTGCTGCCTCCTCCGGGTTCAAGATAACTTTTTGAATGCTGGCCATCAGCTCTCATTTCTGCATTGCAGTCAGCAAAAAGGAGGAAGCGTGGAAGAAAAGCCCAGTCTCTCCTTTTAGGAACACTTCCTGAAAGTGCATCCCACTGGCCAGAACTTAGTCTTATGCCTACACTTAGCAGCAATGGAGGCTGGGTAATATAGTCTGTATCCTCTGCTGCTAGATACCTGCCTCAAACTGGAGGTTTTATTTCTGAAAGAAAGACAGGGTAGATCCTGGGGAACAAGTAGCAGACTCTGACAGGATGTAGTGATGGGAGAGAGGTGGAGGTGATGTTCTTGAGCACCTGCGGTGTGACTCGGATTCTGTGAAGCACTTTACGTTGTCAACTCGTTTAACTGGGGAAATGGAAACTCAGAGAGGTTCGCTTTTCCAAAATCACACAGCTGTGATATGAATCCTGTTCTGGTGAGGCAGCCTGGTATACTAGACAGATCAGGGGCTTCAAATTGAAGAGACAGACCTGGGTAGAAACCTGAGTCTGCTGTTTATCAACTGCATGACCTTGGCCAAGTTATGTAACATCTCTGGGCTTCAGTATCCTCTTCTGTCTAGTGGCAACAATGAGAATTTCTTCATAAGGCTATTTGAGAATTAAATGACCACACGCACACTCACATAACGTGCTTAACCCAATGCCTTGACATAGTGATAGCAGTAGTAATCCCTACTAGTCAGTGTGTGTTTATCATAGTTGATACTCCATAAGTGATAGGGCCCTTCCCAATGTGACTGTAAATTTTCTTCTTTTTCTGGTGAGACTTCAGAAATGATTTGTTGTTTGTCTGGAATTTCATGGAATGTTTCAGAAGCAAGCTGTCTCAGTGGAATTATTTACAGTCTCTTAGCCCCGAAGTCCCCCTGTGAAGACCTGGGGTCCTTGTGAAGCCTCTGCCTTCTTTAGTAATTCAGAATCAGAGATACATTTGTTAATGAGCTAAGCTTTAGATGGTCTATATTAGCACATTAGAACTGGTGTCCAAACTGCCTTGAAATTGTATTGTATTATTAAATCCACATTCTTTCTAGCATTTACTATCTATGAAAGTATTTCTTATCTAATTTTATATTTTCAGATTTTTTAGTAGTTTGGTGAAAGGTATCCAATTTAATTTAGCAGTTATCACTTTATTTCTCTTTTTTCTTTCAGAAATGTGATGTTCTGTGGGAAGACTTCCATCAAAAACTAGTGGATGGATCCTTGCTGACACTGGATACCTATCTGGGCCAATTTCCTGACATAAAGGTATTTTACTCTCTGTCTATAAAGGGAAGAATTAAATGGTCCCATGTACTTATTGAAACATGGGCAAGAGATAAGTGGAATTAAAAGTCCTCAAACTGGTATCAATGACAGTTGGTAACTTTTCATTTATTTAAGCATAGGATTTTTATCCTGTTCCTATCTGTTTTAAATGAAATGTAGCCAGAAATCACATATTCCCCTTTAGTGAACTGCTTCAGCTTTTCTTTCTCTACAGAAGTGTTTTTATTCCTGTAGATACAAAGTCGTACATCAGATACGAAAAAATCTCAATCTTCTTTATGTTTAAACCTTTTTATTATAAAGCATTGGACAAGAATTTCCATTAGAATAATCAACAGTCACAGGAATGGAGAAACTTCATTGCAAACGTGAGAGCAAAATCTAATCTTTCATTGTTTACTGTTTATTTTGCATCTGTTCACAGCACACCTGCATATTTGTTCTCTCCTGGAAATTTTCAAGTTCAAACTGAACTATTAAGATATAGTCATTTCAAAGACATTTGCATTTGGATCTAAAAATATCTTTGTCTAAAACGTTTGTCTTATTTGATACTTATTTGACACTTAGGTCTATAGAAAGAGAAATACACAGGTAAAGGATTAAATTTCGTAGATTTGGAGTTGATTCTGGAGGTAAAGATGGATTTTAAACCATCTGGGTTGTATATAACAAAAGGTAACATTAATAGATCTGCTTCCCCCCGCCCCCACAGCTGTTTTCCCTACTCAAGGAGGAGTGCCAGGTAAGACAGCCATGCCTTCCCTTCCTGTAGGGTGAGGAGGCCGTGAATAAGCATCCATGAGCATCTGTGGTGCCTTATTAAGTGTCTTCTGGTGCAGAGTTCGACTTTTACCTGGCCTTCTTTGTAGCCATTGCCAAACACCAGGAAGCCATCTGCAGTAATGTGTGCTGGCTTTCGCCGTGAAACATAGTGCATTTTCTTGGCCAAAATAGCACTCACATCAATGACGTTAGTTTCCTTGATCCCACACAGAATGCCTAACACTAGTTGGCCAACATACAAAGTGTGTTTTCAGACACTAGGGACACCAGACAAGAACCTAACTGGCTCAGACTAGATATATTAGCCTTGTTGACAAAATGTCACAGGGAACAAATCCAAATGATGGAATCTCAATAAAGCTGCCATAATGGGCACCAATGCACTTAATTGAGTCGTTGCATAACTTATCCTTATTAAAAGGTATAAATCAGTGTTTTAAAAATTTTCTGAGAAGTTAAATTATATTAAAAACATTTTAAGATTCTGTGAGGCTGCATGCGCCAGCCTAGAGGAAGTGTGTTTTGGGAGCTCTTCAGGTCATTTAATAGACATTCGAATTTTGTCTTGGAAGTTGTAACATTCGTGGAGCAGTTTCAGAATCATTATCACACTTCAGAACATTGTTTATTGCATGGTGATTTAATCTCCATAAAAATCAATTCTTAATAAATCAGAAGAGGATCGAGAAACTTTGTCTTCCTACCTGAAAATTGCAAAGCAGCTTGCAACTTGTCTAAACTATTCATATAATATATGTTCATAATATGGCATAGCTAAGCAAATGAAGGCTGCGATTGACTAGAGAAGAACACATTTGAAAAGTTGTTGAGTTTTAGGAACAAAAACTTAGTATCATCAAAAAAGTATGGAAGATCTTATTTGTTGTAGTTCTGCCCACCGATAGTTATTTGGAAATTGGCCAAACCCTCTAGGAGCATATAATTTTGGAAAACAAATAACACACAGAAGTACCTGCGTTGAAAGAAAGAGAGATTAAAATAAAATCATGATGGATTATATTGGCTAGTCAGTTTGTTCCATGTCAGAAAGATGAAGAACTCAGTAGAACTTTTACTTAAGCAATTACTTAAGCAGATGGTTGAGGTCGTGCACAAAGATGATCCTCTAGTTACTGAACCATCTTTACACTAGAGATTTGGGAACAATATCATCCAGCTGGATGCCCTGAAGATAAGTGAAATGGATGTCATGATTTTACCTGTATCAGGGAAAGAGGCTGAAACAATCTCTCTCTTTCTCTGAAGTCACAAGTAGCATATATGTAGGGTATCAATCAAGACAGTTGAGAAAATAGCAGTGTTTAACTTGAGAAGGAAACAATTTGGAATTGGAGAGAAGACAGGATAGCTGTTTCTAATATTTCAAAGACTCTTCTACTGTGAAAATGAACTTAAGTCATTCTGTGTGCCTGTACTCAGTGGATGAAAGTTAGAAGGGAATACATACAGACTCCATCACTTCATATAGTTAGTGCTGACTGATGATGTAATGAATAGGTTATTGATGGAAAGGAGGGTTGTCATGCAAAATGCTGAGTGGAGAATTTTCAAAGTGTGGAACACAATCAACATCCTTGACTCCCATTAAAATCAACAGGCCATGTGTAGTTAAAACCTGAGGCAAATTCCCAAATATTTACCGCAGCCCTTCAATGAGGGCTGTGAAGTACCATTCATGAGGGGATGATGTTTGACTTTTCCAACTGTGATTGGCAGGGTACCCAGTCTTATGGTTCTTACTAGGCGGAACTGACATATAAAATCAATGTTATAATAAGAGCCAGCTTGTCACCAACCCAGGCAGGCTTACAGCTGTGAGTACTTATTGTAAAATGTAGTTTAGATTCTATCTTGGCAACCACGCATGAGCAACTAAGCATATATTTACAGCAGTGTGCCAAAATGAATCCCGAATTGGAGGTATTATTGAAATAAAAAAAATGCAATAAATTATTTTCTTTACTGTGTAAGGTCAGTGTACAGTGGGAAATCTGAAAAAATTTTAATTAAAGCATGTAATTAAACTATTTACTATTAAACCAGAACATTTGTTTAATTGAATTTACTATCGGATAGTTAAATAAGAATTGTATCATTTTCTATATACAGGCTACCCTTACTTAGGAGATTTGGTTCTTTTTTCAAGTTTCCCAAATATCAGATAGGTAAGGAAATAAGATCAATTTGTTTTTCCAATACAAAAATGTATGCATCAAAATGAATGATGGCCTTCAAAATAGTCACTTATGCCATGGTAAGCTGTAGTCTGTGGTGGACTTGTCAGTTACAAGAAAATGAGTCACATTATTTATTTCACTTTGAACGAAAAATAAGATTACCCAGTGTACTCTTCCACCTTATTCCCAAGATTGGGAGTAATTGAATTCTGGCTCTTTTCAAAAATCAAATTCGTCTTCAAAGAATCAAGATTTGCTTCTTAGAAGATATTACAGGAGACCCAGCCCCACGCCCCGCTCCCTCCACAAGTCCACAAAGCATACCTTCACTAAAAATAGTGAACTTTGTCACCTCACAGGCACACTATGTCTGCCGTCGTTCATTGAAGGGCTCCACTCTGCCCTGCCTGGGCTAATTCATCACGTATCTTTGAACGAACGCGGTGTGTCAGCCACATTTTCCACTACTAACACCAGCTGGAAGTAAAAGGTGCAGAGAGTAAAGTAAAAGAGAGTGGAAGCAGCTAAATGAGAGTAACCACCCCAGCCCACCTCTCACTGTCCTGAAGCAGATATAGAGGAATAGTGTAGAATGACGGTTGGTGGCTGAATGATAGAGTGTGTCAGAGAAACGTGGGAGCTGTTAGAAGGAGCTCTAACCAAGAGTGAGGAGCAGGGCTGAGGCCGAGTGAGGGCACTAGGATTCAGAATACAAGGAGACACCTACTCTCGCTTGCTGACCCTGAGAGTGAGGGTCTTCTTAAATTTTGTGCCCTAGGTGTCTCACGTCACCCTACTCCTGGCACTGGTCATGGAGCTGATATCTAATTCATCTTTTGCTGCAGATTTTCTGAGCAATTTTGGACAAATTAGAAGTTAATCTTATGCAACTTCAAATTGTCTACCTGTAAAATGGGAATAACCACTGGAACATCCGTACTGTGGGTGGCTGTGAGGATCCATGGGACTATGTTTTGTAAGCCATAAACATTTATAGTATCACTGTTTTTCTTCTTCCTGCCATATCAAATTTAAAGTTTTTTTTAAGAATCTTCTTCTGTCCTAGTTTTCCATGTTATAACTGGACCACTGGGGAGCTTTTATAAAAGGACAGATGCCTGGGCTTTGTCTCAGACTAATTACATCAGAATCGCTTAGTCTGGGGCTCAGAAGTCAGTATATTTTACACTCTTTGCTTATAAGTTGTACCTCTGTATGTAGCTTAATCTTTTAGCAGTTGCCCTACAGTTTACAATAAACGTCTTTAACTTATCATGTCTAACTTCAAATAATATTACAGCACTTTATGGATTGCCTAAGAGCCTTATAGCAGTATCCTTCCAGGTCTTCCCTCCCTTCCTTTGTGCTATTACTGTCGTCCAGTTTCCTTTACATATGTTATAAACCCACGATACATTGTTTCAGTTTTTTGCTTGTAGATTATCCATTACCTTTTCAAGCAATTAAAAGTAAGAAGACAAAATCTTATATATTTACCTTGGTTTTTACCATTTCTGGTACTCATTTCTTTGTGTAGCTCCACTTGGTATTAAAATTCTTACGCTGGCAATGAATTCTCCTAGCTTTTGTTTGTCTTAAAAAAAAACTTTATTTCACCTTCACTTTTGGAAGGTATTTTCATTGGGAATAGAGTTCTGAGATCTGTTTTGATTTTTTTATTTTTCAGTACTTTAAAGATGCCACTCCATTGTATTCTGGCTTGCATACTCTCTGAAGTGTAGTCTTCCCTAATTCTTACCTTTGTACTTACTGTTTTTCCTTATTCTTAATTTGAAGCAATTTGGCTGTGATGGATCTGGATGTGTACTGTTTGGAATTTATCCTTCTTGGGATTCTGTGAGTCTCTTAGGTCTGTACTTTGATGTCTTCATTATTTTATAAAATTCTCAGTCATTATCTCTTCAGCTCTTTCTTCTGACTCTTCCTCTTCCTCTCATCTCTTTTTTTTTCCTTGAGGAAGATTGTCCCTGAACTAACATCTGTGCCAATCTTCCTCTATTTTTTTTCTTTTTTTGTATGTTGGATACTGCCACAGCATGGCTTGATGAGCCGTGTGTAGGTCCACACATGGGATCGAAACCCGTGAACCCCAGGCCTCCAAAGCGGAGTGCGTGAACTTAAACACTATGCCACTGGGACAGCCCCTCCTTTCATCTCTTTTTGAGACTCCAATTACACTATATCAGACTATTTGATATTGTGTTATGGGTCTTGTATGCTTGATTCTGTTTTTCTTTTTTTGTCAATTCTTTTTTCTCTTTGTATTTTAATGGGAATAATTTTTCTTGATCTATCTTCAACTGTGCTGTTTCTTTTCTCGGCTATTTTAAGACTAGTGAAGAAATTTTTTCTCTCATATCATTTTTTTTTCTTTCTAGCCTTTCCATTTGACTATTAAATTTTCTGCATCTCTGCTGAAATTCCCCATCTGTTTATGTATGTTGTCTACCTTTTCCAACTAGATACTTTAACATATTGGTCCTAGTTATTTTAAAATTCTTGTTTGATACTTCCAACATCTGGGTCATGTCAGAGTCTGGCTCTGTTGATCGCTTTTCTTTCTCATGGGTTGTTTTTCTTTTGTGTGTGTGTGTGTGTGTTTTATAATTTTTGATTGAATGCCAGACATCAAGTATAGAATGGTGAAGACTGAAGTAATATTTATGCCTGGAAATAGGCAAGCCTTTTTGTCAGACCATTAGTATAGCAGTTCAAATAAATCTGATTGCAAGTTGAGCTGCATTTGGATTTTGTTGTGGCTGCTGTTAATTTCAGTGCACTATGGCTTTCAAATTCCTCTGGAACTGGGCTGCTAAAGCCTTGTGCTTATATTCTAACATCTATAATGGTCTAAGGCTTTTAGGTTGAAGTCTAGTTTTTGCCTCTTCTTTGACCTGCATAGGGGGCGCCCTTGGATGCCAGAGAGTTTTTCTCATTGTTTCTGCTCCCCGTCAGATTTCAGTTGACCTTGTATGCAGACAGGTCTCTCTCCTTGCACTCCTTCCTCCAGTGGTAGGCATCTACTGCTTGCTGTTCAGTGCTAGACTCGTAGTGGGGTCGGGGCTGTTTTCTGCTATACTTTTCTGGCCTGTCTTAAGCAAAGTCAGCCTCATATCTGTGGTTGGTCTTGAGCAGAAGTTTCCTGCCCAAGTAGAAACAGACCTCTTCTTGTTACAGCACTCAGATCTTGGGCCCAAGAGGCTTTGATGCCCCTCCTCTAGGGGGTAGAGATATTTTCTTCTACCTTTCTGTCTATAGCAATTAATTTTGCATGTATCCTTGGGGTCACAGGGGATCCTATCCCTTCCCCAGGGCCAGATTGGTTTTGCTTCTACCCCTCCCCCTAGAAGCAGTGGATCTTTGCCTGGCCTCTGTGGGCAGGAGGATTTGTTGCTCTCTCCTCAAGCAGCTTAAAGCTTTTGCTTTGTAAGGGAAAAATGTCCATGGAAACCGGCAGGGCTTTGTGCCCACCCCGTAGCAGCCATAGATCCCCTCATTTTCACCTGCACTGTGAGGGAGTGCTTTGTCCCCAGACATCCTCATAGCATCCACTGGAGGCCCAAGGCAAGAGCTCGCCCATAAATGCAATTCCGTCTTGTGTCTTGGACATCCAGCTGTTCCAAACTGATGTGTTAGCCCACACTAGGCCTTTAACAGTTAGTTAAAATTTTAGCTGACCTCTTCTTGTCCACTTGTATGGTGGCCACAGCTTTTACCTGTGCCTTGCTAAAGGTCAAATGGTTTGTGTGTCCCATCTCTCCTTGGAAAGACTTGTCCCTCTTAGAATTCAGATTACTTTATTGCCTTGTGACCTCAGGCCTCTGATATAATCAAGAGGAATGATGCTTTTATAGATTTCCCAGATTGTTTTCTTATTAGTATGAGAGTAACATTCTTTGCAGCTCTATATATCCTAGCTGGAAATAGCAGTCTCTAGGAATCAATATAACTCCTCAGATGATTCTAATGAACAAAAAGGATGGACAAACACTTCTAGGAAAAAGGATTTCTTACTCCTAAGAATCGGCCTTGTAGAACTGCTTTATAAATCTGCTTTATAGAACTGCTATTAGTGTGTGTTATTAGAATTATAAAACCAAATCCTAATGAAGGATTCCACTATCTTCAAAGTGGAGCATTTAAGATTTAGAATAGAGACTAAGAGAGAGTATAGGTTTACCCACTCCCCTCAACCGACTCTGGAATTTTTCTGGTCTTTGACTGCAAATTCTGCCTTCAGCTCCTCTTGATTGGCCTAATTATTATCAGAAGGGGAGATATTTACCTCATGGTTTTCGCACAAAGGATTGAAGGGTATAGTCTGATTTCCAGGGATCATTTGTCTACTGAAATTCTGGTTCACCTCAATCGCCAGTCAAGATCCTCAGCTACTCTGGACAAGGAAAGCATTTTGGCCGTCAAAGAGAACCTATAACCATATCTCTTTCTTAGTGCCTGTATTTCCCTGTTGGCAGAATCGCATTGCAAAGCGCAGCAGGAAGCTGGTGGACTATGACAGTGCCCGCCACCATCTGGAAGCTTTGCAGAGTTCCAAGAGGAAGGATGAGAGTCGAATCTCTAAGGTAGGGATTGATCCCCCTGTTGCTACCAGTCTCCATATCCTTTGACCTATAGCAACTTTGCTTTTTAAAATCAAATGTTTCTTTTTTAGTGGAGATTGGATTTGGGACAGAATTTAAACTGAAACCTGGTGCTTGTGGGCTGCTTTCCATAGTTTTTAATAAAAAGAAAGCTTTTTACGTTATTATAGAGTTCACATGGGTGACACTGACTCAGACATTTTGATCAGCAGAAGCTTTGGTCCCCAACAATACTGTAGGATCAAAGAAAGTAACGCGTGTTCCTGCACTTGTTTTGTGGTTGTGGCCCATACGTGATCCTGAAATGCAGATTCCGATGGGAAACTAAGTTTGAAATTCTCTAACATAACTTATGAGTGTCTGAGGGTACATACATGTGCTAGATTTGCATAACATGCATTTTCTTTTGGAAAACCCATTTCAGTAGCTTTTACCACGTATGTCAGTCATTTACAGATGCCAACTCACTGAAAACACCTGCTGACTACTCCCTATGCCTCCAGTCTTGCCTCCTCCTATTTGCCTACACACAACTGCCTGAATGGTCTCTCTATATCACATATCTAGATATATTTCTCTACTCTGTGAGTCTTTTAATGGCTCCCATTGCCTGTAGAAAAAATTCTAAATTCCTTAGCAGGGCGTGTTCGACCTTCACAATTTGGTTCTGACTCACTTATTCATCCTTGTCAACTTTCAAGTCTTCTTTTCCCTCCTTTCCCTCTTCAATGCACACCTCTTAAACCAGAGCCTCCGTGACCTACACATTGGTTCTGAGCAGCCGCAATAACAGCTGCCCTTCATGGGAGGCCCCACGGATGCTAGGCACCACAGTCAACACTTCCGTTACGTCATCTTCCCTTCATACTCACAACACCTCTGAGGCGGGCATCACTATGTCCATGTTTTGGATGGGATATCTGAGGTGCAGAAAGTAAAGCAATCTGACAAGTTGTCATGGTTAGTAAGCTAGAATTCCAACCCTAGGAACTTCACCTTTGTTTATTGTAGTATATGCTCCACCTCCTTTAGCAAACATTTGTTGATTCTTCAAGATTCGATTAAAGTATCACCTTCCATGTGAAATCTTCTCTTTCTTCTGCATCTTCTTCCTCAATAGCATGCTCTCTAACAGCTTCTAAGCCTATTTTATGATGTAATTATTTAGACTTATCCCTAGACGGGGAATTTCTTGGGGAAGCATCCATTTCTAGTATTCTGAGCAGAGCGGTCTATGAGCGAGGCAGTTAACATATTTTTGTAGAATGAATGAAGCTGTCAGAGACTGCCAGAGCAACCATTGTAATCAATCCAGTTGTCTTTTTTAAATAAAATTTAATAGTTCACTTTTACTGAAAAAAATCGTGTGGATTTTAACCAGATTTCTTTCCTCCCTAAAATGTTTCCAGGATGCCGTAAAGCTATTCCTGTTTTATATTAAATGATGTTGCTGTGTATAGAAATGGCTTGTGTTTAGGTGATTTTTTTTGGTTTGTTTTAGTGTAAACACATGTTGTGTGTCGTTTCTAGGCAGAAGAGGAATTTCAGAAAGCACAGAAAGTGTTTGAAGAGTTTAACGTTGACTTACAAGAAGAGTTACCATCGTTATGGTCAAGGTAAAGATGTTTCTGTGCAGGTTGTGTATGTCCCTTTTAGAAGTTCAAGAACAGTGTGTATCCTTTATCTTGTCTTCATTGCCTGTGATGCTTCAGTGCTTTCCAATGGAAGTGTTCTATAATCTGTGCTTTCCAATATGGTAGCTACTTGCCACATGTGGCTGGCTGTTGAGCATCCGGATTATGGCTAGTGTGACTGAGGAACTGAATTTTAAATTTAATTTATTTTGTTTTAATTCATTTACATTTAAATGACCCCATGTGGCTAGCAGCTACCGTACTGGATGGCACAATTTTAGACCTTGGTATAGTTCTCAAGTGGAGAACCAAATCTCAATTAGAGGCATAGGGAGCATTGCCCTTAACCTTGAAATTTACAAGAATTCCCTTTCAGCTCTAGGCAGAACTTCCTTTATTCCAAGAGCTCACCTTGTCTTCTGGCATCAATGCCAAGCCTCTACTTTCAGCCCTCACTTATTAAGCTGAACTTCATTCCCATTTTAGACACTAAATATTCTTCTTATTTACAGGTACTTTGCATTTCTCATGGCAGTAGGTGCAGTTTTCCTACTCAGTGGTAGAAACAAGAAGTTGTTGGGTGAAGTGGACCTTATGTCTCTCAATTGCCATCAGCACTCCCATGCTACCACCCTAAATAAACAGAATTGTGCTTACCCTAAACCTTTGCTTTAAGTAAAATCTTCCAGCCCAGCTTCCAAACTGATAGTTGCCCCTAAAACCTTCCTATATAGAAATTATAGGGCTACTTATCCTCCAGAATTATAGGCATTTTGAGGGTCTAGATTGGAGTTTGTCCATTTCTGTGTTCATCCTTAGTGCTCTCAATTTTTTGCCAATAGTAACCACTCAGTGTTTATTTTTGAACTACTGAAATATCTAGAGGAAATTTTGGCTAGTTCACTATAAAACCAGTCTTTGGGTAGTGAACATGATATAATCTACACAGAATTGGAAATATATTACCATGTATACCTGAAATTTATTTAATGTTATAAACCAAGGTTACTGCAATAAAAAAAATTTAAAAAAACCCCAGTCTGTAGGACACGCCGTCTTCAATGTCCAGCCATAACTCAAAGTTCAACATGTGTGAACTTAATTCACTGCTCAGCTGGATTTACTCATTCTTTCAACATCTGCGTTTCTGTCTTTGGTACCAGCATTGCTGGGCTCCCAGCCTCCAAGCTTTGGAGTCATTAACTACGGGAAACCAAAGGACTCTCGATTGTTAAAGGAAACAATCCTTTTCCTGTGTGTTCCTCTGATTGGTCTCCCCCTCTCTATTCTCATCGGTATCACCCTAACCCTCATCATCCTCTTGTGAATTAAAGTGGTAGTCTTGCGCTCACCTTTCCATCTTTGACCTCATCCTCTACACCTCTTCATTCATCTCTGTGACCTGCTTAGGAGCTTACTGTATGTGCCCAAAGAACACCTATCCTCTCCCACAGTCAGCATTTTGAACAGCTTAAATATGTAAAACTTTTAGAGATATAGATGAGACAAATAGCTATAATTTTAAGTTATTTATGGATTTTCCTCAATTTACGAAGGGATTATGCGCTGATAAACCCATTGTAAGTTGAAAGTGTTGTAAGTCAAAAATGCATGTAATGTACCTACCCTACTGAATGTCATAGCTTAGCCTAGCCTGCCTTAAACGTGCTCAGCACACTTACATTAGCCTATGATTGGGCCAATCATATAACACAAAGCCTATTTTATAATAAAGTGTTGAATATCTCGTAATTTATGAATACTGTTCTGAAAGTGAAAAACAAAATGGTTGGATGGGTACAGAATAGTTGTCACTGTATCGGTTGTTTACCCTCCTGATGGCAGGCATGGCTGACTGGGAGCTGTGGGGGCTGCCCCTGCCCAGTGTCACGAGAGAGGATTGCACAGCATATTGCTATGCTATATCCGGGAAAAGGTCAAAATTCAAAATTCTAAGTACAGTATCTACTGAACGTGTATTCCTTTCACACTATCATAAAGTTGAAAAAATCCTAAGTCAAACCATCATAAGTTATTCATTTAAAATTACAAATTCTCTGGGCCAGCTCCGTGGCCGAGTGGTAAAGTTCGCGCGCTCTGATGCGGGGTCCCAGGGTTCGGATCCTGGGCGTGGACATGGCACCGCTTGTCGGGCCACGTTGAGGCGGCGTCCCACATCCCACAACTAGAAGGACATGCGACTAAGATATATAACTGTGTACAGGGGAGTTTGGGGAGGTAAAGCAGAAAAAAAAATTACAAATTCTATGAAATTGTGTGGTTTTTAAGAAATGTTATTTTTTGCGCCCTTGTATTTCAAGATACTTGTATTGAAAATCTTTATATCCATCTTTGGTATCTGTGTCTTTGTCCTCATTAAAGATACTCATCAAGTCAGCCAGTGGTTGTCCAGAGTTTATCATCTTCCTCAACAGATATTCCATCCCAAACGCAAGTTGTCGTTTGCATATAATTAAGACAGTTATTCTTTTCACTTCCTCTGTAAGGGAATTTTTGTGATCTCAAATGAAATTACTTTCTTTATTGCTTTTTAAACTGATCTTTAAAAAGGCTTGGGTACCACAATGTTCAACACTTCCAATTATGAGATAATACTCCTGGGAAAATTGCCAAAAAGACAGTTATTATTTGCCTTAATGTGTATTGAGTATGTAAATTTTTTTTTCTAGTGCTCTTCTAGAAGAATCTAAAACTAGCATTGACTGATGTCATTCCAGGCTTATGTGCCTTCCCAAATAGTATTTAGTTATTTAAACTTGTCAGTGTCTTTTAATATGAAAGACTTCTGGGGACTTAAACACAACTGGAATATTTGAGGGGGAAATTTTGGAGAGAAACCTTTCCTCTTAGCTGGTCATACCCAGTATAAATGTTTCAGTGCTTTTTAATAGAGTCTAACTTCTCATTTCAGCGCTCAAATCTCTTTCCTCTTTGTGTCAATCAAATCCTGCCCTTTGATCAAAACCTAGCTTAGGCCTCTCTTTAAATGCAGTGTGTTCCTTGGTTAAACCCAGATTACTCAACCACAGTAATTGTGTGTGTTGTGTGTCTTTTTTTGTGTGAAAGAGAAAGAGATTGTTTATTGAATGCTTTCTATTTGCCACATATCATTTTATATACTTTACATACATAATCTCTAATTATCACTATTACACATATCCCCATTTTACACATGAGGAAGTTAAGGATCCTGTTGCTTCAACACCTTGCCTAAAATTGTGAAGTTTGTGAATCCTAAAGCGGGCATTTAAAGACACTTCTGTGGTTTTTGCTATAAATTTTGATGCATTTAGGGCCTCTCTTTATTTAAAATGAGATTGCATGAAGTCTTTCATAAATAAAATTTATTTCATAAAATTATTTTATGAATAGATATGTTTTCTTCCCAGCCATATTACTCCACCTTGAAACTGAAATTTGTCCTTTGTATCTTCTGTGCCTCCTATGGTGAAACAAGTAATTCTAGACAAGTAGTAACAAGCATGTATTAACTGATTAATGCCTGCAGTCCTGAAGCAAACACTCATAACCATTCGATATGTTGGGTGGAGTGTTCTGTAGATGTCTGTTACGTCCAGTTGGTCTGTAGTGTTCTTCAAGTCTTCCATTTCCTTATTGACCTTCTGCCTAGTTGTTGTTTTCATTATTAAAAGTGAGGTACTGAAGTCTCCAACTGTTATTGGTGAACTGTCTATATCTGTTCAATTCTGTCAGCTTTTGCTTCATGTACTTTGGGGTTCTGTTGTTAGCTGTATACATGTTTATGACTGGTATATCTTCTTGATGGATCAACCATTTTTTCTTTATAAAATCTTCTTCTTTGTCTCTAGTAACAAGTTTGTCTATTTTGTCTGATATTCCTACAGCCATTCCAGTTCTCTTTTGATTGCTCTTTGCTTGCATGAATTTCTTTTACTTTCAACCTATTTGTGTCTTCAAATCTAAAGTGTGTCTCTTGTAGACAGCATATAGGTGGATCGTGTGTATATGTGTATGTTTTATCCATTCTTACAATCTCCGCCTTCTGATTGGCATGCTTAGTCCATTAATTTAATTACTGATAAAGTAGTTTACCATTTTGCTAATTGTTTCCAGTATGTCTTAGGTCTTTTTTGTTCTTCTGTTCTTTCATCACTGCCATATGTAGAAATTGTTTCAAATTTTGGATGTATAAAGGAGAAGAGAAATAAAGTACTACCTGGATGGGGGGATGTAGGTTCAATTTTAAAAGAGGAAATACTAGGGTATGTTTTTATGTTGTAAACGAGCTGACAATTCATAAGAGATGATAGAGAGGTATTACAAAGAAGGACAGCTCCAAAGTGGATACTGTAGCTAAATCTTCAAAATGAGTGAAGTCACCAGTCATTGAAAAGGATATTCTAGGCTGAGGTAGAGCATGCATGAAGGCATGGAGATTGAAGAAGATGTGTGGGTTCATGGAACTTTAATTAGTTTAATGTTTCTGGAGGTCAGAGTGAAAGTGTCAAGGAGGAGGGTTGCGGTGATAAAGCAGGAGAGAGCCAGTGGTCAGATTTATTTATCATTCATTCAACAAATATCAGTTGACCACCCACTGTGTGCCAAGTACTCTTTCAGGTGCTGAAGATCCTGTACAGAAGGTTTTTGTTTTCTTGGAGCTTACCTTGAAGAATAGGGGAAGGCAATTATCAGGAAATAAATAGAGAATGAAACATCAGACAATAAGTTCAGTGAAGAAAATAAAACAAGATAATTTAATAGAGGGTGACATGGGGTGGGCTAACCAGTGTAGACTGGATGGTTAGCAAAGGCTTTTCTCAGAGAGATTGACAATACATGAGGAAAAGGAAGTTTTGGGAAAACTCTCCGTTTTGTATATGTTGAGTTTGAAGAATTACTAGAAAGTCCCAAAGGATATGTCTATTGGGCTAACCAGGTGTGGATCTTAAAAAGAGGTTCGGGAGTCATTATCTTACAGGTGGTAATTGATGCCATGAGAGTTAATGAGGTTAGTAGTGGAACAGGTCAGATGGCAAGATGAGGGCCAAAAACAGAACCTTTGAGAGCACCAATATTTAAGGAATGTGCAGAAGAGGAGCCTCAGAAGAACCCGACAAGAAATAATCAGAGATGTAGAAGGAAACATGAAAAAGACCTGGAAGAATATTATCTCAAAAAGCCAAGAATAGAGAGAATTTTAAAAGTGAGGGAGTGCCAAGAGTGTCATTACAATAGAGAGATCAAGTAGATGAGGACTAAAGATGCATTGCCTTCCGTGGACTTCCAGGGAGGTTCCAGTCAGGTTGGGTCACAAGCCTGCTTACAGGCATTGGAGACTTCATGGGGGAGGAGGAAGCAGAAACAGTGGATATCGTCTGTTACTTTGAAGATCTTGACTGTGATGGGCATGAGGAATCGTGGCAGTAGATATAGGGGGAAGGGAAGTTTGTGTTTTGGTTGGATAGTCACATGGATGTTGAGATCTGCTGTGTTAGTGTTGGGATTTGGTGAAGGAGAGAGAGGGAAACCATGAGACATGTGCCCTTGTGGACAGTGAATGGGCTTAGGCGGGGGTGCTGGGAGGTTGATAGGTGAACCGTGAAGAGGTTGAATATGTGCGGGATAAATCTCAGAGGAGGAAGTATAAATAAGCTCAGAAGATCAGGGGAGAGCTGAAGAAAACTCTTCTGTCTCCCACTCCACCATCATGCTAAGTCAGGGATGGCAGAGGATGCTTCTTCCATTGCAGGGGCCTCAAGGGGAAGCAGTGATCACCATGCCCTCTGGCCCCCACCCCACCCTGGGTCACAGGTTTCTCTTAGGGCAGTGCAGAGGGGAGAGTGTCCTGGCCTGCAAACTGTGGCTATGATAAGCTTGGCTGTCAATCCTTCCCATTGTTTCCAAGAACAAAGAAATGTCTTAATAAAGAGATTAAGTTGGTCTTGACAGTTAACCAGAAGGGGCCTGAGGATGCCTCTGAGAAGTCCTTTGGGGAAATGGTAATGTCTCAGAGTCCCTTGTTTATGAAGAACTTGTGAGATGAAACCTCCCAAGCAGATAATATCAGCATTCAGAGCCTGGTACTCTTTGTGGATGCGTATGTCACTGCTGGTGACGCTAGTTTTTTTCAAGCCAGGGTTGCAGTCAGAATATGCCCTCCCAGGCAGATGAGTGCCATGGTGGGTCATTCATTGGCTTGTTCGTTCATTCATTCATCCACTCATTCATTCATTCATGAAATATTTACTGCCTGCCTGCTCTGCCCAGGTGCTGTATTTGATGCTGGGCCTATAGGAGTGAAGTGGTCACAGGCAGTTCCTACTTTGAGAGCCTCTGGTTTCATGAATTGGAGAAAATCACTGTCTGATGAGTTGCATCAAAAATGCTGAGCACTTTTTTCCTAAGTTAAATACATCCTAGTTGATTTAATTTCTAAATTCTGAAAAGAAACCATAAGAGTATTAGAAAATTATAGATAATTTGTTTAGACATTCTAAATAAGGTATTTCTTTCTGGCACTGCACCAATTATTTCTCTAAGTAGTAATTAACCTAAACGAGTTAACATATGCCGTATATCAGAAAACAAAATTTAAAGATGGAATATTCAAGCTTCGATATATTTAATAGAAAATCCCTTACAAATAAATAAGAAAGAGCAAGCACTAAGAAATAAGCAAAGAACATGAACAAGTGACTCACAAAGATGCTGGCTCTTGCCTTGCAAATTTACAGAGGTTTGTATGAAGTCGCATTCAAAGTTGAGGGAATGTGCAAGCCCAGCCTGCATGGGGGCAGTTTGGCGGGGCCGTCAAAGCTTCTATTGTCTGTGCCTTTCACACGGCATTTACACTCAAGAAACTTACTCTGAGGAAATAGTAAGGCTGTACGCAGAGTTCTCATTCATAGATCTTCATCAGGGTTTTGTGTATCATAGTGAAAAAATCAATGAAAATAAAATAATACCCACCAATCAACTTCAACTACACCACCCCCGCCCCCATCTGCGCCCATTTTCTGTTTAAGTCTGACCCATTCTTCAAGGTCTCCTAGGTTTGTCCTCTCAAGTGGATGTTTGCAGCTACTCCAGGGCCCATTGCTCCCCTCTCCTTTCAGTTCCTTTAGCTGTCCGTATCTGCTCATTTTCGATATTTAATCGTGTATGGCCTTTTGCGGTAACTGACATTCACGTGCTGTTTTGAAATGTGCTTCTTTCCTACCAGTATGAATGTAGCATGTGTTCATTGATCAGCCCCTCTGGTGCTCCTCTAACCGCATTAGTTCCTGGAGTCACCTTAGCCCACCACTAGGCATGCACCCAGAGCCTCATAGGCCCTTTGTTGAGTAATCAAATGAGGAACAGGAATTACTGTTCTATGGGGATCCTAGAGAAGGGATCCTGGGTTGCCACTTAAAGTGCCCAGGGAGATTTCTCTGCAAACTACACAATGAGCCAAGTCCCTCTGCATAATATTGTCAGGGCTCCTGCAATCTCTTCTCTCCCATCCAGCTGCCGCCTTAGTTAGCTTCCTCAAATACACATCCAAGTCGTCAGCTTTCCCCTGTCTCAAACACAGCCAGGGGCTGCAAATAACCATTGCCTGCAAGTAAGTGCCATGGGTCCTGGTCTGGACGGTCCCCTGCCTCAGAGCACCGATCAGCCTCACCCGGCCCTCATCTCCCAGGCTTCTGGTCTGACACTCCTAAGTATGTACTATTTCCCAAGCACACCATGTCAGGATTTTTTTTATGTATATGCACACACATATACATGATTATGTATATGATTTTAAATCAGAGGAAAAAAATATGTGAAATCAGGTACACATGATCACAATAGGTATAGAAAATTAAGATTAACTGGGACATGGTAGGAATTTAAGGTACAGGATAAGCCATAGAAAAAGTAAATCTTACCAGCGGGATGGATTTAGCACTCAACTGTTATTTCATCTCTCAATCTCTAAATTGGACTTCTAGCTTTTATTTTGTTAAAATTCCAAACCACCTAATTCATGAGAAAACACAGATTTTGGTAGCACTGACATAACATTATTCATGCTTAAGCAGAATTTCCTGACAAACATTCCGTGCTTTTCTATCGCATTTTCCTCCTTTTAAATTCAAATACTGGTTCTTCATTTATTAATTGCATGACCCTGGACAGTTAAATCTCTCTGTGCCTCAGTTTCCCTGGATATAAATTGAGGATTGCTGCCTCAGGGGTAGTTATGAGAATTAAGTGAGGAAATATATGAAAGTGCTTAGATGGCTGCTCTTTCTTTTGGTTTTCATGGCGATGCAGCATTCTTCCACCTCTGCTTGTTGGAATCCTACACACAGCAAGTTGCAGCTCGACTATGGGAAGACCCCTTTTTTCTATCCTTTCAGCTCACTCTTTAGATAAGATGGGTGCCTACTGGGTGCAGGCACATTCTTATTCCCTAACTATATTCTAAACTCCCTGAATATATTTTTGTTCCATATATTAGGCCTACCTAATGTTTCTGTATCTAGGTCCTTACTTGATTCTTGATTGAGATTTGGAATCTAATTAACTAATCAGATTGCTGGGGTTATTTTCGAGAATGTTATTGAAACAAGAACATGAATTAAGTCAAAGCAGTAATTTACTTGGATGGATTCAGAAGGATTGAGTCAATTCAGGGTCCAAAGAACCCTCATGTGAAAACAGAGGGAGCTTATACTGGGTGCATGGGGCTGAATCCGTGTGTGATTGGTGTGCTTAGGGACATAAAAATGAAGACTGAGGGACTCTGCTCATGTCACAGAGCACCACCACTGATGACTTTGCTTCACAAACACATGTGAGGTGATGTGAATGGACAGCTTATGTTTCTATTTTCTTAGTGATAGCACGTTCTCACTTTAGCTAAAGAATTGTAATTAATTTGTGGGTTTTTTTATTTCCTTCTGTTAAACAAATTTCAGAGTCCAAATATATGGTACCAAAACTGGCCCATTTATATTTTATAAGAATTAGTAATAAAAATCTGTATCCCCAAACCTTTATCTATCTATCTATCTATCTGTCTGTCTATCTAAAATACAAGCAAATTCTTAGGGCATTGATTCCAAAAGTGTTGTCTTGGAACCAACAGCATCAGTATCACCTAGAACATGTTAGAAATGCAAGTTCTCAGCCCCCACCTCAGACTTACTGAATCCGAAACAAACTCCAGCTGATTCTGCAGCACATTAAAGTGTGAAAACCAGTGTCTTACAGTATTGATTACATTTTAGAGGAGGTCACGCTCTATGCTCAAAAATGTTATTTTTGCTCACAGGAAAGATTGGGCATACTTTGGGTTACTTTATTTAATCTAGTGTTTTTCAAAATTATATAAGAAAACCTATTTTTAGTAGATTTCATTGACATTAAAAACACAGTTTTGCAGACTGGCCTTTCTCCTCTCTTCTTTCCTCTTTGAATCTCCACATGGCAGACGAGTTGGATTTTATGTCAATACTTTCAAAAATGTCTCCAGCCTTGAGGCCAAGTTTCATAAGGAAATTGCGGTGGTGAGTAACGATGATTATTTTTACTTATGGAATGTAAAGTAAATGAACATTTATTCTGGCAGCAAATGAAACGGTGTAGCGTCATGCGAAGAATTCACTCTCTTGCATATTTCTTTTAAGTGTTATGACTCGTAGTAATATTTCTACAGCTTTTGTAGTGACCACATAGTTTTTTATATCTTCTAGAGGTTTTAGTTATAAAATTTAGATATAAAAAATACTGTCATGAATCGCTGCCTGATTTTATTTCTGTTTTCAAATTCCTTTTCTCTTGTCACAGTCTTTTTTTTTTCAGTCAGCTTTTAAAGTTGGAGTTTTAAGTGATACTTTAGGCTGAGGGAAATTTCATCTCCAGATATTCAGATCATCAGCAGCTTTGTCATCCACTAATATTTTCTTAGTTGAGCTGGGTGGTTGTGTGATTTTAGTAGAGTAAATGTAAATAATGTTTTTTTTTTTCTGCTGTATACTCTGGTTAATAAATATATTTTGGTTTTTCTTAGTTTATTTCTGTTCGTAGTCTTTCAGTTTTGACATGAATTTTAAGTGGGACCATATACAGAATTTAAATTATACTGGTACCATAGATACGATCATAAGATTCTTAGCTTTTCAATGAGCAATTCCTGTCTTGGGGCAATAGCCTGAATTGGCACCAGAATGACTTGCAGCTAATAGACAAGTGGCCTCTGTCCCTTTAGCTTTGCCACAAACTGTATGAAGTGATGACGAAACTGGGCGACCAGCACGCTGACAAGGCCTTCACCATTCAAGGAGCTCCCAGGTAGGCCATGTTCATCACAGCCAAGTTCATGTCCCTGCACCTTGAATGCCATGCTTGTTGCAGTGTCTGCAGTCTGTCCCAGCCTATACTGTTCTACTCATCCTATAAAAATCTAAAACCGAGGGGCCGTTCCATCTAGAGGCTGACGCCAGCCTTCGGTCTGTCCTTTAACATCTACCTTTAGCCTTCAGATTTACCCTACATGGGCTTTTGTCACTGTCATGATGGAATAGATTATCTGCCTCTCTCTGATTTCCACAGGACCTGACAGCAATGCTGTAAATTTTTAACATATAATTTCTAGTTGTGTACTTGTTACTTTCTTCGGAGAAGAAAGGAATCCCCCAAACTCAGGACCATCCTGGTGCTTATCATTGGTGCTGGCATCTGTAATGAATCCATTTTGGGAAAGGAAAGAGGAAGCAGTGAGACCTCACAATCATCTTCCCTCCTAACTCGACCTGGAAAAATCTGTGTTGTTTTGGTTTACTACACGTTGTTATTTTGGGTATGCCTGTCAAATACACCGAAGGCCCAGTGATCCATAGGTAAATCATCTACCTTGCCAGGATTTGGCTTCACACCAGCTTTCTCCTGTGATTTTGGAATCCCTTTTATTCCGTCCCTCTCAGGCATTATGTACTCAAGGAATGCAGGCTAGTGAGCCTTGGCTGGAAGTCAGAAGACCCAGCTTTCAGGTTTATGACTGTAGTTAACTTGCTTTGCCTTCCTTGATTAAGTCCAATAACCTCTCTGGTTAAAGATCTCATGTTTTTAAATCAATAGAAAAAAAAAGATGCTATTGACTAAAACAGATATTCTAGGGTAATATACAGTCCTGAAATTCTATATTTGTGATTTTAACATCAGTCAGTGTATACACTCATACGCCTGCACATATAAAAACACACACACTCCTGCACAGGCACCACCATCACCATATTCAGTGTTTGGATCTCTCTGGGGACAGCTGAGTTTCTTATTCCATGCTCTTTGGGTTAGCTGTACTTGTAGTCTCTGCCACGGCTGCTATACCAAGTGAACCCTACGTATATCTTCTCTTTCTACGGGAAAGACCATTGCCTAAAAGAATACATGAAAGGGGTAGAGCTGTTGTTTCCAGTACAGTTATTTTGCTATGGGGCTGGGGACAAAGAGAGAATTGTAATAACATCAAAATGACGTTAGAATGTTTTAGAAATGAAGTACATGAAAAAAATTAAGGGTTGCTCCCTGATAGAAAGGTGAAGGGACAAATGCATCTGAAAATTTCAATGTTGCTGAATCAGATTAAATGAAGATAAACATGGGGCCATGGCCACTTAACAAATGTTCCTTTCATTTTTTTCAACGTTCCTCTGCAGAATGAGGGGGTGAGTGAGCTCAGTGGGATCTTATTAAGATCGACTGGGGCTGAGCTCCCGACCAATCACGGAGGCCATGATTGCTGGCATGGGCCCAATCGTGTGCACATCCGTGTTCTCTCCACAGGACCCGTTCCCTCGGCCCCTTGAATATGTAGACTGTACCATGGTGTACATGCTCGTTTATTTTGGGGTACATACCTGTTCCCTTGATTTGTAGACTTTAGAAATTCTTAGAGTGAAGGATGTGTCCCAAGTGTCCTCTTAGTCATTGCCTTTGGGCTATTCACAAGAATCTGGCCCTGTGCCAGAAACCTGGCGGGTTCTCAGGACACATTCCCAAGTCTGGTCCGTCACTTAATTTGTTTGCACATTGCCGAGTGTCTGAGTTGCATCATTGTGTTCCATAAGTTGTAGAAAGAGAAACAGTTAATGAATTGATTCCCAAATGTTGTCAGAAAGCACCCCTACAAAATCTTAGCACCATCCCAAGAATGCCTTTTTACATAAAATTGATCATTTTCAGGGTAGAGTTTTTTTTTTATAGATTATGACAGCAAGATTCTTTTGTAAATCAGAAGTGAAATTAGTTCCATTAATTCAGCATATATTTGGAAGATTCTTGTACAGCCTGTTTGCCATAGTGGAAAGAACAGGGGGTTTGCATTACTAAGGCCTGAATTCAGATCCACTGAATTACTGAGTGTCTTTAGGGTTTTTAACCTCTTAGTGCCCAACTTTACTTACGTGTAAAGTGGGGACAATAACGCATGAGTGTTGTGGTGATTAGAGATAGCATATGAACGGGGTCTGGCACACAGTGTACAGTGAATGGTACCAATTATCACCATCACCATCAATAAGAACCAGAATAACCTGGAAGTGGGGATAGGTGACAGACAGCTCCTGTTGTGCCTCAGGATTTCTGCGGGATGGAGGGCCCCTGATAAATAAGTACTGTTCTGAGATGGCCCGTTACTTACTCTTATGTGTGCATCTAGTGATTCTGGTCCTCTCCGCATCGCGAAGACGCCATCGCCGCCCGAGGAGCCTTCGCCCATCCCGAGCCCGACAGCCAGCCCCAATCATACACTGGCACCCGCGTCTCCTGCACCAGCAAGGCCTAGGTCACCTTCGCAGGTAGACAGAGATCAAGTATACTGGGGGAAATGGAAGAACTCGTGGTGAGACGACCCCAGCTGGGATAAACCCACGCTGCTGGGGCATAAAGAGGAGTTTCCAGGTGGAGAGTCTCTGAGGGGTGAGGCTCCAGGCACTGTGATCATCACTAAGGACTCCCCTTAGTTTCTTAGGTGGATTTTTATATTTCCTCACACCTTCTCTGCTTGAGTGTGTTGAGACTTCTCTACGCAATCTCAGCTTCCTCAGGCTGGCATGGTCTTCTCTTCTCCCATCTCTTGCTTTTCCGAATCCTTTCCTTCAAGGGTTCATTTAATCCTCCCTTCTCCATGAAACCCTCCTCCTGTAGCACCTTAGGTAACACTTGGGGCAGATACGGCCAAGAACGACTGTTCTGTTTATCTGTCATTTCACGTTTTTTTTGTATCAGCCACAGTATATTGCATATGAGTAGGTGCTCACCAAAAGTGTGTGGAACAAATGAAAGGAAGAAACAGTAAGGGCCAGAAAAGGTACATATAGAGAAAAATTGCCACCCTTATCTTTGGGTGAAGATGAAATTTCTTTAGGAATCTTGAAGTCTGCAGTCTGGTTCAAGGTTCCGTGTGTGTGGCTGGACCTCAGGAGAGTCATAGAAGATGTATGTGATAGATTGCCAAAGTTCTTACTTTTCAGAATACTGGAGTGGACAGTGAAATGTGTGCTGCCTATAGGTGATCTCGCTGATTCCAGTGAAAAGCTTGCTTGATTTTAGTTTTAAAATTCTAATCTATTGCTGGAGTGAGATATCATTTTCAGTTTACTTCGGAGAAGGTCTTGCCTTCATTTAGCTTTAGAGGCACAGGGACCTGACCCTGTGGCCCACTGTGTGGGTAGCACTTGTGTTGGGATGAATGGAGCCTCGTAGCCTGAATACGTCTCATTGGACCCTTGCTTGTCAGTGCTCAGAGAGCCGCCCAAGTAGATTGCATTCTTTACCTGAATCAGGTAGGTTATTTCTATAGGCAGAGCTACCTTTCAATCAGTGGTCGGTCTGTCTGCCTCGCTCCCTTCACATGACATTTCTGCACTTTGTGTGCATCCTCTTATGCTGAATTAACCACTGTTTGTGTTGAATGCTTTGTAGACAAGGAAGGGGCCTCCTGTCCCACCGCTGCCTAAAGTCACTCCGACAAAGGAACTGCAGCCAGAGAACATCATCAGTTTCTTTGAGGACAACTTTGTTCCGGAAATCAGTGTGACGACACCTTCCCAGGTGAGTGCCTGGTACACACTGGGATGTCCACGAAGGTCCCATGGTGGAGGGACTCTCCGACGTCCCCTCTAAGGAAAGCGGCAGGCCTTAGAGGCAACAGTCTAATTTCAGTTGTCGTTTAGGTTTGCTTGGTATGTATGAAGCATTCACAAATAGGAGAGATACAGTCTTTGAAAATACTCATTTTTTAAAATTCTTAACAGGAGTACATGCTTATTTTAGAAAATTGGGAAAATATTGGAAAGTGCAAAATGAAGAATTTTAATAATCACTTAAATCAGACCACTCTGACAAAGCCACTAATGGACTTGGGTTTATTTTCTTTTAGCCAGTTTTTTTCTAGGTATCTATTGATTTTGCACCACAAAATTCAGATTGTATTGTTGTGTATTCTTGACTTTTCTACTTAATTTTATTGAGCATTTTTTTCATGTCATAATGCTGTCTTTTCAAAAAAATGTTTAGCCAGAGTATTCTATCAGATGGATGTACCAAACCCTGATTGTGGCCACAGGTTGCTTCCAATTTTTCTGTTACTTCGCCAGCACTATTAATTCATGTTTATGCCTTCATTATTTCTTTCATGTTGATTCCTAGTAGAGAAAAGGAAAATGAAATGAAAATAGGCGCATATTTTTAAGTCTTTTGACCTTTAGCAGAGTCCAATCCATTTATGTGATTTGGCAAATGGAAACATCGGCATTCCTCCTGCTTTCAAAGACCCCTGGGTGCGTGTGCTCCACCGACAGTACTCTCGTTGGTCTGGAGACCTGTCCCTGCTAGTGGTGTGGCTGTCCCATTGCCTCAAGAATAGTCTTGACTTCCAGGGCTGCTCCTAATGCCATAGACGCCATGTCTTTGCTTTAGGAGTGAAAGTCTTAAAGGGAAGCCATGCCAATATCACTTCCTCCCAGTGTCCTCAGGGTCAGAAATAGTTACATTTTGCAAGAGGTGTGAACATGATACTATAATTACGGAGTGCAGTGATAACAACACTATGTACAACATCCCAATTACAGTCACATACTGTTGATGGTAATGGAAATAATGTACTAGTAACAGGGAGCTCAGAAAATAAGAAGTCAGGAGCAGCGCGGTGGCAAATCGTTTATCATCCCTTTCAAGAGCATTTATCAGTAGGTACCATGCTTTAGTGATTGTTTGCCTCCTGTTGTTTGTACGAGATGCTGAATTTGATGAGCTAACTCAGGCCTGAAATGTGATTTAGCAGCTCGTTTTAGGAGGGGGAATAGCATGGTTATCAGTGCATGGACAATTATGTCTGTGGAAACACAGAGGCCACCAGGGGTAGCTGTCTTAGAGCCAAATGATCTGTCCCTGCATCTGCCAGTTGCCTGGCATCAAACTTGAATGGTTCTCATTTCCAAGTCGTGCTGGCCATTTGTGTCTGCTAACAGCTCAGCTTCGTTCTCTTTTTTGCTGCATCAGTTTTCGAAGTGAGTGTGTCGGACGGTGATAATACCCTTACTCAAGTTGCTTTCACTGGGACCCTCCAAGAACACCTTCTCAATTCCATCACAAATCGAGAATGTGGTCACCTAGAAGCCTTGTGTACTTAGCTGACAACATTTCCATTTAGCATTTAAGGCAGCCGAAGTAGAGAAAATGTATCACTAGTTCTGAAATAAAGATGGGATTCTTTCTTTAAAATGTTTCTTTATTTGCAGTTTCCTAACTCATCTAAGGGTCCTTCATGGTGACGGAAAAAAAAAAAGAATGAAAGCACATTTTAAAATTACAAATACCAGAAGAGGCCCCTATGTACTTCTAGGAGCATTAACTTTTGCTGGTATTGTTGAGTGAGAGTGATGGGAAAAGTGAAGAGTTGAAAGAGAGGGAGAGGACCCACCTTTCAAAGCAGAACCATCTCCAGCTGTGGCTGCTGCAGTGACGCCATCAGCTGGTAGAGCCACCGGCCCCAGCTTGCCTCGTCTGAATGCACGACTCCAAGGCTGTTGGGAAGGGAAGGAAAAGCACCCCTCCACCAGTACCTTTTATAACTTACTGGCTGTGTGTCATGTCCGTTAGTCTGCCAGGTGATTTTGCAAAAACTGACCGCCAGAGACTTTATGGGGATGCATTTTGGGGGTTCACCTGCATTTATGTTGTATTGTTTTAATCTGGGGAGGAGGCAGAAGGGGGTTTCTGTCATTTTTGCTGAATCTGAGAAGCAATCTAGCTCTAGCAGGTGGACCACAGTGTATGACTTGAAGCATTTGTGTTGACTCAGTGGCTGTTAGTCTCACGTCCTGATGTCAAGAGAGAGAATGAAGCAGTGATTTATATTTCAGTCTGTTTTCTCACTTATCGAGTGATGTAATCTAGCTTTCTTTACAAATTTACAGATGCTGCCTTTTCCTGAAGCGTCTTGACAGTTTCCTCTGTAGATATCAATAGAGCCATTTTGTGTTACTTTAGCCTTTTGGGTCCCAACTAGCAGAGACTCTGATTCGGCAGATCTGGGGTGGGGACCAAGAATCTGCTTTGCTAACAAGGTGATGTTGATGCCACTGCTCTTGGGACCACGTTGTGAGAACCAGTTTTAGGCCATCAGGATTTCCATGTGGTACAAATTTGTGGCCATGAACAAACTACCACAGTGAATGAACAGATTTCTTCCAGGGAAATATCTATTTGAGTCAAGTGTATGTCATGACTGACCATTTATAACTGCTCCCTTTAAAAATAGTGTGACTTAAAATGTTCCGTATTTAGGGCTGTTGGACTCACACACACATGTATGCGTATAGTAGTTTATGTGTTGATAAGATTGTCCATCAAGATATGTATTGTAAATGAATGGTTTGTCTCATCTGGACAGTAATGTTTTTGGACATGCACAGAGAAATGATGAAAAAGAATAAATAGAAATGCCAGGAGAAAATGAAATGTCAGCTGCGAGGAAGCAGAATATTGAAAGCTAGACAGCTCAGATGTATCTGAAAAGGTTTCTCCCAGACACATATATTGTAATAATAGAGAGTGGTCCATCTAAATTTTATTTTAATATTTAAAAAATATTTAATGGGTCATTCTATATTTAACAGATAGGTTTATGTCCCCATTTGGCTATTTTTATCATATGCTGTATGGGGAGGAAAAGCATTTGTATTAATCCCACCCAGAAGCTCAAAATGTGATGATTGCAATGTTCCTCATCTCTGATGGATTTGTGTTCCTCATTACAGCGATGATTCTCTTGAGTGTGTCCTGGGATTGGAAACAGAAATCGGTCAGGCCTACAGAGCCCTCTAATGGCCCAAACCTTAAATACATCTCAGAATCTTTGGGAAATATCCTTACCCGCTTACCGGAAGATGCTTGAGTGTCAAGCTCAAAAAGCTGTATACAGAAATGGACCTGCCAAAGGATGAACCCATCCTTCTCTATTTTTCTCTCCCAGACACCTAATAGACATCCTGTGTGTATATGTGTGTGTGTTTTCCTGCATTATTCTTTTAAAACCACATTTTCCTTCTATTCCCATAAGATGCTGGGAAAAGGGGGTCCTTGGTCATATGAGGCTGGGAGGGGCTGCATCCCCTTTTGCTTTTTCATAGTTCATGTCAGCACGTTCAAGGCTCTGAGAAATTCTGCAGCAAAAGCCCTATTTGTTTAAATCAGAGTTTCCCAGACAATCTCCCCTTCCCCAAAAAGCCCTGTTCCTGGGAAATGGATGTTTGGTAAGACATTTTAAAAAGGAGGATTTAAAAGCTATTATGTCCCTGGAAACTAAATTTGTGGCATAGGAATAAGATTTTAACAGGAGAGCAAGACGAAAAAAGCCATCATTTGTATACACGTAGATATGTATACGTGCAAGGTTGTTTCTTTTCTCTTCCAGGAATGTTTTGAGTTGCTTTCTAGTCTCGCTTGAAGATTTAACTTTAATTCAGATGTTCATGCTTCCCTCTCACCAGGGCTTTCCTTAGGGATTGTGGCCCTGAGCAAATTTTTTTGGAGGTCTCTGTCCACCTAAACAGTTTGAGTCGCTTGACATGAGCATGTTAGCAACATCTTGGTGGCAAGTCTCATGAGATTCCATAAATGAAATGCCATGCCAGCCAGAGGGGCAAACTGCTCACCAGCCACCTTGTTGGAAGCAAGCCTGGCCACCACGGTCCCAACAACCTGGTGGATGTGACCCCCAGAGTTCCTGGGACATGTGATGGACCCCCCATATGGAGTAGGGTCGGGGAGTGCTCCAAAGAGGAGAGATGGGGCCAGGCCCAAGCAGGTTCTAGTGCAGACTCGGGGTGCCCTGACCACTGGCACTGCCAGCCACAGCTGGTCCCCACAACCAGAGGAGGATTTAGAAAATTTCAAGCAAGGTGCTCAAAAGTGGAGGAGCCTCCTTTGGTGTAAGGTCTGGGGCAGCGTCCGTGCTTGCCCATCTTCCTGTCAAGTGGCAGAAGGGAGAAAAGATGGCCTGTTTGGGGATTTTTCTCATAGCGGATACCCCCAACTATTTTGCCTCAATCTTTTTCCCAACAATGATGTTGCAGTTTTTCTCTCTCTGATATAGCTTTCCCATTTACAAATCCAGAGGGATTATCTTTTGAACACCCAAGCTTATTCCTCCAAGCCTTTCTCATGGCTTCTGTTGGGGGTGCCTGCTGCGCTGGAAGGGGAGACTTCAGCACAGCCTTTAAATCCTGTGTCTGTCGGGATCCATTTAGCACCATTAACTATGCTACTTTTATATTTCTGTTTTGCAGCCAAGTACTGCATCTTACATTTTAAGTTCATGAAATCATCCTCTTTTTCCTAGCCAATCAGACTGAAATAGGTTTTCAACTTGGAAAATAAGGTCATCAAATGGCCCCTTTTTCTCTCCACAATCCTGATGAGGCCAGCCTGCAATTATGCGCATATGCACTGCTCATTCCTGGGTATCTGTAACCTGGTTTTAAATACCACCATGGCTTTTCTTTTTAATGTAGCATCTTTCTAGACCAGCTGCCTCTTCTTTCAGTTGATATTTTTTCAAAGTAAACATGTTAATGTTCTTTTAAGATAGAAAGAATTAGTGAGGTGAAAATTGGAAGGAAGAAAAATATACAGTGCATTTCAAGCCCAAATGCAGTCAGTTTATCGCCCGGGTGGATCACCCACAGCATTGCTCCGTTCCTTGAGCAGGGATAACCAAACCGTGCAGTTCGTTTATCATATGGGATTCTGACAGTATTCTTCAATCATTGAGTTACTCGGCCTCACAACCTTCCACGGTTCTCAGACTCTGGAGCGTCTAACAATGGCCAGACCCCTCCCAGTTTCCCCCTATTTTGTATCGTCTGTTGTACACCCTTATAGGGCATCTCGTGATTGAACCCTTTTTGAGTTTTTGTATTTTTGAATGTGGTTTGAGGTGTGGGTTAGGGAGTGGTGGTTAGCTGGCACAGAGAGGAAAGCAGGAGGAGGAAAGGAAAGAGCCGAAGGATGAGTGGGGAGTAGAGAAGGAGCTCAGGATGGGGAAGCATGCGAATGAATGATGGCTGAGCCCCCAGCCAGAATGGGGATGGCTACTGAATGTCTATATTCCTGAGTCTGTTATATATGCAGGGTCTTGTTCAGTCCAGTTTTGCCATCGTTCCTGTGATTTGCAGGTCATTATCCCTACTTTAGAGAGGAGCCTGTCATCTTTCTGCCCCACTGTGGTCTCCCAGGGCAGACATGGAAAGCAGAAGGCTGTAGTCCATGTGCACCAGCCTTTTAAGCACCTGAAGAATAGCAGAGACTAGACATCCAGTAAATGAGCAAATCTATTTTAACTCTTTCTTCTCTCAATATTCAGGACCCGTGTTCTTTAGAACTTCTTTGGGTTTTTGATGTTAGCAAAGTTTTTCAGGTTGTTACACACCAGCGATGTTATTGGTAAATACCTGGATAGTGCTAGAAGGGTCTTCTAGCCACTTGTCCGTCCACTAGTCTTAACAGAACCTCATTGTAAGCGGAGGCCTGATCGGTCTTCCCTGCCATGTCTATTCTCATTACTGACAACTTTACACTCTTAGTCATAGTATATGTGAGGGCAATGAGCAAAACTCATGGCATGCTACGCTAAGAATAAGTTTGTAGTCTACCAACTGGTTCCGGTAAAAAGCAAGCAAGCAAACGAACAAAAAACCTAGGAAAACAGTTCCCCAGAACGTTTAGTTTATTTTGTGTCAGCTTGTTATGGTATTGCAGGATTGTGTAGATGGGAGTCAGCACATGAAACCAATGTGGCAACAAGATAAAAATTGACGAGTCTAGGTCATGGGTAAATGGGCATTCATTATATTCTTTTTTAAGTTTTATATATAATAAACTTGTGCAATGAAATCTTGAAAACATCATTTTAAATGTTTGAAAGATGTCCCCTTAAGATTGCAAATATAAAACTCTTGAACCGTGTCAGTGTCCTATAGTCATTACCATTATTTGTATTGACTACAGCGTACCCATCCACAGGGGTCTTATCATAGGCTTCCAACCACAAAGTTAAATTTCCTTGGGCCACTACTTCATCATAATTACTGATAAAATGCTGTTTTACTCACTGATAAAAATTGTAAATTATTTTGTGCCCTTTCAGTAAAAGGCATTTTATTATAAGAAAAACAACTCCCAATTGCCCTTCTTCCTAAAAACTTTATTTATCCTCTCTGTCTTGAGCATCCTTATCCAAACTCCCCTGCCTCATTGGGAAGTTATGAGATAAATGTCCAGCACAATACCTGGGATATAGTAAATGTTCTCAAAATAGGTTTAATGAAAGAAAAAAATGGAAAAAACTCTTTGGAAGAAGTGATACCTGTGGCCTCCCTGTAATCTGGCTCACTGTAGTGTTGTGTTATGACTAAGAAGTCATTGGGCCAGCCCTGATGGCCTAATGGTTAAAGTTTGGTGCTATCACCGCTTGGGCGGCCTAGGTTCGCTTCCTGGTCGTGGAAGCACACCACCACTCTGTCAGTTGCTGTGCTGTGGCAGCAGCTCACATGGAAGAACTAGAAGGACTTATAACTAGGATATACAACCATATGTTGGAGGGGCTTTGGGCCGGGGGGCAGGATAAATCATTATGGGGGGGGTGTGTGTGTGTGTGTCTGTCTATCTGTGAGCAGCCTTGGGGGATGGTTTGGAGACTATAAGTGTTATTCCTGAATATTTTGTGGCTAAGCTATAAGATGAAATCTCTGTTACCAGACATGCTTATGAAAATAATACCCAGGGCTGGCCAGGTTGCGCAGTGGTTTAGTGTGCACATTCTGCTTTGGTGGCCTGGGGTTTGCTGGTTTGGATCCCGGGTGTGGACATGGCACCGCTTGGCAAGCCATGTTGTGGTAGGTGTCCCACATATAACGTAGAGGAAGATGGGCACAGATGTTAGCTCAGGGCCAGTCTTCCTCAGAAAAAAGAGAAGGATTGGCAGATGTTAGCCCAGGGCTGATCTTCCTCGAAAAAAAATAATAATACCCAAAGAATGCATGGTTCATATAGAAAATTTAGTAAATTACAGAGAAGCAAAAAGTAAAAAAGGAAGTATATTTCTATTTTCCAGCAAAAACTACTCTTACTAATTTAATTTATATAATGCCACATTTTCTTTCTCTTTAAATAGTGACTGAAAGGTGTATTTTTGGAAATTTGATCGTTGTATATCAGTTTTGTAATTTGTGATTTCTTTACTACAAACATAGCAGAGATATTTTCGTGTCAATTTAATCTGTATTGCATCATTTTAAATTGCAGTAGAGCACTATGTTATTCTGAGGATGTGCTGTAGTATGTTTAAGCAATCTCCTATTGTTAGGATATTTTCTTCTTTTTTCTTTTGTTAATCAGCTTTATTGATGTATGATTGACATACGATAAACTGTACATATTTAAGGCATACATTTTGATAAGTTTTGACATACGTTTACACCCATGAAACCATCACCAGTGTCAAGATAAGGAAGGTATCTGTCAAAAATTTCCTTGTGTTGCTTTGTAATCCCTCCTGCCCCTCCCCACACACTGCACCATCTCCAGGCAAACACTGATCTTCTTTCTGTCACCACACATTAGTTTGCATTTCCTGGAATTTTACTTAAATGGGATTATACAGTATGTACCCTTTTTGGTCTGGCCCCTTTTGTTCAACATAATTGTTATGGGAGTCATCCAGGTTGTAGCATGTATCTGTAGTTTTTTCCTTCTTATTGCCGAGTGGTGTCCCATTGTATGGATCTATCACAGTTTTTCTTTTCATCTATTGATGGATATTTGAATTGTTTTCAATTTTTGGCTGTTGTACATAAAGGTGCCAGGAACATTTGTATACAAGTCTTTGTGTGTACACACACTTCCATTTCTCTTGGGTAAATACCTAGGGGTGTATGGCTGGATCATATGGTAGGAATAAGTTTAACCTTTTAAGAAACTGCCAAACTTTTCTAAGTAGTTAGACTTATGTTTCCATCAGAATTGTATGAGTTCCAGTTCCTCCACATCTTTTCCAACACTTAGTATGATTACTCTTTTTAATTTTGGCCATTCCAGTAGGTGTATAGTGGTATTTCATTGTGATTTTAATTTGCATTTCCCTAATGACTAATGATGTTAGTCATCTTTTCATGTAGTTGTTTAACATCCGTATGTCTTTTTTTCCCCAGCTGTATTGAGATATAATTGACAAATTTAAATTGTATGTAACAAAGGTATACAACTTGATGCTTTGATATATGTACACATTGTGAGCTAATTTTCCCAATCCAGGTAATTGACATACCCATCTCCTCACCTTGTTACCTTCTTTTTGTTGTTGTTGACGTTGATGATATGAGAGCACTTACGAGCTATCCTCTGGGCAAATTTCAAGTATATAGAACATTATTTTTAATGGCAGTCACCATGCTGACCATTAGATCTCTAGGATTTGCATAACTGAAACTTTATACTCCTTGATAAACATCTCCTCTTCTCCCCCTCCCCCGGCCCCTGCAACTACCATTCTACTCTCTGCTTCTATGAGTTTGACTATTTTAGACTTCACATATAAGTGAGACCATGCAGTATTTGTCTTTCTGTGTCTGGCTTATTTTTCTTAGCATAAAAACCTTCTGTACACCCAAGAAAACAATCAAGAGAGCAAAAAGGCAGCCTAAGGAATGGGAGAAAATTTTTGCAAACTATGTATTTGATAAAATGTTAGTATCCAAAATATATAAGGAGCTCATACAACTCAATAGCAAAAAAACAAATAATTGGATTAAGAAATGGCAAAGGACCTGAATGGACATTGCTCCAAAGAAGATATATGTATGGCCAACAGGCATATGAAAAGGTGCTCAACATCACTAATGATCAGGGAAATGCAAATCAAAACCACAATGAGATACCACCTCACACCCATTAGAATGGCTGTTATCAAAAAGACCAGAGGTAAGTATTGATGAGGATGTGGAGAAAAGGGAACACTTGTACTCAGTTGGGGGGAATATAAATTTGTACAATCATTATAGAAAAAGTATGGAAGTTTCTCAAAAAATTAAAAACAGAACTACTTTATGATCCAGCAATCCCACTTCTGGGTCTATATTCAAAATAAATGTAAATGAAATCAGTATCTCGAAGAGACATCTGCACTCCCATGTTCACTGCAGCATTATTTACAATAGCCAAATTATGGAAACAACCTGAGTGTCCATTGATGGATGGATCAAGAAAATGTGGTATGTATATTTAATGGAATAGTATTCAGTCTTAAAAAAGAAGTAAATCCTGCCATTTGCCACAACATGGATGAGTCTGGAGAACATTATTACATTTGTATATCTTCATTGGTGAAGTGTCTATGAACAACTTTTGCTCGTGTAATTATTTATTAATTTATTTGATCAAGTTTTGAGAATTCTTTATATATTCTGGATACAAGTCTCTTATCAGATGTATGATTTGCAAATATTTTCTCCTAGTGTGTGGTTTGTTCTGTCGTTCTCTTAACAGTATCTTGTGAAGAGCAGGAGATTTTTATCTTGATGAAGTGCAATTTATCCATTTGATTTTTTATGAAATATACATTTCATGTCACATCAAAAAAGATCTTTGCTCAACCTAAGGTCACAAAGGTTTTCTCCTGGAAGTTTTATGGCTTTAGGTGTTGCATTTAGGTCTGTGACCAATTTAGAGTTAATTTTTGTATATGGTGCAAAGTATGGCTCGAAGTTTCTTTCTTTACATATGGATGGAGAATTGTTGAAAAGTCTCTCCTTATTCTACTGAGTTGCCTTCGTACCTTTGTGGAACATCAGTTGTCCACAGGTGTGTGTCTATTTCTAGACTGTGGTTTTCCATTGATCTCTTTGCCTCCCTTATGCCAGTACCACACTATTTTGATCAGTCACTTTATCCTGTCTTAAAATTAGATAGGCTTAGTCCTTCAACTTTGTTATCCTTTTTTCAGACTTTTTTTGGCTATTCTAGGGCCTTTGAATTTCCATATGAATTTGAGAATCAATTTGTAAATTTCTACAACACCTTTTGGGATATTGAATTAGATTCCTAGGCTGTTGCAACAAAGTGCCACAAACTGAGTGGCTTAAAACGACAGACATTTATTCTCTCATTGTTCTGGAAGCTAGAAATCTGAGATCAAGGTGTCAGCAGGGTTGTGCTCCCTCTGAAGTTTCTTGGGAGGATCTGTTCTTGCCTTTCTCCTAGCTTCTAGTGGTTGCTGGCAATCCTTGGTGTTCACTGGTATCTAGATACATCATCCCAGTCTCTACCTCTGTCATCACACTGCCTTTTCCCTGTGTGTGTGGGTGCTCTGTATCTTTACATGACATTCTCCTGTGTGTCTTTATCCAGCTTTCCCTGTTCTTATAAGGAGAGCAGTCATTGAATTAAGGCCCATCCTAATCCACTTTGACCTCATCTTAACTTCGTTACATCTGCAAAAACCCTATTGCCAAATAGGTCACATTCACAGGTTCCTGATGGGCATGAATTTTGCAGGGGGTGGCGGGGCAGGGGGGCATACAGTATTCAACTCAGTATGGATATTGGTGGGTATTGCCTCAAATCTATAGATCAATTTGGGGAGCATTGACATCTTAATAATATTGACTTATCTTACCAATAAACACAGTATGTCTCTCCCTTTATTAAGATCCTCTTTAATTGATCTTTGCCGTGTTTTGTAGTATTCAGTGTATTGGTGTTTCACATTTTTTGTTGAGTTGATCTGTAAGTATTTCATACTTTTAGTGCTATTATAAATCATATTTTTAAAGTTTTAGTTTCTGGATGTTCCTACTCTTATGTATAAGTACAACTGGGGTTTTTTTGTTTTGTTTGTTTGTTTTTGAGGAAGATTGGCCCTGAGCTAACATCCGCTGCCAATCCTCCTCTTTTTGCTGAGGAAGACTGGCCCTGAGCTAACATCTGTGCCCATCTTCCTCTGCTTTATATGTGGGATGCCTGCCACAGCATGGCTTGACAAGGGGTGCCATGTCCCCACCTGGGATCTGAGCCAGCAAACCCTGGGCTGCCGAAGCAGAATGTGCCCACTTAACCGCTGTGCCACCGGGCCGGCCCCACAACTGAGTTTTCTAATATTGATGCTATATCCTGCAGCCTTGCTAAACTCAATATTAGTTCCTTTAGCCTTTTGTATATTTCACTGGATTTTCTAGATAGATCATCATATCTTCTGAGAGTAAAGATAGTTTTACTTTTTTCTTTCTAATCTAGATAGCTTTTTTTTGTTTTTCCTCCCTTATTTCACTGTTAGTACTGCCAGTATGATGTTGAATAGAAGTATGAAGCAGTCATCCTTGTCTTGATCTTAGGGGAAAAGCATCCAGTCTTTCATTATTAAACATGATGATAGGTGTAAGTTTCCGTAGATACCCTTTATCAGTTTGAGGAAGTTGCCTTTTTTCCCTACTTTGTTGAGACTTTTGAACAGGAATGCATTTGGATTTTCTCAAATACTTTTTATACATCTATGAAGATGATCATATGAGTTTTCTTTTTTACTGAGTTAATATGATGAATTAATCACATCCATTGGTTCTCAAATGGTAAATCCATGATGCATTCCTGAGATAAACCGCATTTGGTCATGATGCGTTATATTTTTATATATATTTTTATTCAATTTGCTAAAGCTTTCTCTAAAATTTTTGCACCTGTGTTCATGAGGAGTATTAGTCCATGGGGTGTTTTTGTTTTTTTAAAGTCTTTTTCTGATTTTAGTACCAGGGTAATGCTTCCTCATAGAATGAATTGGGAGGTGTTAGCTCCTCTTCCATTTTCCAGAAAAGATTGTGTAGGACTGGTATTTTTTCTTCCTTAAATGTTTGGTAGAATTCACCAGAGAAGCCATCTGGGCCTGCAGGGTTGTTTTTTTGTGGACAAATGTTTTAAACTATAAATTCAATTCCTTTAATAGATAGAGAGCAATTCAGTTCATCTGTTTCTTTTTGAGTGAGCTTTAAGAATTTGCGTTTCTCAGGAAATTTGTCTGTTTCATCTAAATTGTCAAACATGCTGGAATAAAGTGACTCATAATAGTTCCTTATTATTCCTTTTAGTATCAGTGGTGATGCCCCCTCTCTCATTCTTGATATTGGTAATTTGTGCCCTCTCTGTTTTTTTTTTTTTATTTTCTCCCCCTTATCACTCTGGCTAGAGGCTTATCAATTTTATTAATCTTCTCAAAGCTCTACCTTTTGGGTTTATTGATACTCATTGCCTCTCTTGTTTTCTTTTCTTTTCATTTTTTTTTTTTTTTGAGGAAGATTAGCCCTGAGCTAACATCTGCCACTAATCCTCCTCTTTTTGCTGAGGAGGACTGGTCCTGAGCTAACATCCATGCCCATCTTCCTCTACTTTATATGTGGGACGCCTACCACAGCATGGTGTGCCAAGCAGTGCCATGTCCTCACCCGGGATCCAAACCGGTGGGTGAACCCTGGACCGCCGAGAAGTGGAATGTGCAAACTTAACTGCAGTGCTACCGGGCCCGCCCCCTAGCTTGTTTTCTATTTCATAAATTTCCACTCTGATATGTATAATTTTCCCCATTTCTATTTAGAGTTTTATTTGCTCTGTGTTTCCCCCCCCCCAGTTTGCAAGGTAGAAGCTGAGGTTATTGATCGGAAAGCTTTCTTCTTTTCTTATATGGGGTTTAGTGCTGTAAATTTTCCCCCAAGTACTGCTTTAGCAGCATCTCACAAATTTTGGTATACTGTTTTTATTTTCATTCAGCTCAAAATCTTTTCTGATTTTCACTTCAGTTTCTTCTTATTCTTCTTTTTGCTGAGGAAGATTCACCCTGAGTCAATATCTGTTGCCAATCTTCCTCTCTTTGCATGAGGAAGATTTGGCCTGAGCTAACATCTGTCCCACTCTTTCTCTATTTTGTATGTGGGTCACCACCACAGCATGGCCGCCAACTCGTGGTGTAGGTCTGTGCCTGGGAACTGAACCTGGGCTGCTGAAGTGGAGTGTGCCGAACTTAACTACTAGGCCATGGGGCCAGCCCTTTGATTTCTTCTTTGACTCATCGGGTTATTTAGAAAGTATTATTCTTGTCCAAATTTTTATGGATTTTCCAGAGATAATTCTGTAACTGATTTCTAAGTTAATTCCAGTGTAGTCAGAGAACATACTTTGTGTGATTTGAATGTTTTTAAATTTATTGAGAATTTTTTATGTCCCAGAATACTGTCTGTCATGTTTCATGTTTCATGCACACTTGAAAAGAATGTGTGTTCTGCTGTTGTGTGGCATGTTTTATAAGTGTAAATTAGGTCAAATTGGGTCATAGTCTTGTCTTTATCTTTTATAACTTGCTGATTTTCTCTCTACTTGTTCTTTCAGTTATTGAAAGAGGACTATTGAAATCTCCCCTACAAAGTTGTACATTTTTCTATTTTGTATTGCAGTTTTCTTGGTTTTGACTCATGTATTTTTTTCTTTTGGAAGATTAACCTTGAGCTAACATCTGCTGCCAATCCTCCTGTTTTTGCTAAGGAATACTGGCCCTGAGCTAACATCCGTGCCCGTCTTCCTCTACTTTATATGTGGGATGCTTACCACAGCATGGCTTGCCAAGCAGTGCCGTGTCCACACCCAGGATCTGAACCGGCAAACGCTGGGCCACTGAAGCAGAACATACACACTTAACTGCTGTGCCACCAGGCCAGCCCCTGCTTCATGTATTTTAAAGCTCTAAAATCGAATGCATAAATGTTTAGGAATTGACTTCTTTTTATATCAGGAAATGACCTTCTTTAACCCTGGTAATATCCTTTGATTTGAAACCTACTTTGATGTTCATGTAACTATTCCAGCTTTCTTTTGGTTAAATTGGCATAGTATCTTTTTCATCCTTTACTGTTAACCTGTTTGTATCTCTGTATTTGAAGGTAGTTTCTTGTAGGCAGTTACCTAGTTGAGTTTTGCTTTTTGAATCTAGTCTGATAATCTCTGCCTGTCGTTATATTATTTAGACCATTTTCATTTAAGGTGATTATTCACATGATGAAGCTTAAATCTAGCACCTTGATATTTGTTTTCTATTGTCACATCTGTTTTAACCCTTCTACCTATGTTTTATAAAAGCCTTCTTTTGGACTAATCATTTTTATTATTCTCTTTTATTTCTTTGTTTATTAGCTATAATTTGCTATTTTGTTATTTTAATGGTTAAGGGCTTAAAGTATACATTTTAAGTGTTAGAGTCTACCTTCAAATGGTAGTATACCATATCAGGTATAGTACAAGAAGCTCACAATTGTATACTTACTTTTCTTCTCTTCTGGTTTTTGTCCTTTTTTTGCCATGCATTTTGCTTTCACCTGTGTTATGAACTTCACTTATATTATTTTTATTTAAGCAATCAGTTGCTTACTTAAATTATTATTTTTATTTAAGTAATCAGTTGCTTACCTATGTAGGTACCATTTCTTGTGCTCTTCATTCCCTTGTGTGGATCCATATTTCCATCTTGGATTATTTCTTCTGCCTGAGAAATATCCTTTCACATTAGTTGTAGTATGGATGTGATGGTGATGAATTCTTGCTGCTTTTGTATGTCTGAAAAAATTTTCATCTCATTTTTGTTTTTTAAAAATATTTTCAAGGTGCATAAAATTCTAAGTTCGCAGTTACTTTCTGTCAGTACTTCAAAGATATTGCTCCACTGTCTTTTTGCTTACATTATTTCTGGTGCTAAATCTGCTATTATTCTTATGTCGTTCCTCTGTAAGTGACATTTCTTTTTTCTTTGGCCACTTTTCAGAATTTCTCTTTAACACTGGATTTGAAAAATTTAGTTATAATGGGTCCAGGTGTGCTCCATGTGTCTCCCATCCTCCTTGGCCAGTGGCCACCCAAAGCTTGTACATTTCTTGGTGAATGGCAGGGATACAAAAAAAGCAAGTCAGCCATACATGCACCTTTGTAGTCTTGTTTACGTATATTCACTAACATCCTCTGGCCAAAGCATGACACCTGGTCGATCTCAAGCCAAGGGATAAGGAAGTAAACTCCATCTATCATGAGGCCATGGCAAGGCTAGGCATAAGGATTATGCTTAAATTGTACACCTCTACTGGAAGAAATCTGGTCCCTTAATTGTAAACATAGAACTCCCTAGCAGAAGACTCTTCATGAAGTATAGCACAGAAGATTATTATAATGGGTAGTAATTTCCCATTGAATATATCTCCCCACTGTGGTTTCCACATCTCCTTCCTTAGGAGCACATTCCAGGTCCCATTTCCCAGACTTCTGATGGCAAAACAGTACTTAAGATCAAGCATGTTGGGACCACATCAGACCTACTCTAATGCTGATGTAGGTGAAAGGAATGAGAAAAGTTTCCTTTTGTTATGTTAAGGGAAATTACATGTGACTGTGTTTCAACATGTAATGACAGAGTTGTGAGTACTTCTCTGCCCTTTATGAAGGGATGCTACATAAACAGGCAACCCTTTTTTGGTCTTTTTGTAGCTGTATCAAATCACACTTTGATGTAAGTGCCTTGAGGGATAACATTCAAGGTTAAGGGAGCAAAACCACATAGAAATTGAGCCTGAAGAAGCCAGCTGCACATTTTGAAGTCACCCAAACTGGTATTATGGATATTTCATGACAGTAATTTTACACACCTATACATCATTACTAATAGTAACTAATAACAACATAGCTTTCATTTCCATTTTGAGTATTTCTCTTATATTGTGTATAGTGCATTTATTGTCTTTATTATTCATGATGATCTTACTAGGTATTATCACTTTCATTTTCTGCGTGAAGAAATAGAGGCTCAAAGAAGCTGAATTAATTAATTGCTCGACAGAGACAGCAAGCAAGTGGCAAAATTGGGGTACAAACCTAGATTTATCTCAATAAAGGTCTCAGCATAGCTCATTACAATCTAACGCCTATGTTCATCCTTCATCTCTAAATTCCCATTTGATATTCCCGAAGAGGATCCGTTAGGCTCATAAGGGACTAATGGGGATATTTGTGTGGGCTAAATTTTCATGGAGAACTTGCAAAATGTCAAGAATTCCTCTGCAGATCCTTGGGGTCCCAAACTGTTTGGGAAATGTGGGACCGGGTCTCAGCAGAAACCTGGAGTAGCCCTGGAGTCAAATGTATCTGGCTGTGCGTGGTCCTGTGTCAACGGCATTGCAGCTGAGGAACCCGGGATAATATAACCTCGTTTAGCCCATTCTCCTCATCCTAAAATGGGGAAATGATGCCATCTGCCCCATGATTTTTTTTAAGGATTAGACAATGCAGGTAAAATGCAGTTTGGGGAATGTAGAAAAGCAATTCTTTAAAGGCGATAATGGTGTTGTCGTCATTAGACTGCAGCAAAGTGCGTTAACATGAATTAATGTTCATGTGTATAAAGTTCTTAGAACAGTGCCAAGCACATTCTAAGTGTAATATAAGTGTTTGCATAATTTGAAAAATATAATTTGTGCCAACATAAAAGTTGGTGAAAAACAAAACTTACAGAGATTTTGAATAGGGGCCAAGGGAATCAGTTGACAGTTTTGTGATGGTAACTTTTAAAGAAAGAGGGATCTCAGAAGAGCATTATCCTTGTCAAATTTTCAAAAGTATATGGGAGTAATCATGCTGCTAAATAGGTAACTCAAGACTAATTGCATGATTTACGATATATGATGTCCAAGCATTTCCTTCTACACTGAGTGCAGATGTACTAAGAAAAGTGTTATCTTATGCTCCCAAGCTTTTCATACGTTTCTAAGTTTTGAAATTTTTATGTGTATGACCAATATTAATTAAAATAACTCCTGTTCTTTAAAATCTTTCTTTAAACATCTGTATTCTTATATAATACTTTATCTATTGTTGTGATCTTTCAATTTTTAGACAATGAGTGGACATATCAAATACCAAATACATGTAACTTGAATTGTGTGGGACCCCGATTCTCTTCACTGCGGTGTAGTTTGTGGGGACTTTCTTTCAACTGTGCCCCTTACTGTGTAACGTGAGCCTGGGTTAGGCCAACTTCAAGCCCGTATTATTTTCCTGTATACCATGATACTGCAATAAATGAACAAATGTTAATGTTTAGTATTAGAATCTTTTTGCTATTATAATAGCAACACTTTCATTCTCTGTCTTATTTGATTTACCTTCTCCAAGAATGTTATTGGAGTGGGAGCTCATTTTGCAGGAAAGATTAGGGGACATGATTCTCTCTGTCTCCTTCTCTCCCTCCCTTTCACTCTCCTTCCTTCATACATACAGTGGAGACAAACAATATTATGGATGAAGAGTGGATCATATGATAACTAAGTCAAGGGATAGGGTACCTCTGAGGGGATGAGGCAGGTGGGATGTGGTCAACAGTAGATAGTGATCTCTTCCTTTTTAAATTTTAGCTTTACGGAGTAATGTCACCACTGTGGTTACTGTGATGGGTCCAAGCCTTGGTCCATTTTGTCTATGTGGTCATCTGTATTCTTGATCTGAGATTTATGAACTAGCAGAGAAGGAGATAGCTTGGATCTTGGTGGCTTTGGGATACATCTCTCAGACATTGTCTTTGTTGGCTGGACTTGGAGCTGGACAGTGGACAGGAACTGGATTCTGGGCCATGTTCCCAGGTGTCTTAGGTTATATTTGACCAGAGCTGGTTATTTCCCCTCTCGTCACATTTAGCTAGTGACTCTAGGAGAATATGGATAAGCCACCTAAATGGTAAACCATCAAAGCATGCTTTCAAGATATGAGATGATATTAAAGGATTATACATGGGGTATTATCATGAAGTCTTATCAGAATCAAGCTATTGCATGTTTTGTTTTGTTTTATTTTGACAGAATGAAGTTCCCGAGGTGAAGAAAGAGGAGACTTTGTTGGATCTGGACTTTGACCCTTTCAAGCCTGAAGTAGTGTCTGCGGGTTCTGCCGGAGTGACCCACTCACCCATGTCTCAGGTATCAAGTGGGGTTTTTTTTTGATGTTTGAGGATGATACTTCATTGACTTTAATAAGCTCAGTAAGCTAACAGGTGCATTTCCATGACCCCTCTCCCTTTCAAATGACTATTTACTTTTGTTTCTTTTTGGTTGAAAAGTATTTCCTAATGGTAAGGAAGGGTAGAAAGAGGACCTCACCAATAGCAATTATTCCAAACCTCCTCATACTATTAACATTCCCTGTCTGTAGAGCTGGATAACCAGACATTCCAGTTTGCCCAAGAATTGTCTATCTCAGAGTAATTAATAATAGTGTTCCCTTTTGCCCTCAGAACTGTCCAGGTTTGGACGATACATTTTATGGCTTCCTTAAGTAAACCTTTTTCTTTTGACTTTGGGTTTAATCTTCTTACTGTTTTCTCTACTTTCCTTCCTCATACTTTGCAAATTAAGGCATAATAGAAATAACCATGAGATTATGCCCCACAGAAATGTTTTTTAGTATTGATAGTTCTGAACTTGATGATGTTGTCCTCGTTCTCCATATTCCAGAAGCTTCCCTTATGTGATCTTGATTATGGCTTGATGCACCGTTGGCCTTGCATATCCCAGCCTACCTTTTCTCTTTACTCATCACTTCCTCACTCTCGACAATTTTCTCATTTTGATAGTTATTGCAGTAGCATTCGCTGTCAGAGGAATACTGGTGGTGGGTGCTGTAATGACTTGTGGGTGATTCCTGGAATATAGTTAGCTTACAATTATCTATGCTCATGGTAGGAAGTTAACTCAAAAGTTTGGCTAAACAGTAATTGTTTATATCAGTATTTTGGATGTGATTGAGGCCTCACCTTTGAATTTAGGCAAATCCCAAGATTCTAGAATATATTTCAAATTAATTAACGAAGGTGTATTATAAAACTCAGGTTAAGACTTGAGACCCAGCTCAATTTTCTGGTCTTGAAGCCTTCTTGATGGCTTATAGTAAACCACTGGGGAACTGGCAGCTCATTTTGAAACTCAATAAATAAAACTTCTCTTTAATCCATGCTTTGTCCCAGAATGTGATTTGGTTTCTAAAAGACCTCCCTGTTGTAATGTAGCAACAATAAGAATCTGAGATGTCAATAAAGCAGGAAATTAAGTAGATCAGACACTAGCCTGAAAGGTAGTGCAAAAATTGGTCTCTTAGATGAATGTTTGAGAAAGTTCTGTTAACTCCTTTTTAAGAGATTCATGTCATGTATTCGAATATTAAAGGCTCCAAGAAGTCCTGCAATCAAAAGAAAAAACTGTTTAGATTTGTTTAACTTAGAGTTTCCCAAATTTGTTTGACCACAGAAATCTGTTTTAGTGACACTTTTTTTAACATTCCTTGGAATGTTCTCTAAAACATACTTTGGGAAATGCTAATGTACTAATTGTTGGTAAGTTTGAGGGTTCTGTCTTTGTGGCCAAGAAAAGTAGGAAATGAACATACGTATCATTCAGAATGCTTCCCTCTCAGAGCTTTCTCGTTGTGTGCACAGCCAGCAGAATTCAGGGGACTTCCTCTGCCCGACTCTCCAATGCTCATTACTTTACGGGCAGAAGGAAAGTTTGCACAGTGGGTGCTGTGATGATCAGTGGGTGAGAATCCACAGCATTTCTGTCTGCAAGTTTGAATCAAGAGGGAAACTTCTTTTATATCAATTCATGATCAAATTAATCCATAAATCTTGAAAGTTTGTGTGGATTTAGGAATAAGAGATTCTTTCAGAATTAAAAAAAAAATGACCTTGGTTAAATCTTGGAAAGTCTTAGTTCTGAAGAAAACGCGTTACTGCAGTTAGGGAAAGCTGTGTGTGCCCCCGTTTGCTTCCCTCCCCCAGGTAATAAACTCCTCTGGCTTCCCAGTGGCTGTTGATTGAGTCACCTCACTGCAGAGTCGTCTTCCGATCCAGCTCTAATCACATCTCTCCCCTTTTGCTAAGAGGTCGTCTTAGGCTGAGATAACACAAAGCGTAGAGTGGTTAGATTCTGCTGGCCTTCTTTCCCCTTCACTCGCAATAATCTCCCCTACCCATCGCCTGACCCCATGTTTTGAAGTGATGTTCTCGCTGCTCGCAGACTACCTCACCTCGTGATCTCTGCAGCGTCTACGCGAGCTTACACATCCTTTTCATGATCCTGAGGATGGATAAACATGATGTTTCACGTTGCTGCTTTCCCTTAGAGAAAATGCTTGTGCTGTCTGCATTGTGCAGGGATGTGTAGTAGCTTCTTAGGAGCTATGATTCTTGAGGGGTTGTGAAGCAAGGAAACATAAACCTTCTTGATAATCAGAAAATGCATCTCAGATGCAGAAGGAGTCCATGTGCAAAAACCTGTGGCTTTCAATGGAGCTGCTCTACTCTTTTTTCTTAGTCATTCTACAAATAGATGCAAACCCCGAGAGCAATCAGATTGCACAGAGATGCGGGGGGCGGGGGGGCAGTGTAGTTAGAGTAGGCCCAGACAAGTGGGTGGGTTCAGTCAGAACCACAGGTCCACATTCTATAGTACGGATTCCAAATGGGAGGCATCTATAATTCCATCTGGAAACCGTCATATCCTTAAGATGGGAGTGCCAGGCTCTCTAATATGCTGTTCACATTTAGTAAACATGGATCCATTCTAGTCACAAAGATATGGGTAGAAAAGGATGTGGCTTTAGCAGTAATTCTCAATCACAAAGAAAATAAGAAAGAGAGGTCTCCCCCACTTTCTCACACACAGTGGAAATCATCTGAACCATCTGAATTCATTTCTTAGGATCAATAAGCTTTATAATTAAAATGCCAGTAATAAGTGTAATTCATCCATATGTCTTAGGGGGCACCCTGCTAATTTGCATGATTACCAATTAATTGAGCTGTGTATTATCATCTAATTCAATGTACTGAAGAATAAGTTGTGTGAGATTCATTTCCCATCAAATGGTCATAAGGCATCCTCTTGAATTTGGTGGATGGAGGGGAGGAAATACCATTAGCAATGATTAGGATCTTCATTTCCTCAAAGATGTGATAAACTCTGATATCTGGACATCTTGGTTTACTTCATTTTAATTTTTTTGCATGTATTAAAGTAAGCCCATTCATCATGTTTTGGATATAATTTTCCACTCTTATAGAGAAAGGCAGATTGAGTAGACCTGTGTTATCTGATATGGTAGCCTCTAGCCACATGTGGCTATTTAGATTTAAATTAAATAAAACTAAAAATTTGGTTCTATTACACTAGCACATTTCAAGTGCTCAACAGCCACATGTTGCTAGTGGCTACCATACTGGACAGCACAGATATAGAACATTTTCATCACCCAAGAAAGTTCTATGGAACAGTGCTACGCTAAATGTTTCAAAAATGTTTATGATTTTATTTCAAGAGCTTTTATCACCTCAGCATTTTTTACATGCTTGGGATTTGTACACTAACCATATTTTTGTTGGTCTCTTTGCTTTCAGACGTTGCCTTGGGACCTTTGGACGGTAAGAGTACTAAGAACTTGTATTTTGATGTATCTGGATCCCTAGAAATTTAGAAAACTTATTATGTTTTATTTCACCTGTGATGGAAAGAAGACCCATGAATTTTTAATGATAATGTAGTGCCCTAGGACAATCGTCAGCCACCTGATGGTTTCAAGCATTTCTAGCACCTGGAAACAGTGGTGGAAAAGAATGTCGTGTGCCAGAGCCCTGGGTGGGCAAGAATTTGATGTTATTCTCCCTTATGCTTCTCCCTGCAATTATTGGTGGCTAGAGGAGATGTTGTAGTGAGGGACATGTACCTTTGTTACTGCTTTTAAGTAGAATATAAGACAAGTATGGATGAGAAAATGTGTGGGTTGGGCTACCCTTCACAGGGAACCATTTTTTCATTATCATCTTCAATGAAGCTTAGTCAATAAGAATTTGAGCTTCAGAGCCAGACAGTCCTGGGTTTGAATCCAGACTCGACTTATTGTAGCCTTGTGACTTTGAGCGATTTCTAAAACTCTCTAAGCCTCAGTTTTTCTCATCTGTAAAATAAGGGTAGTGACACCAACCTCAGAGGGTTGTGTGAAGATTAAGTGATAACATTTGTAGAATATTTAGCCCAGGGCCTGGTATGTATCAATAAAAGGTAGATATTACTCCTGATGTTATTTATTCAGCTAATCTGATGTGCATTGATGAGTACTTCCAGAATTTAGAGTCAGGAAACAGACACAAACAGAGCTGTGTGGTGGCAGCATCTGTGCTGTGACATTTAAGAGGTTGGCCACACCCATAAAGAATCTCACATCCCGCGGAGTAGGGCCTTTGTCTGCCCTGTCTTAGAAGAGCCCTGGTCACGTGGTCTTAAGAACTCGTGTTTTCTTCTTTTTCAGTGAGACACAACAGGAAAGTTTGGTAGATCTAGCTATTCACGAGCTGGTCTTCTGAAGGGACATTGCTTTCTTCTCTTAAAACAGAAAGATGGTTGTCCCCTTTCCTGTCGCAGGAGCAGGTTTACACCGCACTTAGGATCCTTGGAGCATCACGGAGAGCTCTCAAGAGAAGAGCTAAAGGATGTTGATTGAAAATATTTTTTATAGTGAGCTGGTTTTACTTGTATGTTCACAAAAAGAGATGCATGGATTGACGTTCAGGACATTTGAATTCTAGTCTCAACTTTGAGATAATTTTCTTGGAGATTAAGAGGACAATGTTAGTTTTTTGTTATTCCAATATTTCATATGTTTAGTTGGAGCTCTACCACATGTTTCCTTCCCTAGCTGGAAAGGGTATGATGAGGGTGAGGGAATCATCTAGAAGGAGCGTTTATTATTTCAAATGACAAACCTGTGAGGAATGGCAACAGTGACAGGATTGCAAAACAGTAGCTCCCTAGACATAATTGGTCACATTTCTTAGTCTTGTCAGCTCCTTGTGTGGTTTCTCTGTGTGCAGGCAGGGCTACTGGACTTGGGGGAGAATGTGAGGCGAATCCTCCAGAACGTTAGAGTGGTTAGCATCAGACCATCCTCCATCCAAACACCACCTCAAAGGCAGAACCAAGTGCAGGAGAAGTTTGGGGAAGAGTTTATTCTGGAACTGTGTCAGAGAGATGAGACTGTAATTCTGTGGCCGCTAGTGCTTGATCTTATTTTGGTGTTCTCAGGCTTATTTATTTATTTGAAACTTTGCATTTCAGGGTCTGCTAAAGCAGAAGTCATGAAATAGCCATAAAACATCCTTGATACTAGCAAATGACAGAGGCTGTCTTCATGTTTCAGTTGTGTAGTCTTCAACAGTATTGGAACAAAACTCATTCCTGTCACAAAACGATTTGTAATATTTAACCTCAAACCAGTAAAGTCACAGCCTTTATCAGTATGTTGACTCTAGACAGCATGGAATTTTAACGTGCTAGTGAATTTTTTCTCTTGCGTTATGATTACTATTATTATTTATTATTAATTTTTGTTTTTACTCATACAGACTAGCACTGATTTGGTACAGCCGGTAGGTAAATATCCAGAAAATTCTGGATTTTTTGTATTTAATATGCATTATATACATGGTATATTATCTAAAATGAGCTTTTCTTCTCATGGCATTGCTAGTCTCAAATTTAACCTTAAGCCATTTAATTTAAATACTCTCTAGTTTTAACTGGCGGTGCCCTACTGAAGAGCTGTGTGTTTCTCATCAAGTCTTACCGTGATCTGTTTCATCTTATGTTTCTTTTTTTCCTTTGCTCTTCTGCATACTCTAAAGACTGACTCTTCAAAAAGTCTTTCCCTGTGTAACCTGATCATGGAGGAAACTCCAGACAGTGGGTTGACTGAAGAAATTCAAAGATCTCAAATTGATCTAGGTGCATTTATTTGGGGCCCTGATGCTAGTACAGACAGTGTCAGCCAGGAAATTACCCAAGGTGGGTCTCAGGAAGACTCTGCGTGTCTCTCTGAAGCAGAGCAAGGCACGGGATTGTTCACCGGATTGCTTCCTTCTGCTGACTGGCACACCGAACAGGGTGATCATGTCTTGGGGCCAGCCCCTCCATGTGAAAATGAACAGTTGTCCCCAAAGCCCAGGCCTGAGGCTGAATTTGCTGTTGCTGCTTGTATGGAGATGGAGCAGCCGTATGACTTGCCTGAGTCACAGATGCCAGCCATGGAAACTGGTGACCTGGTCACAGAAAGTCAAGAGGATGTTAAAAAGTCAGAAGACGATGAAGAAGAGAAACAGAAGACAGAAGATTCTCTGTGGGCAGGTGTGGAGACATGTGAAAAGGTAGACACTGGAGCTATTGATATCAAGGCACTAGAAGGAATAGAGGAATTTGGAGAGAAAGCTTGTGAAAGTACAGGAAACAGGGTAGTACATCTTCTTAAGATGGCAGGGAAGAGCAACCAGGAGACCTCAGAAATCAATGAAGAGGAAAGTAGGAAAGGTCTAAGAGCTAGGTGTAAGGAAAATAGCAATGGAAAGTATTTTGAGAAAGCTGACATATTAGAAAAAGTCATGGAAGGAGTAGATATGGCAGAGGAATTTAGTGACAGAGACCAAGGGCTAGATGAGGGGATTCAAGTAGTAATAAATAATTGTGAAATTACAGAGGGCTCTGGAGCTGAAACTGCCAATCACACAGGTCTTTTGAATCTGCCTTTCCAGACTGACTCTGTATCTAATATTGAAGATGTCAGCCCTGAGGAATGGGTTTTTGCTAGAAAAGACATAAAGAAAAATTTGCTAGAGCCTCCTAACCATGATCTAATATATCACTCAGCCTCAGCACAGGGCGGTGCAGATGCTGAAGAGATTCAGTGTGAGCCTGTGTTACGTGATCCTGGAGGTGACAAGGATGAAAATCAGGCTGTTGTTTTATCAGTAACACATGAAGTGGCAGCCCAGTCTAGGACCGATCTTAATTGTTTTCTGGGAACTAATGCAAACAGAAGAGATTGGTGTTTATGTAAGGTAGAAGATTCATTAATAGAAGGCTCTGAAAGTACAGTGACTGGGAACTGTAGTCATACCATTAACTTGCCAAGAATTGCAAAAACAGACTTTAGGGGAACAGATCCAGGTCAAGTCTGGCAGCCAAACTTGGAATTAGCAGTGAATAACATGGATCTATTGGAATTCTCTGGTAAACCAGATGGCCAAGCAAGTGGATTTGCCAGTTGGCTTGAGTCTACTAACCACTGGCCTACCAGAGATACGGGAGGCTTAGATAATTGCTGGGAACATTTAGATATAGTTGAGAGCAAGAAAGGGCTGGAGGTGGACTTACTAGCAGATGCATGTGGGGAACGAGCCATTGCTAGCTGCTGGGAACAGAGCCGAGAGACAGCTAGACCGTTGGTCCTGGGAACCTCCCAGAATGCTAGCACCGAGAGTTCCGCTAGTCCCCAAGACCATGACATCAACAACTCAGATTTATCTGAAGATGAAATTGCTAACCAGAGATATGGATTCTTATACCAAGAAATAGAGGCTGATAAAGAAGAGGTACTTACCCCGATATGTAGTATAGACTAGCCCAAGACTTCTGTAGGTTCTGTTTTTCCTAATGTTTCCCACCTGCCTCCTTATTCATAACTGTCTTCTCTCAGGCCTACCTCATCTCCTTGACAGCTTGTCTTGTACCTCTTGAAATCTGTTCAAACCAAACACAAATAGGTTGACAAAAAAACTCCGCAAAAAGCAGACTGATTGTGTTGGGAACTAACAGAGTCTTATTTTACCATCCCGTTTACTGTGTTTTTTGTTTCTACTCTCATCTTGCTATTCAAACACTAAAAAAGATGTAGAGCAGAACTAATTTACTGTTCCTAAAGTGATTCCATTCCAATACGAACACATAAAATGTCTCTACCCAGGCCCACTGGATCTATAGAATCTCATAATAGCTGTTCATCAAAATGATATATTAGAGAAATACTGGAAATACTTCTGGATTCTGTCAATAGACTGAAAAAAGAGTTACTTAACCCTTTGTGATTCTTCTCTAAAATCATCTTCTCATAATTGAGAAAGTGGATTTTGGTTAGCACTGAGCTGTGCACCAGCAATCATTGTAAAAATAATCTTTCTTTTTTTTTGTCAGCCTATTTAAAATAATACAGTGCTGCTTTTTGCATTTCCTAAACACTTTCATGCACAGCAAGCTTTGTATTATTTTAAAATTTGTGGCAGTCTTTACTTTCCAACTTGTCTAATGGATATTTAGCGATTCTACAAAAATGATGAAAAAATAACATTCTCTGGTTTCCATTTCTGTTTAGGCTTCTGCTGGTTCATTTAATGGATTCACCCAGGTAAGAAATGGATTTTCTGGCAAAATCCATCTTTTGAGAATGATGCAAAGTTTTAAAATATGGACCTCTGTGTTACTGGTATAGCCTAATGATTAAGTGTGTCTGCACAGAGCTTTACCCCACTCCTTACTAATTCAATAATGGAAACAGTAATAGTATCACCATTGTAGGGTTGTTGTGAAGATTACATGAGATCTGCATGCAGAGCACTTAGCCCAGCAGCCTAGCACATTCTAAGTGCTCCGTGGCTGTAGTTAGCTATTGATATTATTAGCTATACCATGGGATTTTTCTGAGGCCTCTACTAGAAGTTAGAAGTTGTCTTGATTTGAGAGATCCACTAGATTCAGCTGTTGGAAAAGAAGAGAGAGGATTGTTTTGAACTAATGAGATGGGTCTTTGGAAAATAGAAGAGGTTTTTAGGAGCCTCCTTCTAGAGATTCGTATGGGAGCCACGCTACACAGAACCTTCCCTCTTCAGTGGTTCTCCAGAAAGGAGCCACTGGGAGATCAGAAACGAGCTGTTTGCTCTGTCCAATAAGACAGTGTTTTCCTTGGGAGTCTGTGAAAGAGGAACCAGACGATGGACTGTCCAATTCGCTGTACATGTCCAACAGATGAACAGTTGTAGCTCATGTAGAAGGCAAGCCCATGGCTATCGAGCTCAAAGAATAAGTTCTGAAAACCTCTTCAAGGGAGGTTTCAACCAGAGGCTTATTTGTGATGAATGGTTTGTCTCAGAATGTTAGACATGAACAATTTCAAATTTTAACATTTAGAATTTCTCTATTTAAAAATTTGATTGCTTTCCCCCATCTTACCAATAAAAAGATAAAACCCACTCACACACCCACACCCACGTACAGATACACACAAACACAGAGATTATAATGCATCTCTTCCATCTGCGTAAAACTCTTTTGAAAGGTCATGTCATAAGAATTGTTATTCATTTCTCGTTCTTTTAAGTTTGTATTTTTATCAGTTATAAATGCACGTAATTGAAAGAGTAACAAAATTTTATGAGTTTTTTATTTTAAAATTTGGGACCATCATACACCCCCTCCATTTGCTGTTTCTTAGAGGTAAACACTTTCTCTCCTGTAACAAATTCACTAGCTTCCCCCCCATATGTGTACATGACTTTCTTATAAGCTCCTTCTTGATTTCTGAAGCATTATGTATTGACTCATGGCTCTGGACGGTGAGGACTTAGAGCACTTCAGCCTCCTGCCCTTCCTCTGGAGTAGTTCCATCATAGCCATCTGGCCAATCTATGGTAATATTATAACGATGACATAAATGCTCTTAGTGCTCAAGCCATGAAGTTTACATTTCCTTTTATGCCAACTTTTTGTTTTCCTTGGAGGAAATTATTCTAGGGTCTTACTTGTTTGCTTGTTGGTTGGTTTGCTTCGTTTTCTAGGTACTGATAAGTTCAACTAGTTCAACCCCATACTCTGTGGTTACATAAATCTCTTCTTATTTTGTTGAAAATATTGAATATTAATCAGCCTCATTTTCTTGACAAACTTGCCTGTCTGTCCTTCTGGACTGCCCCAGTCTGAACTGCGGACTCCGTGGCGGCCACTTGCTGCACAGCTGTCACCACAGGCTCCCCGTTACATCTGTCCTGGGGATCGCCTTCTCCTCTCTCTTCTGTCCATCCACTCTTTTCTCGACACTGATCTTCTTTGTTTGTGGTTTAATCCCTCATTTGCGTAGAGCACATCTTCCAGTAGCCTCCTGAGAAAAGTGTGCAGGAAAGTATGTATTTGTAACCTTCTACATGTGAAAATACCTTTATTCCCATATACATAATGGATGGTTAGTTTGGATATTATATTAGAAGCTGAAAATCATTTTCGCTTAGAATTTTGAAACCATTGCTTCACTCCATTCTACCTCCTAGTGTTCCCACTGAGAAACTGTCATTTTTATTCATGATACGTTGTAAGAAATCCTCTCTTTCCACTCTGATCTACCTTATACACCTAATCCCACCCTCCTTTTTGTCTCTTTCTCTCTGGAAGTTTGTAGAATCTTCTTTTTACCCTACTGTTGCTGAAATTTTACAATTATGTGCTTTGGTCTGAGTCTATTTTCAGACATTTTACCAGGCCCTTTAAATTTAAAAATATATATCTTTCAGTTTGGGGAAATTTTTTTTCACTGATGATTTTTCTCTATTTCCTGTGTTCTCTGACTCTGTAATACTTCTCTTTTTCATATCTTGGCTTCTTGAGCTAGTCTTCTAATTGTTTTTTTTTCTTTGCTATTTCCTTCTCTCTGTCATCTTTCTCTGCTTTCCAACACTTCCAATAGATTCTTCACTTCTCTATTTTTTAAGGTTCTAGGAGGTCTTCTTGTTTACTGAATATTTGTTTTTTAATAGTATCCTCTTCTTATGTCATGAATACAACATCTTCCATTATGTTTCCCAGGGTGTTAATAATAGTAATCATTTTTGAAGATTTTTTCCTCCTGTAAAGTCTTTGTTTCTTCTTCTTGCTCTCTATTTTTTTTTTACTGTTTGTGTTCTCACTTTCATATTTGAGACTCTTCTCAAATGTCTGGTGACCTTGGCTGTCTAATCATATTTAAGAATAGGACACTAAAAAGCCGAAAGGAAACTTGTACAGGTAGGTAGAGCTCACTGACCGTGGGTATTGTTGCAGGATTTTCTGGCCCATCTTTCCTGTTGGGGAGCCCATGATGTCAGATTCTTTAGGCATTTTCTTTCTTGAGCTGGTCCAATTTTCCTGGGAAGATTCTTCTGGTCTCCTGTCTGGGAGGTACAAGCCTGGCTGCCAGTGTAATGGGAGGTGAATGGAGAAGAAGTTGGGGGTCAAGTGGGTGAGGGGCCCATGTTCTTGATATTTATTATGTAAATGTTCACTTAGTCCTGCTACTTTCCTAATATGCCGGTGTGTCCCCTAGTCCAGGGACCCTCTGTTTTGGCCTCTGTGGAAAAAATCTCAAGTCTTGTGCAAGAGTGGAAGGGATATTGCTTAGATTTCCAATAGATGAGAGTTATCTTGTGGTCTAATTACTTTTTAATAGACTTTCATGCAGTTCCCTGCCTTTAGCACCACCTTCCTTCCTTCCATTTCCTGTGGTCCTCGTGTTTCTAATTCTTGATCATTTGGGAGTTCTGAGTAATAAATTGGGTTGATTTTTGGCGTTTCTTATATCACCTCAAGGTACGGAGTTTTTGGACCCATCAAGTTACTTACTGTTCATTTGTCTGCTTTTCAGTTTCAAAATTTTATTGCTGTTGTCTTTCTTCTCATTCTTTTTGCTCTTACAAATTTATGTTTTAAAAAAATTTCCTTATTGTTGTTTGGTTTGGATTCTGGAGGTAACAGAAGTAATTGCACATGTTCAGTCCACCATCTTTAGCCTAAAGTCATTTGCTCTTTATTTCTGTTGGGGAGCTTCTGATATCAAATTTTTAAGCACTTTTTTTTTCCTTTAAACTGATCAGATTTTCTAGGAAAGACTCTTCTGATCTGTCTGGAGGGTATAAGCCTGACTACCAGTGTAGTGAGAGATGAATATTCTCTTAGAGACCTCTGTTCCCTTTGACTTCCTCCAGCTTGATTGTTTAGGTCAATGAATATATTGTATACAATTTTTAAGTTATGACTCATACTTAACCCAAAAAAGTCACACTTAAGTGATATAATAAGATTGGATTTCCAATGTTTAAAAAGTTTAAATGTGTAGCTTAGAGCTACTAAATTCTAATTCAGTGTAGATTTCCAGAAGAGAAGCTGCAGAGCGAAGATGCCCCTGAAGACACTGCCCTTTATTTAATGTCTCTCACATGCCATCATATTCTGCTAGCTCAGATTTTTATTTAGAAAAACTACTGTTTAAAAATTACATTTGCATTATTTTTGGTTTTCTGCTTTAAAATAAAAGGAGACTTTTAAAAACTTTATAATGTATTCATTGAAGTTATAAATTTCCTTTACACAGTGTTTTATTAGAGTCCTACAAATTCTGACATGTAGTGTTTTCATTGTAGATTAAATCTATTTTGTTAAATATTTGTTTTCCCGCTATACAATTGGTGGGAGCTAATTTAAAAGTTATCTTTGTTGTTGCTTTTTTATCAAATTAGCTGGATTCCTAATAATTTTTAATCTTTATTTTCTCTCCAATTTTCAGCCCCAGGACACTTCATTATTCACGATGCAGACAGACCAGAGTATGATCTGTAACTTGGTAAGTTGATTTTGGTTTGTGTTTTTGGGAAGTTGTTAGTTACTGATGAATGTTCTGAGGTTGATCATCCTAGGCTATCTAGAGCTTGGATATCCAGAATGTGGTTTCTGCAGCCCCTTGTTTTCTAGAAAATAGGAAGGAAAGGTTCTGAAAAATCTCAGTGTGACTTTGAACGTGGTTGCTTATATTTATAAAGGCACAGTGATCCCAGCAAAAACCAACGTCTCCTAATTATGGGCTTCAGTGGGACACAGTAAATCCATCAGGACATGGATATTTCCACGTGCCTGTGGTTTAAGTTACAGGACTGAAAATGAAATTGCCTCAAGAATTCATGCTTTGAAATAGGTCCTTGCTTTTTCTTGAACCTGAAGCTACCTCATTTCTCATCTCATCCCTTCATTTTGTGAGTTGTAGAAAGAACTAAGGCATAGTAGAGGTGTGATTCCTGCTTTGCTGCCAAATGAGATGAGAAATAAGCTTCGCCAGGGAGTGGCTAGGCAGCAGAGTTCCTCTTGGTGTTAAAGGAGATTGTTGCAAGATCGGTGGCGGTTATCATGGGAAAGCTTTCTAGCCGCAGCTTACTCTTAAAGGTGAATGAAGAGACCTTGAGTTATGTCATTTGTGAACTTGTTCGTGATACATCCATAGGATTTGGGCTCTTTGAAGGTTAGTGCACAAGGGTTATTTGTAGCTCACTGGTTTTCCATGGGGATGGTGTATAATTATGCTAGCTCCTGGCTTTCACATTGGAAGCTTGGAATTGCACTTGAGTAGAACAAATTTTTCTTTTTAGATGATTTCACTTCTAAGTAAGGAATTCTGTTCTGGGAAGTTTGTCTTAAAGGTTAACATGATATTTTTCAAAGGCAGGTGTATCTCTAACACCTTGTCCATAGATTGTCATGCTTTTGACTTTTGGGTAACCGGGTGAAAAGAAGAGTCTGCGTGGCCTGCAAATAAGAATTCAAATGTTTAAAATACAAATTATATTGGTGTTAATAATGGAGCCAGGGAGACTCATGGTTCATATTCATTGGTGATTCTTGGGCTGGGTGATTGAGTAAGGGTTATACTGATGTGGGAGGATGAGAGTTTTAATTGTCAATTGTGAATGGGTTAAGAAAAATGGAGAAATACTGGTCTAAAAGGAGAGTCAATGGATCATAATTAAACTCACACCTATTACTTTGATACAAAAGTCCAGGCGTAGAATCAGTGGCTTTAAATTTCTCTGAACATCTTTCCAGCCCCCATAGCTGGTTTTAGGAGCTTCCATTGCCTGCCTTCCCCTTCTCTCGATATGTATTCTTTGAAGCAGACATCTTGAATCTTCTTTACTTTGGGGAACTTAACTTTGTCATGCCCAGCATTGCAGATGCTGCCAGCTGTGGCTCTGCCCTGTGAGGAGCTAGGAAGTCACAGTGAATCTGTATCTCCGACTGAGTTGTGTTTATACAAAGGCTTCCCAGGGGCAGGACAATTTCCCAACATTTGGTTCATTTACTGTTCTGAGCGAGGTGGATGTTGAAGTTGTTGTCAGCTGCACGTCTTCCCAGGCTGCATCTTACAGCCCATGGCATATTCCTTGAGTCAAAGTTCAAACTCTTTCAAATCTGCAAGCTTTGCCCAAGGGCTCAGAGTTGGCTGCACAGTCCTTTCCCGTTCTCACTAAATTAGCTCTCCCAGGATTGGAGAGGCAAGACTATCAGGCAAATGCTATATTGGAGTGTGACTAGACTCTTAAGCCTGCTGTCCTGACCCATCTCCTCTTGCTCTGCATTGACCCACCTTCCATCTTATCACAGAGGATGCTGGAAAATGTGCACCAAGGCTACACTCCTCTTTTTGTTCTAAAGGAAAAATTCCATGTATTTGTCTCAGAGTTAGACCATTATGGCATCCTGCTGCCGTCAGTAAATAAAGAATATTTATCTCCCCCGAATGTATAATGATCGCTATTCCAGCAAACAATAAGGATTCATTACCAGAGCTCCAAAACAGGTGTGGCAAGGTAGCATCTTGTAGAAAAAAAGTGTGTCAAGGGAGGCATCTTGTAGAAAAAAAGTGGTTGAAGCAAGACACAATTCCAACAGGGACTATTTTAGATCTTTCCACGAGAGATTGTCACAATTTCCCTTTATTTTTTCTTTCTATCTTGACAAAGGATTTACGATTTTACATTATCTTAGAAGGAATGGAAAAGTGACTTCTATTTCCAAATTTGAGTAGCTAATTTTGTGTACAATCGTGCTTTCATGTTTCATCCTTACTCATCATTCGGTGAATTATATTTATCGCCTGGAATTTTAGTTAAGTTGCATTGCTATATTGTAATATTTGGTGTGATATTATAATATTGGGGAAAATGTTGTGACTTGTGGGGACATAACCAATCCTACGTCCTCTTCATACACTGTGTCTGTTGCATTGTCTGATTTCAGCAAGCAAATGCAGTTCAACTCATTTATGAAATCACTCCACTTATTCTTCCCTCCTGTAAAACTTCAGAATTTCTTCAGTCTTCCCAGAAACCCAGACTCTGATGCAAATATTTTTTTCATTTTAAGCTATCTTTACATTTGGTGTTTTTAAAAAAATATACAATGATATATTTATTTGACTCATATTTTGAAACTTCTCTTGGCTCCTCATCTGACTTCAGACTTCCTCCTTCCATAGTGTAGACGTAGCTCACAGGGGGACAGCCATCTGCATATGGATTTCTTGGTGCTTTGTAAATTACCCTTCCTATTCTTCCTTGTGTAGGTCATTTGATAACATGTTCTCGTAGCAAATCACCTTGACTTCCAAAATGGTAAGATCATACCCTGAGAGCTTACAATATCTCTTTGCTGCTATGAAAACTGATTCCATTACAAAGATAATTCTTTTTGAACAATAAAAGTGAAATCTTTTCTCATAAAGGATTCCTGAGAGTATATTAGAGTGAATTTTATCTCCGCCTTTCTTAACAATTGTGTCAGATCACCTTTTAAAGCTTATAAAAGCCCATAAAAATATCCAATCTCTGCATACTTATCTACCAGTGTCCTTTCATTTTATTATGCCCCTTGAAGAGAAGGGCGGTGTGATCGTGGCATGAATCTCAATGGCGGATTTGGTGGGGGCACAAGACAATTATTTTTTGTATTTATCCAACACTAGGCTATTCATTATTCATTTTCCATATCTCAGCATAACTTTTCCATTACTTCTCTATGGAACTTGTCATGTGCACCAACTTAGGTGGATGTAAGAACTGGAGGTGGCTGTTGATTGGTGAGAGTCTGGCAGAAGTTATTGGTTTCTCCAATCAAAGTGTTGATTGGAGACTTCTTACTCCTGTAGGAAAACGCCTTTAAACTTTTTTACAGTTTAAATGTTCTGATGGAAAAGGATCTTAACATGCCCTCTAATGCCCATCCATTTGCTGAAATAATCACTCTAAATACATATGCTTATTTATATTAATCAAAATTGATAAAGAAGGATCATTTTCAGTAACTGTGGTAACATGCATTTGGTGTGGTGTGTTTAATGGCCTGTTATTTACTATTGCCAATTTTAAAACTAAACATTTAAGAGATCCCAGAAGCCTGATTCTGCCTATAATTGGAATCAAGATGATGTCTATGCATATGGGTCACAGTGGGATGAAAAAGTCCACACAATTGGAAGAGTTTAATTGGTGCCCCGGAGAATACTGCCCTGTGCTTCCTTAAAGAATTAGTTTATTATACGAAATAAAGTGACTGTGAAGGATTTTGTTGGAGGGAAAAGGGGAAAGGATTCAACAGGAATGTTCAAGGCAGCTAAGTGTCTATGATTGTGGTGGCTATTTGCCAGGGAGCTGGGTATGCTCCTCCCAGCCTGGCAGTGACACACTAGCTTTATAATGACCTAACTGTGCAAATAAATGCATTTCGATCTGAATATTGGGATGACACCTCAATTTTTTGGTGTAATGCATGTCAACAGAGCTGGGAGGTCCCTGGGCAGTGTGTCCTGTGAGCTCTTCCTCACTCTTCCAACTGGCAAGGGTGGGAGCTCCTAGGATCTCTTCTCTCTCTGCTAAGTGGCAGAAAGTACCATTTTAGGATCTCTTAATAGATATCATGAGAAAGTGAGTAACTTGTAAGTAAGTAAACTGAGTAGCCAAAATGCTAGTCGTTGTCTCACTTCAAAGGAAATGACAGATCATGGTAAAAAGAAGCTTAATAGGAGTCCATTCCTAGACCTTTCAGTTCTGTAAAGACCTGTGACATCAAATGTGGGGCTTTTTTCCAGCACAGATTTAATGAAGCTAACTGCCTGTAGGATGATGATGAAAATCTTAACTGTCCATTATTCTGTAATGTTGTCTATTCACGTGTTGAATCTTTTTCCTCTAACCCTCCAAACAAACAATCAAAGGCTGAATCTGAGCAGGCTCCACCCACAGAGCCGAAAGCAGAAGAGCCCCCTGCCGCGGCAACACCTGCTGTTGGGCTGGAAGCTGGACTGGACACCCGGGCTGAGGAGCCAGTGGAGGGGGCTGTGGTGAGCGCCACCTCCCTCCCACCCTCCACCTGCCTCCCTTGCTGCAGCCATGCTCATCTCATGACCCCATTTCTCGCTTCTCATCCATGCTTCACCTGGACGAAATCACCTCCATGTCCATCATGGCTCCCCAGGTTCAAATAACCTTTGTTCCTTTGACAGAGAAACTCCCTTCACTTTTATTTTTTAAAAAGGAAGATATCCAGAGACCGGCTCTTGTGATCTAGAGAAAATTATCATGCAGTCACAGGCTTGGTTCTCAGAAAAGGATGCCTTGATTCTTTCTGATATCTCCCATTCATGGTAGATGGGTTGTAGAAATCACAAATAATCAGAACTATTAACGTTGTACTCTACCTGTGACAGCTGGAGATATGCCTGCATTAGAGACCAACCTTCAGGTGACAAACAGCGGGATACTAACTTCATTGGTTATGTCTACATATTGATTTCTTACAATATTAGTTTTGTAAGTTGATTAAGGCCCAATAAGGGATTGAAATCCCATATCACAAATCCATGAATCTATAAGGATTCCTATGTGTACAACCATTTGCTCAAAATTGAGTCTGGTGCTGGCTCTTATAATAGGAGACCTTGAGGATGTATTTTGTACAAGGATGGAGACCCATCTCCCTGCCTGGAAACCTCCTCTTACCCTGCTCCATGCAGCCATGTACCACACCCCGTCACAAGCTGGGATGAGCTCTGTGTGCACCATGTTGAATTGGATAGTGCAACACTCATGACAGCGTAGAATAATAATACAAGGAAAATTTAATTCACAACACCCGTGGAGAGTAAAAAAGGTTATGAAGTGCAGTTAAAGTATTTCCCAAAAATTTCAGTCAGGGTACCATTTACCACAACCTTTAGAATCTATACAAAGAGGAAAAGCAATCTCCCTATTCCCCAAAATAACATTGTCTAGATTAGATAACAAGAAATAAAAGTTATATCTCTTGCTGCTGGTGCCCTAGGTTGTTTACCAGGAAAAGGATAGGTCATCTATCAAATCTATAGTTTATTAACAGAGTAGAAAAATAAATAACAGGGCAAGATGGTGATGGGAAATACGAATTGAGAATAACTCAAGAAAAATGATCATATTTTCCACTCACAGATATAGAGTTGGACCAAGTCCTGTAGGGAAAACAAGAAATGTGTCCCACTAGATTGATTGAGTCCTTCCCAGAAGTGCTGCTTGCACAGACTTTAGCCTGGGGAGTGCTGAGGCTCTGTGGTCCGGTCTCCCAGGGTTTTCTTCCTAACTGTCACCCCTAGATTCACTGGTGATCTCAGTAACTCAGTGCAGATAGAGCATTTTCATTTGGTGTCAGATCGTGATCTGTCAACCCAACTTGGCTTTAAGATTATTGAAGTAACAGAATAAGGGAAAGGTACAATTGAATTTTTGGCTACTGTTATAATTTAGAAGATAATTGATTTTAAAAAAGAATATAGATGATGCCAGGGAAGTAAAAAGATATTTGATTAGGTTCAGATATTGATTTAGAAAGTGCTTCAATTCTGGAAAGTTCTCATCAAATTTCTGTTTTGAATAGCAGCACAGACTTCATCTTCACCAGTGCTTTCAAACTACATTGATTCCATGCCCCAGACTCCTCAGTGTAAGGGTTAATGCCATCATGCCCTTGGTTTTGAGCATAGGCATCTGATGTCATACAATAGATTGGAGATGTGAAATAGACAAGCTGGCATGTTAAATACAGGTTCCGTGGTTCTCCATGACCCCTTCTTTGAGGGTCATGACCACACAGCTCTCACACCCATCCTTTTTTTAACAAACTTATATAAGTAGGTTTTTGGTATTTTAGAATCTAAGTTCATTGCTTTTCCAGTAAAAATATTTGCAGCTACCATTTATCAAGTACCAACTTGGTCATACTTACTATGTGTAAAGATTTATAAGAGATTTGTCATCTTTTTAGCAAGTGATATTAAAAAGATTTAACAAAACGATATAGTATAAGCATCAACCATCACTAAAACCAGCTTCCCTTATGTCGGGTAAGGAGATGTTTGGGAGAGTTCTTCCTTCTGAAAATCCTTGTCTCCTAAAGCTTATAAACTTTAGAGGTTAAAAAATTTAGATTCCTTGTGAAATACAAGGCAGTTTGGAGAGTCTTATGAAGGATTCGGGCACCTACCGGCTGAGACGCAGAGGTGATGTAAGAACAGTTGGTACAGAGCTCCCCGTGTGAGCCACCGTCTCCAAGAAGAAGAAGTTCAAGTGGTTCATTTCTCCATCCTTGTATGGACTGAAAAATAATAGTAATAGCGTTAACCACCACAGGGCAGCTTACAGCAGTTCAATTTGCCTAATGCTCATCAAAAGTGGCTACCTTCCATATTTTTAAAATTAACACACTTGGATAAAATCATTTCTTCCCCACATTCTCCCTTCTATTAGGAAAATAAGATCACATAGAATATATTTTTGTTCTCTAACTTAGATGTATAGGTCCTTTCTTCTAGTCGTAATAATCTAACATAATATTAGTGTTATTTTTTCTAAAGAAAGGTCTCTTCTGTTGCTAGATGTGTGGCATTTAGTTGTAAAGACATAAAAATCCACATTGTATCCTGAGCATTAATTAACAGCGTGGTTATGGCTGTCATCAGTCAGGATTGGGTTGACATGACTTTTTGAGGTCATCCTTTTCACTGCTGAAATGTCACCACATGGTTATTATTTCGAGTCTTGACAGAATGCATTTCATATGAGGCGAAGTTTTTGGTGGTTTGTTAAAAAAAAACAAAACAAAGAGACAAATGTAATTTCAAAAACAGGAAATTTTAGCAGTGTTTCACAAAGAAACCTGGGGCTTTCAAGAAAAGTTTAATTATTACATTTTTGTTTGTTGTTTTATTCCCCACGTAGCTAATATTGTCTTTGGTTTTTCCCTACAACACCCAATTTTACCAGTATATCTGCAGGATGCATTTTAAAATCCAACACTTGCTACCTCTTCTCCAGATGTTTCCCTGTTACAGAAGTAATAAAAATTTTCTTTAGGAAAAAAAATGATCAATATTTGTTTCAGATATGTATCAGAGAATTAGGTTAAAAAGCCCATAAAGATGATTTTTACTCACATTTTCCCATTTTCTTGCAAAGAGTCCCCTTCTAATTTTCTCTAAATTTCTGTCAGCTCCTGTATTTTGTTCAAATAATGTGAACTGGGCCAATACCCTTTTTTTTTTTGCCTTTTATTTTTAAAGAAATAATGTTCTGTAATTAAATTTATTAGCACTGTTTCCAAAACATATAAGTGGGGAAATGACCAAGGTGCAGTTGTTTTTAGAATTGGTAGAGAATTCTAGAAGATGAAACACTGACACATTATTTTGGAGACTCTTACTTTTGATTTTGCAATGTTCTGTTTTTTAAAAATTTCACCAAACTCAAGTTGACTTGTTGGGACCAATTTAAACGGGCAAATAGATGTGTATATATGGCAGACTGCAGTCTCTCCACTTCATCTTGCTATGAATATTTCTGTCTGCTTGAATAGAATACTTGTGCTAGTTTCCTCCTTCATTCAGTTGTCAAATATAGTTGAGTCCTCTCTAGATGTCAGACTCTGCTCTGGATCTGGCGAGTGTGATGATGCAGTAAGTAGACATGGCTCCTGCCATCGTAGTTCACACAGACTAGTGGAGGAGGTCGACATTACACAGTGGTCGCGGCCTCCTTCTGTGCCAGTCATGTGCTTGGGGAACAGCATTTGAGTTTTCTCCTTGTACGGAGTAAGCATGAGAGCCCGTGCTTGCACTGTGCCTCCAGATGTGAGCTCCCAGCATCTGGTATGTGAGAGGAAGATGCTGAAGATCTGAGGAAGCCAGAGGCACTTGATTGCTTATTATAGAGTGTTCTCCAAACTCGAAGGGCTCACTCTGAAGCATGTTTGCTTTAAATTAAACTAAATACATACATGCCTTGGAGATGGATGTACCTTTTTACCTTTCTCAGAAAAAAACAAAATCATAGGAATGGTGGTTTTCTCTGAGTTTGGCTGTGTTCCCATTAGCAACTAATTACATTTTCAGTGCCCCTCAGGCCAGACTAATGGCACTGTTTCCTTTTTGTTCCCAGCACAGAGCAGGCTGTATTTATACTACATCCCCAGTAAATTCTCGGTCATTCACTTGTTGATTGATTGACAATATAATCTAGGGGTCCTGAAAGAGACCACAGCTGGATCTCTTAAAACATAGATGTTTAGACTGTCATTTTCTTCCTCTTTGTTTCCATTCAGATAATTGGTTTTTATATTTAGGGAAAACAAGCTGTTTATTGCCATCAAAAGCTGTACCGTCTCTTAGTATGATTCACAGTAGCTCTGTGACAGCTGAGCCCCAGTTGCCTCAAATGTAAATGCGTTAATAATGACTTCCTTCAAAGTTTCCTGTGAGGGCTTGGAAATAATACGTGCCACTAGTTGAGCATCCGGCACATAGAGTTCCTCAATCGTTGACACTTTGCTGATATCAGTATTGTCATTATGATCATGAAAAGTGGTTTCCCCCAGGTAAGCAGAAGTTGGTGAAGGAGAGGCACCTCTGGGAAGGAGAAGGCAACAGATGCGGAAGATAACACCCTCCTTTTTCATTTTGCTGCATGTTAGAAACGTTAAGAGACTCAGTCTCCCCCATCAGCACAGATTTCCTCTTGGTTCCTAAAGAAGCTGTGTCCCATCAAAATTCTCTGTCCTTCCTAAGAAGGCTTTCTTCTAGGGCCCTTCACGCCGGATCCATTGACAGGGAATGTTCCTACCTTCATTGCCAGGGAGATGCGGGCATTTGGAGAACGGGCTGCATCCTCCTTCAGGTGGCCGTAGAAAGAGAAAAAAGGCAAATGAGACGTATACAAAATTGACACAAGTGGCTGGGCCGGGATCTTTCTTTCTCCCTACCATTGTGCCGAGTCACAGGAAAGAGATGAAGTTAGCTAAGACTGAAATGAAAGTAACAAGATGGTGGACAGCTCCCCACACCTCACACCTCACAGAGCAGGTGGACCTGGGTGTGTCAGTTTCCATGTCTGGAAAATGGGAGCATCACTGTTTGGTTATGTGGCTGACGTTGAGTATTCATTAACCACCTGCCAACTGCTAAGGAGAACACACAAACCATCTTCCCTGCTTTCTGGGATCTAATATTCTAAAGCTCCTTCTTGAACAGGCCCGTGTGAGGATTTGCGTAATGTTGTCATTTGTTCAGAGTGTTATTATAATTATATGTGAACCTGAACATCCGGTTTCAGATTGCTCTCCCACTATTGAGGCATTTGTAGATGATGGGTATATAGTGATTTTTTTTTTTTTTAAAGATTTTATTTTTTTCCTTTTTCTCCCCAAAGCCCCCCGGTACACAGTTGTATATTCTTCGTTGTGGGTCCTTCTAGTTGTGGCATGTGGAACGCTGCCTCAGCGTGGTCTGATGAGCAGTGCCATGTCCGCACCCAGGATTCGAACCAACGAAACACTGGGCTGCCTGCAGCAGAGTGTGCGAACTTAACCACTTGGCCACGGGGCCAGCCCCTATAGTGATTCTTAACTGTTACTTTTGGCATGTATTTTTTTTCTTACCAAGGTGAAACTCACATAGCATAAAATTAATCAATTTAAAGTGATCAATTCAGTGGCTTTAGTATATTCATAATGTTGTACAATTATCACCTCTATCTAGTTCCGGAACATTTTCATCACCCCAAATTAAAACCTCCTCCCATTAAGCAGCTACTCCCCATTGTCCCCTCCCCCAGCCCCTGGTAACTGCCAGTCCTCCCTCTGTCTCTGGATTTATCTACTCTGGGTATTTCATATAAGTAGAATCATACAATATGTGACCTTTTTGTGTCTAGTTTGCCGTATACTTTTTGTCACATACTAAATCTAGTGCTTTAGCTTGATGTTTTTGACGTGGCTTCGGTTGTAATTAACATCAGGATTAATAAACGCTCCCTATTCTCTCTTCTTAGTGCATATTGGGCTCGATTCTCGAGCCTCTGTGGAAACCATTCAGGAACATTCAGGAAACCGTCAGCACAGCTGGGGAGCCTGTGTAAGACCAGACCCATTCAAATGTTATAAAGATAACTCTGCTTAGACAATAACGCCCATCTCCCACATTCTCAACATCAATTGTAGTCCCACCCTGTAAGTCAGATTTTAGCCCTGGCAAAACCTTAAAGATGTGTTCCACTGGCTCAGCTCTCTCATTCTACGCGCGTCCATGCTGAGATTTATTTGGTCCATGAATAATATAGAACTGTTGCAATTCCGCATCCATTTCTTGCCCTTTCTTGTTTTGTCCATTCTCTCAACACCTCTAGGGTAGAAAGGCCCTTTACACAGACTACTCCTCATTAGTGGACATGGCCTGGAACCACTGGTATGATCAGGAAAATGTTCTTGATTTGAGATCAGAGGTCCCTTCCTTTTCTCTAGCAAATTGCCTCTGTTCCAACATGGAGTCTCAAACAGCTCAAATGCTGCCTTTGAGAATTACTGTGTGTGGCCTCAAGTGAAAGGCAGGACAGCTAAAACTCCAAGAGAGCTAAGTTATAGTAAACAGGGCCATATTGTGATAATAGATACTACCGAGTGTTGATCGTTGATGCACATTATCCCACAGCAATGCATGAAACAGGCACTATTTAGGCATCATGACCCCATTTTACAGATTAAGGAAACTGAGACACAGAGAGTTGAAGTGGTTTCACCAAGACCACACACCCGGAAAGTCATGACATGAAATTCAAATCCTGGCATTTTAACCTACAGATATCTATCTCTTGACTATGCCAGAGGCTATGTTTATAAAAAGAATAGATTTTCTGAACGTCCGTCTATCGACTAACCTCATATCACATCTAACTAAAGCTATCAGGGTCGCAACCAGGCTGAAATCTCTCAGGACTTTCTACAACTGATGCGTAGGCTTGGTGGATATTCCTGGTTTGTTGCTGAGGGGTCAAAATGAAACAGAAATGTTTGTGTGGCCTCAACGTTGAGCTTCTCAGAGGCAACGTGTGTCCTAATCCCTCACTTTGGCTGCAAAGCAAGTGTCTAAGAGGATGTATTGGGAAGACTCTTGAATTGGGAGTCTGGAGAATTAGTTCCGTGTCTGACCAGTGAGGTGGCCTTTGGAAAATCATTGGATCCTTCTCTGCCAGTTTTCTTCTCTCTTCTTTAAGAGGATTGTGCCTGATGAACTCTCTTCCTGCTCTCAAAAATCTACAACTTACTAGATTAAAAAACTAAGGATTTCCACATCCTTTGTGGTAATGAGGGCACCCTTTGTTTATGGCTTGTTTTCCAGCCTCTATTTGCTAGCCACTTGGGTGACAAATTATCATGGAGTAGGTTTTACTTACCAATGCCATGGACCACTCAAAGGCTGTGACATCACAGAGTTGGCACTTGAGTCTTTCAAGTACAATTGTCAATTGCCTACCCCTGCTCAAGATTCAGGCCCCATACTACCATCTGGCCAGATCCTAGGCTGTCTGGGGAGGTGTATGTGGTTCTTGGCAGGGTCAGGGTTGGGGTTTTGTCAACAGAGCATGATGACATTTCGATAATTTGCAGATCACCATGTTTTGGTCTCATGTCTGGGTGTATCTGGAAGCCCTGCGTCTGCCTCCTGCCAACCCAAGCCTGGGTCCCCTCACAAGAAGGCAGTTTGAGCAGTGGCAACAAATGCTCTATGTATCGTTCAAAGATAATGTAGCCAGGCAAGGTAAAATGTTTATTGCGCTGTAAAGGCATTTCCTTAAACAGCCTCTTTGACAAGCTATTTGTGACCTCCATTGAGGCTCTGCTTTGTGGCTACTTCAGAAACTAGTACTTGCTCGTGTGCCCATCTTGGAGAGTGTGCAGTACACAATATTGCCTTTGCTTCAAAAGATAAATCCACTTTTCCTATCCACTTCTCCTATCCACCTTGCAAATAAATCTCTAATTAAAACTTTAATGTTTTAATATGTATCATTATTGGATATTCTGCCATGACCTTAAAGACCAAATTAACCAAAAATTTATTGACTTTGGCATTTCTGCAGAAGATCTTAGTTTTTAAAGAAGGTATGGAGCTAATTCTGACAGATGTTGCCATGGCAACACTGCTGCCAGTAGCTGAGTCGCACTGGGACCTGACTGCTGAGGGTTTCTGACAGGACTGCAGGCAATACTAGGAGAGTAGATTGAAAAAGATGATTGAGATGAGGGTCAGGGAAAAAAACCCCACTAAATTCCTTTATTAGAAAGAAAGCACACAGATGTATCAAATGAAGTTTGTAATACCAGGTGCCACCTTTGAAAGGAACACCATTGGCGGCTCAGTGGTCCAGGGGGGAGCTCACCCCTACAGTCGTGCTGAAGGAAAATTATGACCTCCAGTGTCTTCAATATAGTTTGTGTGAAGAGGAGCACCAGCCACCAGCTTGTGTCTTAGTACAGGAATCTTCTCTTTGGGGCCCTATCTGCCTCTTGGGCTTTTCTTTAAAATGGATCCTGAAAAAAATCTTGTATTTTTATTCAAATGCTAGGATCTTCAGACAAGTCAAGAGTTCAAGCTGGATCCAGAAGAAGGGATGGGCAGAAGGCAATGGTAGCCTGTAGCCAGGATTCCCACTGTGATATTTATCTCCCTTTGTTACTTCCCAGAGAGACTCAGGGAGTCACTCCAGCTTAATGCTAATTAGTGGAAGAGGCAGAACTATAACTCAGATCTCCAACTCCATCGCCAGTGCTCCTCCCGCTCCACCATATTCCCTCACTTCTAACATGAGAACATTGGGTTAGATGAGCGCTCTGGTCCTTCTAGCTGTGGGATCATATTAATCTCTAACTTGTGAACATAGCTATGAAAGTTCACAACCTGATTGCTGTGTTCTCAGTTGTAACTCTGTAGTGCAATGGATGAAGCCAGGAGAAGACCAGTCAATCTTCTTTTTCACTTTCCAATTCTGTATATATCTTTCTAAAGAGTGCAATCTACAAGACTACAAGGCAAAAATAATGTGGAGAAATTGTATACAACTAATGTCTTCTTAATATCTTTTTATCATATAATTTGCTATTAATTAAGAGGGATTTTATGACATATTCGCTTAGGTGCCCACATAGTACATGTATATGAATAAAGAAAGATTTTATTTATCATCTATGCATCTCATTTTAAAGAACAGCATTCCAAGACTGTAAGTGAGTGCATTGGCTGTTTATTAGCACACCCTTGCATTCTTTGTCAAACATCACTTGTTTGGCCGTTGTCTGTAGGAAGCAGGGGTTCTGTGGAGGCATCTGGGTCTCAGGATTACTCTGGAACTCGCTGATTTGAGAGATGTGTTGTCTTTTTGCATGCGGATTGGTGTGAAAAAACACAGAATTTAGAGTTAGACTTTTCCAATCCTAGTTCACTGACTGGATGAATTACTTCAACTCTAAGTATTAGTTGACTTGTCTAGAAAGCAAGAATGATATCTAATAGTATTGTTGGGTGAATAACGTGCAATAAATGTAAAACACCCAGGATAGTGCCTGGAAAATTGTAGATGCACAGTAAATGTCAGTTTCCCCCACAGGGTACAGAATGTGCGTGTATTGAAACTGTCAAGCGGAAGCCTGTCAGTGGATCAGAATTATTACTCTCCATGTTTGGGGTAAATTGGTAAACCTAGAAGTCAGTGAGCTTTCAGCGAAGCGCCTCTACCAAGAGCAAATGTCAGGAAGAATGGCTGCTCTCTGACTCTGGTATACAATGTCCTTTAGCCAGGGAAGAAGACCATTTGGCTAAAATTAAAAATATGTAGCTTACATTCTTTATTTATCATTTGTGTCATTTACCCCAAGAGTATTTTAAATGAAATGCATGCCAGGAGCGCATAATTGAAGATCGTATGAGAAAACTGAAAACATTAAAAAATAAATCACAAAAACATCCTACCAGATTCACTGTTACCAGGTTTTTTTTTTTATTATTATTTGAATGCTCTTTACACTTAAATATACAAAGAAGGTCAAAGCATCAATAGTGCTGGATTCTAGAAATACTAACGAAGCCCAGGAGAATTTTCCACAAGTGAAGGCATATAGACAGTATAGTTACTGAGCCCAGCGTAGAAATAAAACGGTGCGAGGGCCTCATCCATCCCCACCCCAGGGAGAAGATGACTGGCATGTCACCCCCAGGAGGATGGGAGCATCTTTCTGAAGTGTTCTGGTCATCTTGGGCCTCCTGCCATTTCCGCACCAGTGCATCCTTTGACACCATTCTTTGGGGGATTCAAGACAGGTGGTCACGTGCAGACACTTGAAAAATCCCTCCCCAGCCCCTCTTCTGGAAAGGACATCTAAGAGTCCCAAGGTGGAGAGTAAAATGGAGCAAAGAATATGTTTCCATGTCCACTGGAAACGTTAGAGTTTTCTCCTAGTTTTAGATAACGAAGCAAATAAGCATATTTTAAAAATAGCATAGGGCCTATATATAGAGCAATACAGAATAAGGAAAAGATTGCAAAGTAGATACAGAGTTTAAATTTACTTTACAGAAGAAAAAAAATTTACCAAAAGTACAAAGGAAAAATTTGAAAATTGTCTGCCTTTTGTTGTCAGTAAAATTCAGGTGTCCCTGAATATGTGAAGGAAAAAATGAGAGATGAGATGATCAGGTAACCACATGGAGATGAAAAAGAGACTTGCTTATGAGGTGGATGAGAAAGGAGCTCAATGATGTAAGAAGAGATTTTGAGGGGAGGAAATGTAATGTTAGAATTAAAATTTGCATAAAAAGTGGTGAAGACCAGAAGCAACAATGCAGAGAATTGATTTCCTGATTTGAGGACAAACTGGAAGAGTTCTCTTAAAACAAAGAGAAAAAGCATAAGCAGAGGTGATGGATGTGGAGGCCAAAGACTGAAGACACAACTCATGGATGATTACTATTCCCTAAGAAGAGACTGCAGAATGGCGCAGAGGTGTAGCGGCCAATTTAACAGGAGAGAACAAGCATGAGCTGAAGTTTTCCTAGTTGAAGGAACTCCTGCGTGCAGATCATAAGAAATCACCAAAAGGCGGAATTAATGGGAGGCTAGCCTCTAGATATATTCTTTTCAAATTTTAAATTCAAAGTTTACCAAAAAACTCTGCAGGCATCTGGATGGGGGGGAAAATGCACGACAAAAGGACAACAGTTAGACAGACCTGAGGCTTGTTCTTCCCAATACTGAAGGTCAGAAGCTATTAGACCTAGAATATGAACATAAAAAAATGCATTGTAGCAATTCTATCGCAAGTCAGTAGTCGGTCATGTATGAAAGCAGCAGAAAGACGTTATCAAATATGTGAGGGATATAGCCAACTAGTGTTCCGTGATAGAACTGTTAAATAAATTGTTAAATAAAATAAATTGTTAAATAAATTGTTAAATAAAAAACAATAAAGTATTATATAGCCATTGATGGGATTTTTCTAAGAAACTTGATCCGTGTGTTGTAAAATAAACAAGTAAATAAGGCCCTTATATGCATAGAAAATGAATAAAAATAAATACATCAAAATGTTACCATAAGTTATTTCTTATGATTTTTAAACCTGTGGTATCCATTATTTTTTAATCGGAAGAATGTCTGTTTTCGGCTAAAAGAACCTACCATATAAATAAGTATGGAATTTCGTGCTAGGGCGTCCCTTCAGTTGTCCTCATCCAGCCCAGCTACACAAGTGGCAGGCTGCTTTTCAGGCCTTATTCAGGGCTCATATTGCCAAGAAAGCAAACTGAATAAAGTCAGTCAGTCAATAACTTCCATGAAGGGCAGAGATTACAAGTTCTCCTGCAGCCTGTCGCTACCTTCACTACTCTGGGGTCTCAGTCTGGTTGACCTGCACCCACGGCACAGTCTCCTGCAGGGACTGGCTAGTTTCCGTCACCCAGCTCTGTTTCTCCACTTTGCAGGATACTGCGTCCATCACTGCATTGCATTCACTTCATTCCACTTCCAGAACATTTTGCTAATGCAGTTAGGTGTTGGAAAGGACTCAGACATGAATGCCAGAACCTTACTGCTTTCCGCCAAGGAGATCGTTGAGGCAGAAGATGAGAAAGCAGTGAGATGTGCACAGTGTGTAAATTGAGAACCACGCTCACCATCACTAAGACAAAGATGGCCTGTTCTGACTCTTGTGATTTCTGTGTGGTTAACGTGCATATTGGCGACAGTCATGGTGCTCGTGCCTCCTGGACCTTGTGGACACAGTAAACAACATGTGCCTAAGGGCAGGGAGAGCTTTTATTTTAGTTTCTCTTTGCATTAGATGTTTTCTACTGTAAATATATTTGGCCAATAGATAGTACAGTTTTTGTGTTGTTTTATGTTTTTTTAATTGAGATATAGTTGACCTATAGCATTGTGTTTATTTCAGATGTACGACATAATGATTCGATATTTGTATACATTGCCAAATGATCATCGCGATAAATCTAGTTAACATCCATCACCTTACATATTTAGAGAAAAATTTTTTTCTTGTGATGAGAACTTTTAAGAGCTACTCTCCTAGGAAGTTTCAAATATGCAATACAGTATTGTTAACTATAGTCACCATGCCGTACGTTACATCCCCATGACTTACTTATTTTATGACTGGAAGTTTATACCTTTTGACCATCTTCATCCGTTTCTCCACCCCCTACCCCCCATCTCTGGCAACCGTCAGTCTGTTCTCTGTTTGAATGAACTGGGTTGTTTTGGTTTGGGTTTTTAGATTTCCCATACAAGTGAGATCATACAGTATTTGTCTTTCTCTATCTGACTTATTTCACTTAGCATAACCCGTTTAGAGTCCGTGTTGTCGCAAATGACAGGATTTTCTTCTTTTTATGGCTGAACGATATTCCATTATATATTTATATATATGTATATATAAAATATATGAATATTTTCTCTATCCATTCATCCATCGACGGGCATTTAGAAAGTACCGTTTTGGCATAAGATAGGGTAATGGTGTTTTTCTTCACATTTGGAATGAAGAGAAAAGTTTAATAACTGAGTATCAGAGACTTGAACTAAGAGAATTTGAATACTTGAGTATTCAGTAGTTTGAGTCCTTTGGTCTCCGTGGTTAACACTTAAAAAAGCCCAAACAAATAGCAGTCATTTATCATTGTGGTTTTTCGTGGCAGGTGTAATATCTACAGTAGCAAGCAGAGTCTAGAAAATGCTTTTCTTTTTTAAATCTACAAGTAACTACCAAACTAGAATGCATAAAAATAATAATAATAAGAGGGATAACTCTGTCTTTGAAAACCATTTCAATCTTTCTTTGATCTTATCTAGAACTAACACCTAATTTAAGCAAATGGAATCCTGTTTTCCATTTTAATGTTGGTCTACTCCTGCAGTCAGTAAATATGCAATGGAAATACTTAGTAAGAGCTGAAAGGGAGGATTGAGGCACCCTTGATTTTCAGAGCAGTGCCAGAGGCAGACAGATATGAGGAAATACAAGTAACCGACAGTCCTTCTTGGTTTCTGTAATGTTCCTAAGCTCTGTGAAAGCAAAGTGCTAATTTTGGCTGGAGAAATAGGAAGTCGTTACTGATGGACTCAAAGCGGAATGGAGGAGTGTTCATTTCTTCCATTTTCCAAGTAGGTCATTCAAATTGTTTGGTTTTTCCTCTCTGTGAAGTGCCCATTTCCTTGGCACCATGCCTCTACCAGCATTGTTAATTTCAGTATTTTGGTGACTTTTGTTTGCCATCATTCTTACCAACAATTTTCTACATGCTCCCTCCCTTTTTTTGTGACAGAGATCAGGTAAATCGTTGATAGACTGAAGCTGGGGTATTTGCTCCTGTGAGTTCAGTGAACGTGAGAGCGTGGACAAGACTGAGCCCTTGGCCTCCACCTGCTGGTGGCTGGCATCACAGCAGCCACGCTGGCAGGTCTAATCCAGCCAATGAGGTATATTTAAATTATTTAGCAAAGGAAAGGTGATAACATGTATATCTTGCAGTGGTAAAATCTGATACAGTCAAATTGGTAGATATATAGAGCACTAGAGATAAATCAGAGACTCATTATTAACATGCTATTTGTATGGAGAGAGTTCAAAAAATGACCTTTGGCAACACCATTAATGCTTCACAGAAATATATTCTCTTCTGGAGGTGTTTCAATTCAGTTAATAGTAAAATCCAACTACTAATAGTGTGTCCTTGGAACGTGTATGCATAGAAGAATTTATGTGTAATCACTTTGAGAAGTAGCCTCTGAAATAACATAACGGCTGCTTTTTCATATGTAACAATATGTATGTGTGATGTGTGTGTGTGCTGGTATGTGTGGCTCTATTTGTCCATACTGTCTGCGTGTATCCTGAGTCCATCTGGTGCGAAGTTGTTGAAATCATTGGGATGTGCACTTCCTGGGTGTGATTTTCCAGACAGATGGAAAGCATTAAGTAACTTAGAATGATGACAACACAACTTACTTTCTATATTTGAGTCCATAAATTCAGTCTTTGCTCATAGGCTTTATGTATAGTTTCTGATGTGGAGGAAACTTTGCTAGGTCCTTAGGATCCTGAGAAAGCTTGCTGATTTCTCCAACAGTAAAGCTGTGAGCAGTTGTTTCATTATTCTTAGAATTAAGATGCTCTCCTAATTTATGTTCTGATTATTACTCTCTTGACAATGGCGACAAATACATAAAAAGAGCAATGTTTATTTAAAACAAGAGATGCAATTCTCCTAGATTTTTAAATAAACTTTTTATTATGGGAATTTGCAGTCATTCAGCAAAATAGAAATCCCCAGAAGGAATTGTCAGAAGGAAGGTTTCCCCACTTCAATAATTATCAACATTTATAAATTCACTTTAAATAAGTATGTGACAGTTCATGTAAAAGGATTTCTGAGCCCATGTACTTTAATGACAGGGTAGAAAAAAGAAACACATGCTATGCATTGACTACATTTTGGATCCCTGCACACTTTGGAGAGCCAAATTCTCAAGATAAGAGATTCTCATAGGAGAAGGAAGGAAGTCAATTTCTAAGAATATGAGTAATACTTGGCCATGTAACAAATAGTATAGCTGTTAACATTATTTTTCATCCCCAAAGTAAAATATGTGGCAGAACAGTGTATTTTGCAACAGGTTACTTTAATAAATAAAAATAAATTTGGGTCAGAAGGAAGGTTTTTAAAAATCCCTTGCCGTGACTGTAGACGAGTGACTCATACTCTCCCTCTCCCGTTTCTGGTACCCACGCCGCAGGCACTCTCCATCTCCCGTCTCAGGATTCTGGGCTTGACAGTTAATATCTGCAGCATTAATTTAATAGAACAAACTGAGCAGAGTTTATTCAATAAAGAGGAGGAACGGCTAATGCTAATCATATCAGATGGCAGGTTCAATTTTTGAAATGTGTCCTGAGTATATTAAATAAGATCAATCTGATATTCTTTCTCAGTCTTTCTGATTTAAACATCTCAAATCAGCTCTGCAAAGCTGACACCAGAGTCTTGGTAAAGATTTGGACTCCAAAACCCATTTGACCAATTTGTTCAAAACTAAAACTTCGGATTGCAGCTTCTTAATTTCATTATTGCAAGATTTAAATACTACTTAAATCTCTACTTCTGACTGTGTTCTGGCTTTAGAAACAAAATACTCATTTTTTTTTTTAATTCCACTTCTCCCAGTAAAGGACCCAAAATCTGGTTTATTTTTTATTATAATGCATATTTGATAACAAAATTGATTTTCCCTTCATTTTCAAGAGGTCTCGTTGAGAAAGCTCCCTAGTTTTTTTTTTTCCATGAATGTGATTTAGCTTCTGGGACCTGCCTCATGAAGATTTTAAAGTTTATACTGAAACGCAATTTTTGAAGATTCTGACTTTGCATAATGAGGACGCTTTTCTTATGCAGCTTTCTTCCATGACCTAGGTATTGGGGCAGACCTCTTCCATTTGGTGACTGAGATGTTCTCTAGGGCATTGCTATCATCTGCTTTCAACCAACAGAAATAGAAATAGCTTGTAGAGGGGACCCCCCACACCTTAAAAGCCATGTCTCAGGAATGGCAAATGTCACTTGTACTCAAATTCCACTTGATACAGCTAACTGCAAGGAAGGCTGGGGAATGGAACATTGTTGGGTGCCCTGGAAGCAGAGAAGACAGAGTTTTGCTGAACAGATAGGTGAGCCTCTTGTATCTGAATCCTGGGCTTCCGTACATTACAAAGAAAGCTTTGAAATCTGAGGAGCTTCCGCAGACAGAGAAGTGAAAGGGCTGAGCTGACTCTGGTTGAGGCCCGTGGAGATACAGATGCGACCTGTTTGGTTTCTGGTTTACAGATCATCCCTGGAACTGAGGCTGATGTGACTGTTGGAATCTCCATGCCGGCAGCGGAGGGGGCCCCGGTGGAGGAAGCAGAGACAGAGAAGGCAGCTCTTCCAGCTGGGGAAGGAGCAAGTTTAGAGGAGGCCAGGATTGATGCTGAAGCCACAGAGGCTGTGGATAGCGACAGATCTCAGCCAGAAGAAACAGCAGCAGCAGCACCTCCGGTAAGTGCCCTGGTGAAGGGGAGGTTCTCAGGAGATGGTGCCGGTTGGAATGCGCTGTCTGTTGGTGAATGGTGATAACTCTTTTGGATGCAGAATAAATTTGTAGCCATTCCGTGGCATTACACGCCACCAAAAAAAAAAATCAGATTCTCAGAAAGGGTGATTGCAGCATTCCTGCAATATCAGCACTGGGGGCTTCCGCACAGATCCCCAGTGTTATGACAGACTGGACTTAAGCACAGAGAGGGGAAAAGGAAACTCTGCAATAAAGTGATGGAGAAAAGGAATGAAGCACAGACAATGAAAAGGAGGACAAGGGAGGGAGGAGAAAGAGAAGATGATGGAATGATAGGGTGGTTGTGTGGATTAAATGAGAAAATAGCCGTCAAGTGCTGAGCCTGCTGCCAGGCACGTGGTGAGAACCCAGTATTAGTAGTTAAATCATATTACTATTATTACTGTTTTGTAGTGGTTATTATTAGGGTGCCCCAAATTCACCCCAACTTAAGGCTTCTTTCACCAAATGCCGATCCTTATGTTGCATTTTCAAAAGAAAAATGGGTCCTTAAATACATACATGAAGTTAGACCCAGCCCCAGCTCCTCAGTTCTTCAGAGAAGCATTTAGGTAACAAGCCTGCATATTCCATGAGTTGGGAGCCTCAGACCCTGGTGCCAGAGCATGGACCGCTCTTCTAAGCCCCATGTTTGGTTCTTCTGTGTTCTAGAAGGTCACAATGTGAGTGGCTTAATGTTATACTTTCTATTTTCCTGATTATTGTACTCATAATAAGTTTCCAAAAACCTCTCCAGCTTTACTCAAAGCTTGACACTGAATTATCCCTTTCATCCTACTAGAAAAACAGATTGTATTGATATTTGGAGAAATAACTCAAAAGTATGTTCCATTTTTTTGGAGAGATTTTTCTTGTCTCAATGTCAGGATTATTTTGTATATATTGTTAGACTTGTTGAAAGAGGGTATTATTTTCTCCAAACTGAAGACTGGAAGTGCTTGTGTCCACTGATAGCTGAAGGAGTGTGAACTTGATCTGAAAGGCAGAAAACATCTCCAGACTTCCATGAAGCTGGTGAAACCCCCCTCCTTGCTCATCTTTGTTAAAAGACAAAAGGGAGGTCTTGATCCTTTGGTTCTGCTTTCCCACCCTGAAAATAGAGTACATGGCGTGGTTGGTGGGGGTGGTAACCCCTCAAGCTGTAACTGCAGTGTGGGCTCTAAGGAGAATCAACAAGCTAAAGGACAGGGAGATTATTTCCAGACACGGGCCAGCTCTTTGCCAACAGTATGGTTTCAGGCCATTCGGGAGTCCCATGGGACTCAGAGAGAAAAGCACTCAGGGGAGGTGAAATGTCAGTGGGACGAGAATGGACCACTGCAAGAATGTGACGCCCTTGGAATCCTACTGCGGTCGCTTTCAGGACAGTCGCCACCACCCTGCCCTGCCCACCCTCCCTCCTTTCAGTCTCCGGTCCCTCTTCTCAGTTTCCACAGAAACCTCACTCTTCCCAACCTGCGTGATTGTTCAAGGATGCAGAAACTAATCCCACGGAGGGTTTCTGACTTAGGAGAGAGAGAAAGGAGGCCGTGTCAGGAGGAAGGCCCTGCAAGGTGGAAGGCCAGAAAAGTTTGGAAACAGCAGGCATTTAGTTGAATGAGGGAGCTGGGGAAAGTGGGAGCCAAGGAGGGTGGGGCAGGGGTAGAGGCAGCCCATGGAGAACACGGAAGTCTTGTCTCCCAGGCCTGCTGGGTACCACCATGTCTTCCTTCCTCCAGGAGAAGGTCATCCCTTCTGTCATCATCGAGCCCGCTTCCAACAACGAAGGGGAAGGAGAGCACGAGGTAACCATCGGTGCAGAGTCCAAGGAGGCCACTGATGCTGCTGCTCTTCCGGGCTCCACCAGCGTGACGCCAGAGCTGGCCTCGGAGCAGGAGGCCGGGGAGGACTCCCAGCCGGCACCTGCAGCTCTGTCTGCCAGCGAGGTCTCTCAGGAAGTGCCGCCCGGCTTTCTCTACAAGGTCTTTCCATTGTTTCTTTCTTTTAATCTGGTGGCCATTTGTCCTTCCTTTGCTTTGAGGCCCTTTTGCTTGAACCTGTGGTTTTCCAATTTTTACTTTTGCTCTTTGCAATCTGTATTCTTTCTCCGTACTGCTCTCGCCTTCATCCCAACATCACATTGCCACCTGGCAGGGTTTACGGGCTGCTGGACAAACAAGAACTACGGTAACGTCTTTCCATATTGTAACAACCCATAATTAAAGGAAAGTTTGCCACAGGGCGAATGATATGCCCCTTGGTGCATGGGTGGATTGCTTCACCCGAGGGTCCTCCCCTCTCCCCTCCCCTCCCCTTCCCCCCTCCCCTCCCCCCTCCCCTCCCCATGGAGCCCTGGGAGTCCCTCCAGCCTGGGCTCTGATCAGGGCTTGGAAATTACCCTTGTGCTCACTTGCTCCCCATGTGGATCACACGCCTCCAGAGGGTGGAAAACACGAACCATTGAGTCAACTCTTGCACCTCCTTACTGTGCATGCCCCAAAGTAGGGAGCCAATAAGTGCCTTAAAAGTAAGTGAATAAATACATCAATGGGCTTCTATGAAAATGAAGAGAAAAAGAGGCCAAATTAATGGGAAGAAGGTTTTTGCTCAGAGAGGCCATCAAATGGCTACTTAGAGCCTTCATAAATCCATGGATCCTTACCAGAAACCCCTGTGAATACCTGAAAACACTGGCTTAGGCCAAGGGTCGAAGGCAGAGAATCCTACCTAATAGAATATGGTGGGAATTTTAAGTTTCATATTTGATTTTACATTTCAAAATTCAGCTCTTTTTCTTTTAGAAAGTACTACATTTATGTGTGTTTGTGGAACTGGAATTGAATGGTAACAGTCATTATATTTTTCTTCTCTCTCTCTCTGCTCATTAGAAAGTAGCTGCTATCTTACCACCTCACGTGGGGACAGAGCGAGTATAATGGAGTTATGAATGAGATGATGTGGGGAAAAAATTAGACGTGTGGCTAGTGAGAGCTTGTGTTTTAAGTAAAGCACAAGAAGTGAAGGAGGCAGCGTGCACGTGAGGCCCCACCTGGCTGGGCCCGTCCCTGGCTTCCCCGCCACCTGCGGTGTGAGCTGAGCATCACCTCTCTTGGGGGAGGGGGTGGGCTTCAGTTTTCTTATCAGAAAAATGAATTTGGAGATAAGTTCGTCATTTCCAGCTCTGACATTTTATGACCCTATATGCAAAATACACGTTTCAAAAGCTAGTTGTTTAATCTCAGGGGGGTCGAGGAGAGGGACATGGGAGAAGTAAAACGGGCCATTAAATAGTTATTCAAGCTGGGTGATGAGGCCATGGGGTTCATTATACTATTCTTTCTGCATTTAAAAAAATTTTCTATAGTCAAATTTTAAAGAAATTTTTTTAAAAAAGGGAAGGAAGGGTGGGAGATAGGACAAATGTTATTGAAGGGTACAAGCTTGCAATGATATTAAAAATACCCTACAGACCTACAGCACAGCATGATGAATATAGATAACAGTAGTATATTATAATCATCACGCTTACTAAGAGACTAGAACTTAATTACTCCAGCCTCTAAAAGGAAATGATAGTTATGTACCATGGTAGAGGTCCTAATTATCGCTACAATGGCAATCATGTTACAATATATAAATGTACCAAGTTAACATGTTGTACACCTTAAGTTTACACAATGTTATATGTCAAATATAGTCCACTTAAAAAAAGAAAGAAAAAGAAAGAAAAGAAACAGATTGGCATGGTTTAAAGAATAGGATAGGGATGGAAGTTAATTTATAAAGAAATTGATCACAGGGTTTAATTCAGCAGTGATTTCCTTATAACATGCACGTGATGGTTTTCCCAATTATTAATTATTTGAGAAGCTGGGGTTAGAGGAACTTTCTGCTGCACATTTTTAGTTCCGGTTAAAAAACAAACAATAAAAAGCATCAGTGATAATAAAATGCAAATCTGTAACAAAAATATGACTAATTAAAATTTAATGACAACATTTCAACTCGTGCAGAAGGCATTGCACTAGTAAATATACACCCAAGTGGCCTCAGGATCAGTCTATAAGAATTGGATTTTTTTTCTTTTTTTTTGAGGAAGATTAGCCTGAGCTAAGTACTGCCAGTCCTCCTGTTTTTTGCTGAGGAAGCCTGGCCCTGAGCTAACATCGCGCCCATCTTCCTCTGCTTTGTACGTGGGACGCCTACTACAGCATGGTTTGCCAAGCGGTGCCATGTCCACAACTGGGATCTGAACCGGCGAACCCCAGGCCGCTGAGAAGTGGAACGTGCAAACTTAACCGCTGTGCCACCGGGCCAGCCCCAGAATTGGATGTTTTAAGTAAACAGAATAGGGTTTCCTTTCTGCCTTCAGAGGCCTTTTCCTTCCTTGGGATGTGGTACATAGCTTCCTCTTTTTTATCCAGCTTAGAGATGCTTCTCAGAGTGCCTGCTGATAATCCGGGAGACTGATTTTACGTCTCCTTTTCTTTGTAAAATTGATTGGTTCTTTTACAATCTTTTGCAGGTGGAAACACTACACGATTTCGAGGCAGCAAATTCTGATGAACTTACCTTACAAAGAGGTGACGTGGTGCTGGTGGTCCCCTCGGACTCGGAAGCTGACCAGGTAAAGGATGAGATTGGAAGGTACTACAGGCTATATTGGTTTTTCCTGAGGGTCACTTGGACACAGTGACTCCCTGAGGACACTTTCATTTTCTGAGATGCTCCAAGGCAGCTCTGAAAAGGATTTAAGGGCTGTGACCACACACATCACTAATTTTAGGTTTTTAGCACGTCTCTCTTGGGATGCTATTATATTGTTTCTTTTTTATACAAATAGTTGACCATTTCTTATTACATACCCACTTTCTAGGGGTGTCGTCTCTGAAACACCAGCCTTGAGGAAATACAGACGCTATCCATGTGCATTAGAAATCCCTTCAAGAGTAGTTAATGGCCTCTGGGTGTGTGGAGGGGACCAGGAAAGAACATGAGGGAACTTTCTGGGGATGGAAATGTTTTATATCTTGATATGGGTGAGGGTTACACGTGTGTACGCGTTTGTCAAAAGTCACTGACCTATACACTTAACAACCTCTGCATTACACCGTATTTAAATTATACCTCAACTTTAAAAGGTTCTCTAAAAAGAAAAATCATCTTTGAGCATAGAGGTCTGATGTTAAAGAACTGAGAACTCCGTTGTATTCTTGTTCATAGGATTTGTGAACTCCTGGGCCCTGCCCCGTGGCTGAGTGGTGAAGTTTGCATGTTCTGCTTAGTTGCCTGGGGTTTGCCAGTTCAGATCCTGGGCACGGACCTAGCACCACTCATCAAGCCACGCTGAGGTGGCGTTCCACATAGAAGAACTAGAATGACCTACAACTAAGATATACAATTAGGTACTGGGGCTTTGGGGAGGAGAAAAATAAAAAGAGAAAGATTGGCAACAGATATTAGCTCAGGGCCAATTCTTCCTCTCCAAAAAAACCCGAAAAACAAAAAAGATTTGTGAACTCCTGAAATGGTATGCAAAATGTGTAAATTTGTTTAACGTATTTTTCTTCAGAGAAGAGCTATAACTTCCCTAGTATTTTCAAGGAGATTTATGAGCCCTTTGCCCCGAAATAAAGTCACTACTTAGGATTTTAAGGCTTACATGTGCCACATTTTGTTGTTTCTCTTGATAGTACACTTACCAAGATAGATTAGATGCTGGTTCAAACAAAGTCTCTACCAGAAAAAAATTAAATTAGAAATTAATAGTAAAAATAATAATAAAAAATGTTTAAAAGCCCCAAGTATTTAAAAATTTAAAAAATGCCATTCTAAATAATCCATGGATCTAAGAAATCACAGTGTAAGTTTAAAAAATATTTCATAGTGATCATTGATTTCCAAGTTTTCGGCCTAAGAAGATAAAAAGAGATCAAATTAAATACAAAGTACATAGAAGGAAGGAAATAATAAAAATAAATTCACCAATGAATGCATTTCTTTGAAAGGATTAATAAAATTGTTAAAACCTTAGAAATAGTCTTCAGGAAAAAATGTGATGCATAAATTTCCAACATCAGGCAAAAGTGTGTACATATCTCAAAATCTTTAAAAATCCCATTCTAAACTTATAAAATATATAAAAATATATACTTAGAAAATATAAACATATTTTTTGCATGAACCGTAAGTTATCTTTTAAAGAAATTAAGAGCAAAAAAGCTGGTCTTTCGTGTTTACCAACATGCTTAGCGTTTCCGGTCCTCTTATATGCTTCTACAGATCTGAGTTTCCAGCTGGTCTCGCTTCTTTTCTGCCTGAAAAATGAAAAATGTCCTTTACCAAGTCCTGTAGTGCTGATCTGCTGACAATAAATCCTCTCAACTTCTGTTTATCTGAAGATGTCTCAGTCATCTTCATTTTTAAAGATATTTTCCTTAGGATATATCCTTAGATAGATTAGAGATAGAATTCTGAGTTGATTATTTTTTTCTTTCATCTCTTTAAAGATGTTGTTCCTTTGTTTTCTAGTCTCTACTGTTTATATTAGAAGTCAGCTGTTGCTTGTTTAAAGTCATTTCTTGGTGTATACAATGTGACTTTTTCCCTGACTGCTTTGTAAGAATTTCTCTGTATCTTTGGTTTCCGGTGGTTGGCCTGTAATGTGCTTAGGTGTTGGCATTTTATAGTTTTTATGCTTGGGGCTCACTGAGCTCCTTAGACTTGTATCCTGATGTTTTTCACTACATTTGGAAGACTTTCAGCTATGATTTCTTAAATTTTTTTTCTCTTCCTCCTCTTTTCTTCTGTCTCCAATTACACATATGTTGGACTTCTTGATGTCTAAGACTGTTCTTTTTTGTCCAGTGTTTATTTTTCTCTGGTACTCAGGTTGGATAATTTCTGTTGATCTGTCTTCAGTACAGTGAGGCTTTCTTCTGTTCTTTGAATTTGTTGTTCAGCTTATTCGGTGACGTTTTCATTTCAGATTTTATATTTACACAGTTCTATAATTTCCGTGTTGCTCTTTTATATAGTTTCCATTTCTTTGCTGAGATTTCCCACTCTTCTCTCATTAGTACCATCTTTCAATTTAAGTACTTGAACCTATTTATAATAGCTGCTTTAAATTTCTTACTGCTAATTCCAAAGGCTGGGCCATGTCAGGGTACATTTCTGTTGCTTGGTTTTGATCTTTGGGTCATATTTTCCTATTTTTTCTCATGTCTGGTAATTTTTTTAATTGATTCCGGACACAGTGGATCATACATTGTAGAGAATCTGGATCTATTTTCTCTCCCTGAAGATTACTCCTTTTTCTTCTAGCAGACATTTAAATTGCTGGATAGTTACTTTGAATTCCTGTAAGTTTGTTTTACGCTTTGTTAGGATGGGTCTGTTTCAATTTTGCCCTTACTCTTAGGATGAATTCTTAGTTCTGGGACAGCATCTCTACCTCTAGGACATGGCTCTTCAGGGATTTCAGTAGAAATCCCAAAGGGGTTATCAAGCTCCCTAACTTTGTAAGATTCAAACTCAACTCTGCCTCCCCTCCACTGGCAGTGCTTAAGTTTCTACTTAGCATGTTTGCCTTCTGCTGTTGCTTTCTCCCAGGCTCCTTGTGGTACCCCTTATGCCTTCCCAGCTTTGGGGGGCAGCTCAGGATTTCAGGAAAGTTTCTCTGCATATTTGGGGACCCCTCTCTGTAGCACTCTCCTTTTCAGGATATCCCCCATAAAAGTGCAGCTGCTCTGGCAGCTCTAACTTGTTCCTCTGAATACCTTGCATCACACAGACAGGATAATCCTCCCTGTGGAGAGGGGCAAGGCGTACCAGCATGACTCTCAGTCAGTGCAGTTCCCAACTTTCAAGGGTTAAACATCTCCCAATTCCTGCATGCTGCTGGTCACCCTCAGTGCCTTCAAATACTTATTGTATATGTACAACCCCATTATTTAGAAGAACACCATCATATAAACTTATATCTTACAACGAATAGTCATTTCTATATATTGATAGTTGCATATATGTATACATATGCATATATAGATATGTATAAACAGATGGTTATTCTAGTGTCTATAATTGTTCTGTGCAGAAGCATTTGTCTGATACAAGCTATTTTGCTCTTACCCAAACTGGAAATCTTTAGTCTACTGCCTATTTTAAGCAGTCAAATTTTAATTTTCCATATTTTCCTCAGCTAAAGATTGATATTGGCTATTATTCTTCACTTTTTAAGTTGGATTTCAGATTATACATGTGGGAATATATCTTGATTATGGGTTTGTGCCAGTTTTTTCCTTTTCATCTTTATTGAAACTATTTTCAAATGCATGGCTCTGCTTGGCTCCATTAGCTTTCTCACTCACTGTAAATAAAGTCAAATATAGACACTTGTGAGGAAAATATGGCCTTTTATATGCTTCCTGGGGGTTTAGAAAATATTTAGTTATCATCTTTTACTTTAAGTGTAGCTTTGTCCTTCACATACATAACATCATAATTTTAAAGAGGACACTTTTCCTCATCAGCTAGGATATTATCAGTTATTTTATTGTCATTTTTTTTCTCAGTGGTGGTTTTTTTTTTGCCTTCAAAATTGGCCTGTCTAAATGTTTATATTTCTTGTCTATATAGCAGCGCCAATTTATAGTCTCAGATTATATCCAAAGGGAATGTATTCAGCTTCTTCATTTAATTTTTGAGACCTCGCTTTATCTGATGTACTTGAACTGGAGATTGGTTCAGATTGCTTCTGGCCATCCTTCATCTTAAGTGGGATCTCCTTCCTGTATTGGTTAACATAATAAAGATAATCGTTTCCCACCACTTTCACTTCATACAGTCTGTACGTCCAATACTCTTCCTTCAACTCAGCTTTTTCCAAGTAGCGTCTGCTTATCCTTAGGAGGCCGAGGGCAGACAGCAGCCTCCTTTCTCAGTTTTGTGTGTCATCACTCATGCTGTACAACCATACGCAGATGGGTTCTTTAACCTTTCTGTGGCTAAATGTCTTCATTTTTGTGATGGCACACCTGTACAATAGACAGATGTTTACGAGGAATTTAAAGAATACATGAATGTTTCCAACAAGAATGTCATGACAACAAACTGCTTTATAGTTTATATAAACTTGAAAAATTAGGATAACAGCAATAACAAACACAGCAGTCATATCAGGTGAGACATATCTTGCTGTTATTATTTGATAAGCCCTGTATACGTGGTTGGTTTGGGTTAAATGATGTAAGCTGGGGCGCAGAGGTCTTTCTTATAAGCAAGTGATTCGGGATGAAATGTGAGACCTACCAGGGCCTTGTCAGCACTGTATTCTAACCCAGGTGTCCTCAAGCCTTTCTTTCACTATGACCCAGAGGACAGAGAATGTTCCTGTGCGTGACACTTTTTCACATGGTGTTTCTCTCTTTGCACGGGCTGTAATTCGAATCCTTTTCTGTTCCTTAAGAACTCATGTCATGGGGCCGACCCTGTGGCCAAGTGGTTAAGTTTGTGCACTCCGCTTTGGTGGCCCAGGGTTTCGCTGGTTCGCATCCTGGGCGTGGACGTGGCACCGCTCATCAAGCCACACTGAGGTGGCGTCCCACATAGCTCAACCAGAGGCACTCACAACTAGAATATACAGCTATGTACTGGGGGGCTTTGGGGAGAAGAAGAAGAAGAAGAAGAAAAAGAACTCATGTCATAATCCAGTTAGCATTGATTAACCATATTTTATACAAAATTATAATATTAATATTGACTTTCAGTTAACTATACTTTATGTACAAAATAAATAATCTCAAATGTTTCTTCTTCCTTTTTTTTAATTAACAGCTTATTTGGGACAAGGCTTCCCACTGATCTTAGCACACTGGTTTATGTGTAATGTGACATCCTGGTGCAGGACCACAACACTAAGCAAATTATTTTACTGCTGGCAGTGCAGATTTTCTCAGGAGTCTGTTGGACTTTGAAAGCCTTGTCTTTTTCTTGCAGGATGCGGGCTGGCTGGTAGGAGTGAAGGAGTCAGACTGGCTTCAGTACAGAGACCTCGCCACCTACAAAGGCCTGTTTCCGGAGAACTTCACCCGGCGCCTGGATTAGGGCCGAAAGTCTTGTAGAGAGAGCCTGGTTACTGGGTTTTTAAACCTTCAGGAAAACCTGAAGAGGTCACTTTTGCTATTACGCTCTTAATGATTTACAGACTGATGCCAGACAAAGCTTGGAAGGATATATCGATGGCGCATGTGTGCAAAAAAATGTAAGAGAAAAAAAGTCAATTATGAAAAAAGTCCTCATTGGTCCCCATGTTATGGCTAACAGGTTTCTTTGTGTTTTGTCCAAGCTCTGGAGACTCTTGTACTTGATCCCGTCCTGCCAATTCTAAAGTAGCTTTCTCCAGACCAGAACCTGAATCTCTCCACACCAAGTGTATGGTATTGAGTGGCTGTCCTGCAGAAGCTGTGTTGAATTATCCTGTAGTATGAGATTATCTCAGTCCCCCTGAGCACGTGCTCTCTCTCTCTCTCTCTCCCTTTCAAGTTTACTGTGTTTAAAAGTACACTGCTGCAAAAGTTTTCAATGTCCTTTTCCAACACACCCTCTCTCTATATATATGGACACACAATCACACAAGCTAGTTTCCATCACTCTTGGATCTATGTGTATGCACACAACTACATATGCATAGTTGCTTTCCTTTCCATTGTAGCTTGTGGCCTCTCGAGTGTCATTGATACATGCATTGCTCTTCTTCTGTCCAGCATTACAGTTGCAGTTTTGCCTCTGAGCAAAACCAGTCATCCCATTGCCAAAACAGTCGACAGTATCTGTGTTCGTAATGTGCATTTTTGAGGATGCGATGACGAGTAGCATGTCTGAGTGGCCGCCCCTTTGGAGAAAGCAGAACCTGATTATCTAGATGTCCGGCTGCTGAGGCTGGTGGTCGGCTAGTCGGGATGGGCAGCTAGGTAGTCTCAACATCTGCCTTTCTGAGATTGGCCAGATGATGGGGCATGTAAATCCACCCCAAAGGAACACTATTCAAAAAAGCTCCTATATATTTCCACCTCTTTATATTTATGCAACTCATCTTCACAGATCGTCCTAAAATAAGATAGGTGATGTATGCTATATCCACACCATCTGTAACAGTTATGTTTCCAGTGCTGTGTCATTCCAAATAAACCTTTGGTAATCTCCAGCAATTACCCTAATTCCTTCTGATGAGTCATTTGTTTTGGAAAGCTTGTTTCAGTCAGATGCACTCCTTGAAACGGTGTACGCTGGAGTTGTTATTTGTGCAGAAATATGCTTGTTCCCTGGAGTTGCGCCCTGCAGCCTGCCTCCTTTCTCCACACCCCTTCATCCCAGTCATTGCTGGTCACTTGGTGGTCACTCTTGCCCAGCAATCACTAGAGCACAAATAACAGCTGTGGGTGGAGGCCCCCCAGAGGTGCCAGCTGTGGCCACCCAGTCTGTGTATCACGGAAAATCCGGCGACCTTCATCATCAGCAGTCTCTTCTCACACCAGCCTCATTGTTTGGTGGCTTTTCTTTCTGACATGTTTATGTTCGTAGGTACATAAAAAAACAAATAGATCTGATAGAATAGAAAAGTCAATTCGCTGGGCCATTGTTTATAGAAGAGAATTCTTGAAACAAAAACCCTTCATTTGATTTAGGTTCTTTTCTGCCGATATAATTCTGTACACAATATAAGCTGATCCAGAATGGGCATCATTAGACTTTTAGATTTGGTATGTATTTCTGATTATGGTTTGCATTCTCCTGCTGGATTGCTGACTTGGATGTGCAAGTGTTAATAGAGAAATAGTGATTATTGACCGAAGAGTTTTCCAGGGGCTAATTTACAGGGAGGCTGGGTCATCATAAATGCTAGTCTAGGGCAAGAAAATAGCATGCTGCTGCCCAGCGGCGTAAGTGATAATTCGGCAAATAAAGTGCAGTGATGTGAGATTGATAATAGAGAGCCATTCCTGACATTGGGAATACATGCGAGAGGTCGAAAGCTGAGACTGAAAAATTGGTTTTTATAATAAAATGCACCTAATAGTCTACAAAGATAATTGCTGCATCTCCCGGAGCTGTTACTCTGGAATTTCTCTCATACTCCTCCCTATAGTGCATGTCAAAGTGTACAATTTGTCTGCACATAGCACCTTAGGTAACTTTAACCGACACCTGTAACATTCCTAGATGAATTTAACAACTTCCTCCAAAATGACATGTTTTTAATTAGCTATTTTGTCCTGGTTTATAGCCTTGAAAAAATTTTTAACACCAAATAAAGGTAAGCAGATTATTTGTTTTAAGAATTTTCAAGATCCTGGATTTTCCAAAGCACTGAAAATTAAGAGGATGAGGGGTGGAGGATGGCATAGTGGTATCTCCAGAGATGTCCCCAGAGATGGAGGGGACATACTTCTCCATTTCTGTGGACTTTCTAAGGGACAAGTGAGCAGTTTCAAGGAGTCGTTGTGGTTACTAGTGTGAAGTACTTTTCAGGTCCGTTTCTCATTTAGTCTAATTCAAGTTCTCAGGCCACAAAACCATCACAGGCGCATCACCTGGTCATATATTGGTAAGTTTGTAGCTAAATTTTATTCCAAATGACCTTGACCCAAGAAGCCCTATTCAAGCCTCCACTTCATGTTTTAAAATTTCTCTTACAAACCCAGTGGCACTCGAACCTTCAAATAGTTCATAGAACTTTCAAAGAATCGGATAAAGAAAGCCTGTGGTTTTTATTAAGCAGACACCTATCTGGCATTCCACCACATATAGACTCTCATTCAAACCTGAGTGATGCATATAATTGCAAAGCAAAGCTCTTTGGCAATTTGAAATTTTAACAACATCTCCACTTGGCCAGGGCCCTGGGATGGGAACAGCTTCATGCACCATGCTGTCACATTGCTTCCACCATGGCCTGCTCTTTCTGACAAAGCTGGGACAGCTTTTGTGTGAGGCAGAACACCACATCCATTATGTTTTGGGCTGCCAGGGAAAGATTTGCAGACTGGGAATTCTGAGCCCTCTTTTATCACATAAAGAAGCCTATAATCAGGCTATTGGAAAAAGCGTACATGACTCCATGGCCCATTCTGATGACCCATTAAAAAAAAAAGAAACCTTTGGGAAATTGCAAAGGTTATGAGAAATCAATGCGTTTAACGATTACCGAGCTTGGTGCTTCATTCCACACAAGTTGCACGGCCGAACACCTTGATGCCTTAGAAATAAACGGATTTGCCTTGTAGGACTCCACCACTCTTTTCAAAGGAGCCCAAGCTGCCTCCTGGTTTTTACTTGCAACCCAACTAAAAACCGTATAAATGTTATGTGCCAGACCTTGGAGTTGAGCTGATCACACAGTTCCGCTACCTGGTGGTGTAGCTCTGTTTTCCCGGTGTAAGGACTCGAATAAATGGAGTTGGACGTTTGATAGCTGCATGAAGATGATGAGCGATGAACTCTTAGCAATCATAGAAAATCAAGAGCCCTGTGGTTCTGTTCGTCCTTGACCTCTGCCCGTCCTGGACCTGCTTTATGATCATCCCGTCATGCAGGGCCAGGCTGACACTAGCCCTTGTCCTCAAGGCACACAGCAGGGGTTTGATAAATGCTTCTTAAAAGCCAAATAAAATGTGCTTGAATAAGTTCAGCAGTCCATCCAAATGGTTTGTGACTCCTTGGTTATCCTTTATAAAGATTGCTTAACAACAGCACATACTGATTTTTTCAATTTATTTGTTTATCTATTTATTTTGAGGAAGATTAGCCCTGAGCTAACTACTGCCAGTCCTCGTCTTTTTTTGCTGAGGAAGCCTGGCCCTGAGCTAACACCCCTGCCCATCTTCCTCTACGTTTTTATATGTGGGATGCCTACCACAGCATGGCATGCCAAGAAGTGCCGTGTCCGCACCCGGGATCCGAACCCGCAAACCCTAGGCTGCTCAGAAGCGGAAGGTGCGAACTTAACTGCTGCGCCACTGGTGAGAGGAAGGCCAGGTCCCTTGAAGCTCTTTCGAAGGATATCTCAACTTTCTCTTGGTTTACCTAAAGTCCAGTTAACTCCCAGTCCCCTGTGATCTCAGGTCCAACACTCAGGTTGCCTTAGTCTTGCAGCTTGGGTCAGAGTCCTGTATTTATTTGCCCTCCCTGGCACCCACCAGGGCAGGTCTGCTGTAAGCTCTAGAGAAACACTTCCCGATGCATTCTAGTGCCACGGAGATCCAGTGTGGTGCAGGAGCATCTTGTTCCTAACACGTTGCTCCCTGGCTGATGCCCTTATGCCCTCCCCATCAATAAATATCATTAAACTCTGTGTCCTTGTGCTCTGCTCTCCAGCATCCTACCATGACCACAAGATTTCTGTGGCATTTGATGATGCCACCAAACTCTAAGATTCCAAGAGATGAATTTTCCGACCTCTCTGATTGTTCCTTCTGTCACCTTTACTAATCTTTCTTCCTTCTCCCAGAGGGTGCTGGAAGGGGGGTCGGGGTGGGGCAATATCAATCTCTGTCCCTCGGTTGTATTCCAGGGGTGCAGAGAATGTTTCCTTTGGAGTGTCCGATCCTTGCTCCCAAGTCCACATGGTCGTTTGTTCATTAAACATTTGACAAGCTCTTGCTAAGTGTCATGACTGTGCACTGGGACCACAAAATAAGACCTGGTATTCAAGGAACTTCTCTGGACGCCTGCCACAGGGCACCACCAAGGGGTCCCCTTTCTTCAGAACCCTAGGCCTGAGAATGTGGGAGCTCACTTCTGTCTTCGTTTTCCAGATGACAAATACCTAACTTTGTTTCTTCCCTCAAAACATCATGCGACCTCACACTTTCATCCCTGCTACCTGAGCTAGGAGTGGTCCTCATTCCTGCAAGAACAACATTGGAGCCCTGTCGTCCCCCTCATCTCCCTACTTCCGGTCTTCCCAATTTGGCCCACTCCGCAAACCATGTTACATACACTGATGTCAAAATGTTACCACTCCGCTCTTTCACGCTCGCTCTTTCTTAGACACACACACACGAATGATGAACGTCTATTATATGTTGTATTAAATCTCCATGCCTCTGCTTAGCTTTCAAAGCCCCCATGTCTTCACCAATACTTGTCTTCTGCTTCCATCAGACACGTCTCCTCTGTCCCCTCCTGCCCTCCCATTGCACCTCTCCACTCTGCTCACCCCATTGTAACCATCCTCTCCCGGAATGCCCTCCCTCCTCCTATTTGCCTCTGCAACTCCCCCTGCCCTTAAGGCACAGTTCAAGTCCCATCCCCTCAACAGAGCCTTCTGCACCGGTTCACCCCTCTACCTGTACCCATTTGGCTCTCTTACTGAATTTAGTGAGAAAATGCTATATTTTAGTCTTTCGTTTCCCCCACTAACTGCTAAACTATCAACCTTCTCTGTATTCTGAACTCGCACCAGAACCTTCTACACAAGTGCACCAAGTGAATGAATGAAAGACTGAGTGATTGATTAGCTCACGGAAGTCTAGAAACTCTAATCTCAGGATCAGCATAGACTGAAATCTGAAATTATAAGAATGTGTTTGTGATATTGGAGAAGGAAAAGTTTTCTTAAACAAGGCTCCAAAGTATGCAAAGTATATGGCCAAAAATAAAGTTTAACTACAAAATTGAGAATTTCTACTTAATGAAGCATACTTCAGACAATTAATAGACAGATGATAGATTTGCTGAGGATGTTTGTAACAGCCAAAACTCACAAAAAGTAAATATCCAGAATACATAAGAAACTCACTCAAGTCAACAGGAAATTAATAATAATGATTATAATCTTAATATGATTTTAATAGTTTAATTATATCATTTCATCTTTTTATATTTATAATATTAATAAATTACTGTTAATAGTAAATATAACAACTAGCATTTGCTGCATGTTCATTATTTGCCAGACACTTTCCTGAGTTTTCTGCATATATCAATTCATTGAATCTTCATAAACCTATGAGGTAGTTGCTGTTTTGACTTCATGGAGATGAGGAAGCTAAGGAACAGCGAGATGAAGAAACTTCTTCAAGGTCAGTAAGCGGCAGGGCCAGGCCATAGTCCAGGCAGCCTGACTGTGCTGTAAGCTATAACCCTCTGCTTTCCAACCTCCTTGTCGCTGTACGTAAAGGACTAGAACAGGCAAGTCTTCGAAGGAGGGCTTTCATTGGATACCAGGTATAAGAAGAGCCCCTCAGCTTCCTAATAATCAGACCAGGGCCAATAATCTCATAAGACAATGAGAGACTGCTTAGTAGCCATCATGTTGGTGAAAATTAAAATGTCAGATAACATACATTCCCAGGGAAATGCTTACTCTGGGCATGAAGAGACCCTGAGGTGTCAGTCACAGCATCGCTGGTGACAGCCAGGAATGGATGCAAAGCAATGGCTGCAAGCCTTGGGGCAATGAGCAGAAGAGAGGGGTGTGCTAGGTGTACAGACAGACATACGGACAGGGATAGATAGGAATGGTAAGCCACTTACATCAATGTAAAAATGCATCATTCACAAATAATACTCTAGTTTTCACAGATGCACAGGATTGAAGGGCACACATCAAACATTAGATTGAGCATTCGTGGGGGAACTGGAATAGACAATGAAGGGGAAAGCAGAATAAAATAACTATATAAAACTATATGATATGACGGGCACAGATTAATGATGATAGTGTGCCATGCACTGGGAAATATGACAGAAAAATATGAGAACTAAGGTTAGAAAAAAAAGCAAAAAACAAAAAGAAATCAGAAAGTATATACCATGGAGACACCCAGAAGGCACTAATTTCAGGATAACCCATTGAAATCTCTTAATTAAACTTTGAGACTTAATGTCCCACAATCCGTAACCCGGCAATCTCAGAAAGTGGTTTCAACTAGTAAATTAAGATCAGGGTAATTCTGAAGGGAATTTGTTCATTTTCTTCCATGGCTGTGGAAAACAGGTCATTTTCCTTCTTCAGGGAAAATCCTTGTACACCAGCTGCCACCGGACCTCTAGCTGGCCCTGGCCATTGTGTGTTGGTTTTGGGAGTTGGCCTTATCCTCAAGGCAGCATCCTTCTCCAAGACAGTTGAAGCAAACCTGGACTGAGGATGCTCCCACATTTGAGAGCAATGGATTCAGACACTCGTGCCAGCCCTCGGGGAGCTCAGTGATACGCAAATGAAAGGAAGTATGAGAATTTCGTTTTTAGCCAAGACATTTTCCAAACCATAGTCAACAACCATGCCCTTCAGAGACGAGCATATTAAGTATGTTGTTGACAGTCCCATTGATTTTTAAATACCATGAAACACTGAAACATTTTAAAATTATGAATGAAGTTGAAGCATGGTGGGGCGTTACAGACAGATGGCAAATTCTACATGTCCCCAAGAGAATTCTACTTTGTGTATTTATATTTACTAAGGGTCTTCTCTTTTGATTTCTAGACAGGGCCAGAACCAAATACCTTTACGAATCAGCACAATTCAGCCTTTGGTATCTACTGCAGTTGTGTCCATGCACCTGTGTGTGTAAGTGTGTGTGTGTGTGTGCACATGGGCGCTTACCCTCTCTAAGCCTCAGTGTTCACATTCTTCTAAGGCAGGAGTTTCGAGCGTTGCCTTTATACTGGCCAGAAATAAGTTTGCTGGAGTCATGGGCTTCAGGTAGTGGTCAGACTGGGAAACATACACATTGGCTAGCCACACCATCACAAGATCTTTAGGAATTAATGTGTTTTTGTCAAGGAACCTACTTGGAATAGAATTTTCCTAGAGTGGAATCGAGAGGAAGCAAGCAACATGCATTATAGCTGGGATCAAAATAAAATGATCAGCGTCCATTCTTCATTCTGCTACACCTATTATTTCAATATCTGGAGTATCAATTCAGTTCAGAATCACAAATTATTAGAACTAGGCGGGACCAAAAACATCATCCACTCGTTTCACTTAGAGGCTGGGGAAATGGGGCCTGGCAAGGAGTCACTTGCTTAAAACTACCATTCACATTAGGAATACAGGTTTGGAAAATACAAAATTAGGAATACACGTCGGAAAAACAGGGTTCCTGCCTTACATTTCAGGGTCCTTTCATTCATTATGCTGAGTCTCTGCTGTTAATAGACATCAATTACTGGGGCTCCAACAGAGGAACATAGCATATGAGACATACCTGCAATGGCCAGGAGGGGGTGCTAGAAGTCAGTGTAAGCAACGTGCGATCAAAATGCTGTACTTTTTAAGCAGGAATCAGGGAATTGAAAACAAATCAGAAGTATAACAACATCACATTTTGCATTCAAATGCAACAGCCCAATGAAGACAGAAATTAATCCCTAAATAGTAACCAGCCAAGCAGGTTACTTAGGGCACAGGCCCTGGAGACGGGCACACTTGGTTCAAATTCTTGGTGTGCTCTTAGGCAACTCCAGTTAAGTTACTTAACCACCCTAATCCTCTGTTTCATCTGCAAAATTGAGATCAGTAACACCTACTTTGTGCTTGCAAGGAAGGAATAAATATGCACAATGTTTGACATTCAGAAAAGGGTATTCATTATTGTTTCATGGATCAATACTTCTGATAGGGCCTTAAACAAATTAGTCTTTTACAAAAAGCCATGAACGGTTAACTCAAAAGTGCAAGAAGAAATTTATACTACCTTTTGAGGTCTACCCCAGTTAATTGAATGACTGCTTCTCAAGAATTTCTTATACACTTTGCTTGGTGACAGAGGAGAGTTATTCTTGAATTTCTGCAGTCTTTCTGAAATTTTCTTCATGGTCCCTTACGCTTCATAGTTTTAAAAAGAAATTCTGTATATATCTATATACTGAATTCTATGTATGTTGAATGGACGGTGGCATGGGTTTTGGAATTTGTTAGACTTGGGTTTGAATCCAGCTCTATTAGCTACCGCTTAATTGAACTGAGCGGGTAAAACTTTTTAAGATTCTGATGATCTCATCTGCTAAATATGGTTGATTATAACTACTTTCAGGTACTATTATAAGGATTAACTTACAAGAATTATCTTGTGCTTAAGACTAACTTGGACAGCATTTATTTTATATTATTTTATTATTTTTTTTAAAGATTGGCACCTGGGCTAACAACTGTTGCCAATCTTTTTTTTTTTTTTTCTGCTTTATCTCCCCTAACCCCCCATGTACATAGTTGTATATCTTAGTTACAGGTTCTTCTAGTTGAGGGGACAGCATTTATTTTAAAAACAAACAACTTGGCATGGTCCCTGGCACATGGTGGATGATGAATCCAGAGGAAGCATCATTATTCTCACTTACAGAGACTTTCCCAGGACACATCCTCCAAGTGGCAGTGCTTGGACTCGAGCTGTCATTTTGTCTTTTTCAAAGCAATATAACTTCACAGCGTGACAAGGTCTCACGTCAAAATCTTGAAAGTGTCCTTTTTGGCAGCTCCGTCTTGAGAAGGACCATGTCCCCTCAGCTCACAGTATCGGATTACATCATTGACTGCCCAGGGAGTTGGGCTCCCAGGCTGAGCCCATGACTGGTCCACTCACAAGGAAAGGAACTCTGGAAGGCTGGTACCACGTGGAGCTGATCAGAACCTGCAGTTCCCTGAAGACTGCACGCACCTGGCAGCCACAGAGCCCGTGGGAAGAGCAGGCAGGATGCGAAGCTTTCATTGAGGTTTCTGGGCTACACTCAGCTTCCCTGGAAACTGTGCCTGCCCAGCCCTGCCCCAGCACTGGCAGGAGATGCTGCTGCTGTCTGGGAAGCTGCAGGGCGGCACATAGCAGCACGGGGCCCAGGGACAGGAATTGGGCCCCTTTGTCCACCTAGTGTGGCTTACCCTCTCCTCCACTCTCAACTCCTACTTTAGACCCATGTGATGAGGAATGATTTACATTAGAGTCACTGCTTCCCATCCATGTCCCAGCCCAGACTGTATGAAAATGTTCGCTGACGCCTTCCTTTAATCTTCTATAGAAAGAACACACACTATAATTCAGTTTCACTGACACCCTTATAAGAATCTTCCAAAACACACACATGGTACTTTACACCATAAACATGAATTGAACACCCGGGCTTTGCTCCAAATATTCTCTGCACTTTTTCTTTCCCGTTAAATTTGGGAACCCTACGTGAGGTGGCGTTTTCCACTCGAGGATGAACAGAAATCCTCTAAAAAATTGATTTGTTGCCCTCCCCCCATACAACCATTTGACTTTGAGGAGAGTCAGATGTAGACCAACATAACTGATCCTAATTCTTTTACTAAAGCAGGTTCAGTGCTTGTCAGCTTTGCTGTGGGTGCCTCACAGTTTACTGACAGATGTGAAAGGAATCTGGTTCAGGGCGAGAATACAGAAGCTGCATCGCAGGACAAGCCCATGGCAGCAGCATGAACACTGAACCCGAGTTGCAGGGAAGTCCCCCGACTCAGGTCAGCTCCCTGCACCAGGGGACATGGAGCTGCATCCATGGCTCTCCTGCCCCCTCCATCAGCTCAGGCTGTCCCTCCCTCTCCTCTGGGCTCTCAGGGCTCCTGGCTCCTCCTCTTCTGCAGAGGGCCTGCTCTCAGCCTGCCCCAGGAGGCTCTCAGGAAATGGGCTGAGCAGAGAGGCAGGCTCCTCCCCAGACCTCCCCCAGCCCCACCCTCTCTGGGTCATCAGCTGGGTGGTCTTCTAGGAGAGTCCTCAGTCACTGTCTTCCTGGGACAGCTGTGCAGAGCCCGGCACTGACTCCCTCCTTGTGTCCTGGGCTCCCCGTCTTTGGAGCAGGACTGGAGTGTGAGAGGGTGTCTGCCCCTCCTGTCGTCCGTCCCTTCCTTCTAAGGCCGGAGGAGAAAGGCATGCTGAAGGCTCTCGCCCTCCTTCTAGCTTTCCTGGCTCCTGCTAAGTGTGCTGCCTCCATGCTCCTGGGATTTTTCTCTTTTTTGGCAACAGGAGGCCATACTGAGGGATTCCTATTAGCTCTTCCTCATTACTTTCTGTTGTTCCCATTGCAGCCACTCAGATATCTCCCAACCTGGAAGGGACACAGATGTCAGTCACCAGACAGGCTAGGTCATCTGTTGAAATCACTTGTGATATTAAACAAAGCAGCGACCACATCCACTGGTACCGATTCCAGAAGAGGATGGCCCCACGACATCTTCTCTACTACCAGTTCTCCAGCTCAAAATTTGTGGAATCTGGAACCAGTTCACAAAAATACCGTGCTTATGAAGGCCCAGGGAGGACCTGTAAGCTTTACATCAGATTTCTGGAAGAAAGTGATTCTGGTGTGTATTACTGTGCTGTCTGGGAGAGGCACAGTGATTCAGATCTCCTCTATCCTGCACTGAAAACATTGCTTGTGGATGCCAAGAGCAGCCTTGACACACAGGGTAGACCAGCCCCTGCCTCCATTTCTAACCTGACTTCACTGTGCTCTGAACAAAGGGGGAGCCTGAGCTCAGTGCCTAACCCCCACCGTTATATCCCACTGGTCTACCACCTACTACATGAGCCATAGCACTTCCCTAAAGACCCAGCTCCCATCTCCAGGCCTTAGACAAGCAGTCTCCAGACAGCACATTCTTTCCGCTCTCCTAGGAGCTGGTGGAGTCCATTCAATCTGCTTCCTGGCACAGACAAGGTCACCTGGAGTGGATGTGTTCGGGAAAACATTTAGGAGAGCAATATAGGAAGGCTAATGGTACTGAATCATTTATCCAACCATTATCCAGAGAAAATGGCTGGGAAAGGAGCTCCTGCCTTGCTCAGGAGAATGAGAAATGATGGAATGAAGACTTTGGATTTCATGAAGACCTTAGGCTGGTTTCCGACATTTCTTTTGGACAAACTGATATTTCCTTCACCATAACCAACCATGGCACTGTTGAGACAGTGAAAGTGTCAGCCTTTGGCCACACACACACACACACACACATACACCTTAATCTCCAAAACTATGATATCCCCTATAATTTCTCCTTTATGTCGACCCCAGAGATCACCTACTGCGGTCTCTCCAGTTTCGAGGTAAAACAGTAATCCCACCATGTCCTGAGCATTTCTGTGCATCTGGGACAGGGCTACATGCTTTGCTCACATCATCCTATTGACTCTCCGGACAACCTCATGAGCTCCCTTTTTAAAGATGAGGAAAAGGAGGTGACATAACTTGCCCAAGACTACAGAGCTATCCTGTTATTTTAGGACATTTAAAATCCCCTTCTGATGGGACCTCTGGCGAAGTGCTCCATGACAGCTCAGATGGCAGGCATGGGTTTCTGGCAGGGATTGCTGTTCTGTGCTTGACCCTCCCTCCCAAGCAAGCTGCACACTCATTCTCTATTTTAGTATCAAGAGGTAAAAGAAGCATGAGATTTGTCTCCAGCCGGACTTGGTTGGCTCCACATCCCTACCTCATTCTCCGTAGGTGTGCAGCCTTGGGAAAGCGATTGAAAACACTAGCCCCGTTTCCCCACTTCTAAACTGAAGACAATAATCTTCATCCCACAGGGTTGTTTTCAGGATTTAATAAAACAACGAACACAAACCAATTAGTGCAGTGCTGGCGTGTAGTCCAGTGTAGACCAATCAAGGATTGCAATTACTACTGTTGTTACTATTCCACCAATGTTCTTTAAGCATTTCTCAGAACTCCTACCATTCATCATCCCTCCTTTCACCTTGTGGGCAGAATTCTCTCGTCTCTCTCAGGCTCCTCCCCCCACCTTTTCTCTCACCAGTTGCTCCCTTGTGCCCCCAGGGAAGCAGCGGCTCAGGCCCTAACCTGGCCTCCACCACCCACTGAGGTGCACATCCTCCCAGAAGTTTTCCCAGCAAGGTCTCTCTGGGCTTCTCTCTCCCCGGGCAGGACGCAGAGCGATGCTGGGCTGCCTTGCCCTACTGTGGTCCGTCTGCTTTCCTGGTAAGTCCCGAACCCCTTCCCTTGTTTCGCGTGCACGGGAAGGCTGTGAGGCTCTCCTCGTCCCTGTCTCATAGCTGTCTCCATCGCAGGCAACCAGGCGGTGGTCAGCCTGGAGCAGCCGCCCTCCGTGACGGCGCGCCTGGGCAGCTCGGCCATCCTGCCATGCGTGGCCAGCACTACAGTCAGCTACATCCACTGGTACCGCCACCAGGAGGGCAAGGCCCCTGAGAGGCTCCTCCAACTGGCTATGTTCCAGTTGGACGTACAGTGGGATTCCGTTGTAAAAGCAGATAAAGTCACTGCGATGGAAGCCAAGGACGGCACCAGCTGTACCCTGTCAATACTGAAGCTGGAGAAGAGCAATGAGGGTGTGTACTATTGTGCTGCCTGGGACCTGCACAGTCTTGCAAGTTCACCTGGCCCCCACTCAAAAACCACTCGGATTCTCCACTTCATTCAGGCTTAGCAACTTCCACTGCCTTTGGGTCCCTTGGGTTGGCCTGGGGCCATCCCTCAGCATCTTAGATTCTCCCAGACGCCCCTCCCCTGGTCCACTGCAGGTAACGGGATGAGACTAAAGAGCCACTAGGGCATAGCCTGGTGTGGAGACAGGTGCTACTACTAATCAGAAGGAACCTTTCTAAGATCATCCAGCTCAGCGTTTCTGAAACATTTGGAGGAGGATCTGTGCTGCTCAATCCAGTAGCCACTAGCCACATGTGGCTATAGAGCACTTGAACCGTAGGTGGTCCAATAAGCCAAGAGGAGAAGGGCTGCATGTGTAATACAAGCTGTATTTTGAAGACTTAGTCTAAAAAAAAGTGAAATACCTGATAATTTTTATATTGATTTGCATGTTGAAACAATATTCTGGATATCTTGGATTAAATAAAAATAGTCCTAAAATAATTTCACTTGTTTCTTTTTACTTTTTTTTTTAATGCAGCGGCTAGAAAAATTTTAGTATGTGGCTCAAATTGGTGACTCACATTTATTTCTATTGCACTCTTATAGACTGACCATTTAAGAATCTGACCATCTCCCCTGAAGAATGCACAAATAAAATAGTTTGCAGGGAATTTCAAAGATGAAAGACTCTCTAGAGATTGACCACAAAATGGCTGAAAGCTGAGACTGGATGTCAGTTCCTAAATCCAGTTTCTAAGCTGTTGCCCCACCATCCATCAGCCGCTTTGCAACAGAGGAGTCAGCAATTAGATGCACAGGAGACAATATTGCCACCTTCTCAGCGCCCTCGTCCGTTAGCAGGCCCACTGCTCAGATCGTGGTGGTAGATGACAATCCTCATGCAGGGTGAAGCAGTCAGCTTTGGGGGGACATTGGGCCCTCCGCCTTCCAATTCTCCCCTGATGCTACCTCATATGGGAAATAGGGTGGATCTCCGGTTTCTCTCGACCTCTGTTCTCTCCTCTGTAAAATGATGTGGTTTAACTCCTAAAAGTATATGACTTTGATTTTGGTATTAAAGCAAAATCATACAAATCAGATATCACTATGATCACTACCTTCTTATAAAGCCAGTCAACTTTTTGCAAAGAAAACCTGTTACTGATCCTCCGGCCCCAAACAAGAAACCCCTCTGTTGCTATATGAAGGGAAAAAAAGAAAAGCTCATTGACGCTTAAGCTGAATTTAAATGCCTTTTCATGTGAAAATTCAAAATTTATGTACAGCTTAATAGCATCAGTAAAACAATTAATGAAAGGAAAGTCTAAATGATCTGAAGGAAATTGGTTCCTCAGGTTCCTTAATTCATTATCTGTCTGTCTTCCTGAACATCTGTTTTTGTAGTTAGAAATTTATAACTAAGACACACCTGCTTGTGAAAGAGCCCAACACCCCCATCCTCTCCTGAAGGTCTATGTCGAGGCTAAGACCCCCTAGTACGTGTGAGAGGGGATCAGGGTGGAGGGGGCTGAAAATTACTTTAGCTCTGTTTTCAGGTTGTTCCTTCATTTTGAGTTCCCCGTTGTCCTAATAACACAGAACCCTTTCTGCTTCCTGCCCCCACCTCAGTGCCTGAGTCCATGGAGGAGGGAGCTCTGTGAACTGGTGATAATAAGGAGTGTGGCCAACAGGTGAGCAAGCTCCTCACTCATCTCGTTACGGAACAGGATCATCCACATTCCCCAGAGGAGCTGCCCAGTGCTCTGCTGTGAGCCTCCACACCGCTCTACACCCTGTCTTCTCCCCTCACTGACTCCTGCTTTGCCATTTATGAGCTCTGTGACCTTGAGCAAGGTCTTAACTCTTCTAGGTGACGGTTTTCTCATCTCCAAAATGGAAAAAACAACAGTGCCAAAAATGTATCTTCTCTGAATTACACCACTTGATTTCATCCTCAACCTCTGGGGTGATAGACTAGCTCTTTTCTGCATGAAAATCCTACAGGGAAATATTTAGAGACCAGTTCTAGATCTTTCTGGAGTGATCTCATCTTCAGGGGAATCACTGCCGGATTCTTGAACTTTGATTTCTAAGAAATGGTTGCAGCTTGTTTCACTCTCAGTGTCACTTGCTTTCTGGGATCATTCCAGCTGGTCTCTCTCTAAATGAGGGATTCAGCATGCCAATAGCATGGCTGCTGCATTTCTGCTGATGCCCCAGGGCATGTTAATTGAAAGCAACATGACAGAGTATGACAGTAATTGCCATCATTTCTTCGTGGGCTTGCTGTGTGTCAGGCACTATTCTAAACACTCCACCGGGACTATCTTATTTATTATTCACCAAAACCCCATAAAGTAGATACTCATTTTATTCTCACTGCATAGATGAGAAAACTGAAGGAGAAAGAGAGCTATACGAAGAGCACAGGCTTTACAGTCAGACGGAATTAAGTCTGAGTCTCAAATCTGTCTCTGAAGACTGTTTAATCTTGAGCCATTTCCCCACCTGTTTCTTCAAGTGCTTCATGAGGACTATTTATGAAGTTAAGTAAGCTAAATGTATGGAGCTGAATATGATAAGTGCTTCAAAATGCTTGGCATCTTTAAAGCATTCAGTAAGTGTCCATTACTTGGTGAAGCTTTTTAAAATTTATATTAAAAATGTTGATTTTTTCATTGCCATTTCACCAAAAAGAAATACTTCAATGTCTATTCATCCCCTCATTCCTTTGCTCCTTCATCCATTCAGCAAACGCCTGAGATGGCAAAGATCAATAAGCATGGCCTCCCTACCCTGGGAACTCTTAGTGTCTAGCAAGAGAATAATGAGCAGGAAGTGCTATGAGAGAGGGAAGCGCAAGGTGGCATTCCTAGACAGCACTTGGAGGCGTGTCCATCCCTGACTTCCTGGGTAAGGAAAGCTTCCTGGCGGAGTTGGTGCCTGAGCTGAGCCCAAAACAATGAACAGGAATTAGCCAGAAAAGTGGGATACACGGCAGCCAGATAGGAAAATCTGCGAGTCAATCCGTAGGACCGGCGGAAAGTGGATGAAGTTGAGAGAGTCAGGGAGGTGGTGGCGCCATGATAGCGAGCCTTATGGCCCAAGAACTCTAGACTTTATCCTCACACAAAGGGCGTAGCAGGGTGAGGAATGTGAAGCAGGGACTTGACCTGATCAGATCAATCCTGTGGTCTTGAGGAAGTTGGGTAGGAGAGGCCAAGGTTAGACGTATGGAGATGAGTGTTGTGGAGGCAGGAGCAGAGCCAAGAAATATTTAGGAGGCAGAATCCACAGGGATCGAAATGTAATGAATTAGTTAGAGGGGAGAATTGAGGCTGACACTCAGGTTCCTGGCTTGGACAAAGTGAATAGCTACATCCTTCACTGAGACAGGAAGAAGAGATGGGTTGGGGGAGAGAATGAGTTAACCCTGGGCTATGTATAAAGTCAGTTTGAGCTCCTATGTCAGACATACTTGAATATGCTCAGTAGACAGCTGGATATGTGGGTATGGAGCTCAGGAGAAGTGTGGGATGGGGATGGACCTGTAATTTCCTCCTATCATCCCTTCCCACCCCCTCCCCCAAGTTAATTAAAGCCATGAATAGGAACAGATCCCTCAGGTGGAGAGTCAAACTGAGAGGAGAAATCTGGAATATAGCAATTTTTTGGTAGATTGGGGAAGAGCAGTCTGTAAAAATACCCTAGGACAGATGGAATGTCTTGGGTTAGAGAAAGAAGAACAGGCAAAAAGGAAACTCAGGAATCCAGAAAGAGTAACCCCAGTTTCATAGAGGAGAAGCTGGGGTTTGGTAGAGATATATCGTTCAGGTGGCTGAGGGAGAGGACGTAAATGTGAACCTTAAACAGAAGAAAACAAACCAGAATAGAGTATTCAGAGCCCTGAAGGTGCCGGTACCCCTCTAAGCTGTAGGGTGTGTGGGAAGCTGAACAGATGGCAGCAGATTGAGGAAACAAAGTCTCTCCAGCTGGTTGCAGAAGTTCCCTGTGGGCCCAACAATGCACAAAACAGCCCAGACGACCCTCCGTTCTTCCCATCAACTATTGGCAGACTACTCACTCAGGTTACTGAGGATGTCTTCTGTGACAGGCAGTGGGAGAAATCAGAGATGACCAAGGTGATAGCATTAAGTCAGCATGGTCTCCCTGTAGACAGCTGTCCACGGTTAGGTGCCCTATCATTGCATCTTTATTACACCCCCAAAAGTTAGCATCATTCCTTGCACATACTGGGAAGTTCATGAGTACTGTTGGGATAAACGAGTCCTCTCAGAGTTCTATGGCGGCTGTTTGTACCATGTGGTGTGATCTAAGGTGGAGGAGCTTGCTCTGCTGTCTTCACATAGAGTGGATGTGCTAACAGTGGTGAGGACGCTCGTTCACAAGGAGGCAAGGGAGCCGTGTTCATCCTCCCCAGTGGGAGGTTTGACTTGGTGGACTCAGCCAAGCCACATGGTCTGGGACTCCTCTCAGCAGGGGATGCAGGCTGCCCTGGAGGAGAGGGCAGTTCATGCAGACATGTTGTCATCTTCCAAGCCTTCTCTGTTGTAGTCCTTGGAGCTTCCAAGTTGTTTTCCTCCCTCAATTCACATTAGATATTCTCTAATTTTGTAATATTTAAAAAAATCTTAAGTTTTTGAGCATAACTCTCTGCTTTCCCTTTTTTTCAGTGTGTGCGTATGGTGTAGGCCATCCAGAGCAACCTCAACTTTCCAGTACTAAAAGACTGTCAAAAACAGCCTGCTTAGAATGGGTGTTATCTGGTGTAACAATTTCTATGACGTCCCTATATTGGTATCAGGAAAGCCCTGGTCAAGCCCTGCAGCCCCTGCAGGACGTTTCATCTGACAACGATGTCAGGATGGAATCAGGTGTTGCGATGAGCAAATTTGAGGTAGACAAGATACCCGAACCTTCTGTGTCCACGCTCACCGTTCACAATGCAGGGAAAGAAGACTCCGCCACCTACTGTTGTGCCTTCTGGGAGGAGCACAGAGGCAGATGTTAGAGCCACGTCAGTCGATAAGTGTTCAGTGGTTTCTCACTCACTATTATGACCTGGGAAAGCACAGTGACCACTCATATGCTTTTATGCAGTTTTCTAGAAGAACACTCATGTGAGTGACTGTATGTGGAGTTGCCAAATTCTTTATTTTCTCAAAAAGGAAGCTTTGTATAAGTAGCTGCAAATGATCAGCCTTGTCTTCTCAAGAATACACTCTCTGCCCAACAGGCATTCCCATGGCGCCCACGTTTATTCATCTAGGTCAACCTCCCCCACTCTCTCTTTTATTTTCTGCCGAGATATGTATGTCACATCATTTCTAAGAATTTTTTTGTACTAGTCATTTTGCATTACACTAGTTTTTTCTGATCCACCTATCTCCTTTGATTGACAAAACTGGATATTAGATTAAATGCTATTCATTTTCATACAAGCTAAAATGTACCAAATGTAGCACAATCTAATTACAAGCAGAGCCGACTGCAATGATAATATATCAGATGCATGCCCTGGAGTGGTGGTATTTGATTTTGCACAAAATTTATGAACACTGCTACTTAATGAGTTTGAATCAAAGTCTACTTTGGGTTGGAGTTTGAGTGGCTCATTTTCCGGCTTAAGATTCCATTCATCCAACAGTAAGTGTTTGACTGACTCCTCTGAGCCAGGCACTGTCACAGCAGACATTGCAAATCTCATCTGCTCTGTCAAGGCTGCAGGTTGCTCCTGCAGAGCCCCTTTCTCCTGCTATGCTGCCATTATCTGGCTACACATATGGTAAAGCAAAGTGGTTAGGACCCAGGCCTCTGGTACAGAGAGCTCCAGGTCTGACCTGGTCTCTGACACTGCCCAGCTGTGTGTCAGGCCAATACCTTCTCTAGCCCATCTCCTCACCTGTACAACAAAGGTCCTGTAGTTACCTCGTGGGTTGTGGTGAGGGTTCCTGAGATGATGCACACTAAGGGCTTGGTCCAGTGCATGGCACATTGTGAGAGCTCAGTAATGCTAGCTGATAAGAAATAAACAAACAGAACAACAACTAGCATACATACTCATACAGGAACACACACACACACACACACACAACTTTGTATACCAGGGCTTAGCACCACATCTGGCATACTGTGACTGACTATTACAGTTTAGTTAAAGAGACGTTAGCTAGACATGAAGATACTCTATGAGTAGTCATCCCAAATCAATATAAATCTAAGTCTTCAATCATGGTTCTATAGTCCCCTTGACTTACACACATTGGGGAGACAGCGGCCTTGTGCTTGGAGCAAACTGCTTCTATTTGGGGGAAAAACAAGTCCCTATTTGGAGTCATTTCCTCCTCCTGCCCTTCTCCTTGAGGCTGAGGTAGCTTCCCCAAGGACACTTTGACCACACTCACCAAAGGCAACCAGCCAGAGGAAACCAGCCCCGGCCTAAGTGAACGTTTGTCAGTTGAATGGTGGTTTAAATTGCTGATTCATAGAAACACTGAAAGCATCTATTAGAATGTACAGCACTGAATATAGTGGGGACTCAGGCAATGTCTGGGAATTGAGATGAATATTTTGATTATTATTGCGGTGTCCACATTACCTAGTGGGTGGGTGATTTGTGTCCTTGGATGCCTGAAAGATCCTGATGATTTTGGATCAACTTATTTTTCCTTCAGACCTGAAGTGGGTGAGACACAATAACTCTGAGTAATAGAAGCAACATTATAGTATCTAATGAATGCTGAAGAAAATCCAAGAAATTCTTCAGAATCACTATTTTCATGCAACAAATCTATCACCCAGCTCCCCACACATCCTAGTACTGTGGGAAAGTGATGTCTGTAACCCAGTAATTATCTTGTAAAAATCACATTTCAAGAAATTGTGAGGCCCCCCTGAAATCCATGTTGACTGTTTTGTGTTGGGGGCTCTTATCATTCACCCCCCAGCATGGGTTCAGACGAAAGAGCACGGCTTTGGAGTGGTCATCTCTGGACGTTGGGATCATAGAGTCTTCTTTCTGTGTCTTTTTTATAGTCTCTAAATTGTCTAGTAGAAAACATTAAGACTTTTGAATTTTCTTTTAAAATTTAGCTTGAAAATTAAATTCACGTTTCAAAATATTCCAACTCTCTCTGCATATTATTGAGCACTTAGAGACGATGTGTGAAATTTGGCGATTAGAAAGGCCTGCAATGGGCTCTGTCTTGACCACTTTTTCTCCCTTTTTCTTTAACAATTTTGCTTCTTTTACAAAATGAAACCTATTTTCTGTCCTGATTCCTACTGATCCAGTCTGCAAGTTAGAGACAAGGTTCATGCTTGGGTGCTCAGGGTGGCTTATTGGGCTTGAAAATCTCTTTTTCCCCACGTTGTACAGATATAGAGTATTACAGCTAGCAGTAAAAACACTCAGTCTTAGTCTTCCCATTGTACTATGACTTTCTTGCTTTCTTCACCTCTCTTTTGTCCAGATGCGGCTGCAATGATACGATCCTCTCAAGGAGAACTGCACACATTGTGGCATGTGATCTGGCTCTCCTTTTGGAAGGTCATTTGGCATTTTTATGGCCTGAGAACATGATCCTCTACCTTTCATGGAAGGTTGCTAGAAAATCGGCCTCATATGATCTTCACCTGGAGAGTGACAAGGAGACAGACTTTCAGCAAAGATTCTGTGCGTCCCCTCCTTCTGCAGGGGTGACTCTGCAGAACGTCTTCTGTTTTCCCCTCAAGATCATCTCTCCATGTTTCTCCTCCCTGCTCTGTGTCCCAGGAGGCTGACTTCTATGGATTATACTAATGGGTTTCTTTGCTCTCTGATTTCCATTTAATTTTGACCAATGGAAGTTGACGTCCAAAGGACCAAAACTGTGTCATCTGGTGAAAGCATTCTTTCCTTGGGCACTAGGATTTCTAAGCCCTGGGAAAAAAGGAACAAATTCTTCCAGTGAGTTAATTGGTATAAAAGAGTGGGCACTCTCATCTCCACCTCTTGGTTCTTGGACATAAACCTATGGGCTATGGGGTAGATGGCACTATACACTGGCCACTGGGGGAGGATGCAGCCAACCCAAGGCCACCTGTCCGGGAGAGAACCCTCACTCTCCTCGCACTTCCTAGTCTCCTGCTGATGCTTCCATTGACTGCTTTCAAACAGCAACTGGAGAATAACAAAGACCTTTAATGCAGTCCATGAGGGTCTGACTTGTAAGGCATGGTGGAAGGTAGAAAGAGATGGAGAGTCCATCTGGAGGAACAAAAGAAAGAAGTTAAGCAGATGGTCGAATAGGTGGGTTCTGTTTGCCCCCAAATAAGTAAAACAAGTTGGAAAGAAGATTTTATCTAGTTTGTTTCATTTCACTTCCCACAAAGCCATGATGATCCCATATCTAACAGAACAGGATGTGCCCCTATTTCTTTAGAAAGAAAACAGGAAACTAGACAGAGTTGAGAGATTATCATTAAATTCAGTACTTTCTAGTTAAAGAGCTTAATAGAGAGGAGCATGTAGATTATTTGTAATGCTTTTGTTCTTGGGTTAAATGATGGATTCTCGGGTATTTGTTGACTTACTAAGTAAATCATCAACATATAAATAGAATAGAATAAGTAACATAAATGAGATCTATGTGTAGATAAATAATTACAGTGCATTATGAACCAATATTATGATTACTCCAATTCTGTGTTTTTGATTTTCTTTGAAACAATAAACAAGTATAAAGAAGTGAAATAACTCTAACTCATTAAATTATTGCGACTAGAGAAGTGCTTGCCACTTTTATAATGTTACCTAAAGTCTACCCCCTGCTTATAGTTGTTATAATTGATCTGTGTCTTTTGCAGATCCTAATCCACTTTCTGGCCGCTTCTGAGTCAACATTTAACTGTTTCAATCACATGCTGATCGTTACTATTCTACTGTAGTTCTGTTGCCTTTATTTTTTTAATTTTTTATTTTATTTTTTTGGGGAACATTAGCCCTGAGCTAACTGCTGCCAATTCCCCTCTTTTTGCTGAGGAAGACTGGCCCTGAGCTAACATCCATGCCCATCTTCCTCTACTTTATATGTGGGATGCCTGCCACAGCCCGGCTTGCCAAATGGTGCCATGTCCGCACCGGGGATCCGAACTGGCGAACCCCGGGCTGCAGAGAAGCAGAACGTGCGAACTTGACCGCTGTGCCACTGGGCCGGCCCCTGTTTTTTTTTTAACTTACAAAGTTACAGAGTAACTACCAAAATTCCGTGGTTATATTTTGAAAGTGGTAGAATTAGAATTGGCAGTCTGTAGGTCAGCAAATTTCTTTGACTCTACTTATTTTCTTTGCTTAGCCAAAGAAAAACAAAGAATTAGTTAATATGTACCGAGTTGAATATACAGCCATTTTCTCCAGGAGCTCAGTTCTCTATGAAAATAATGTAATGTTCTGATAAGACTATAATAACAGTAGCTATTGTTTATTGAGTACTCAATACGTGTTAGGCCCTGTATTATATATTGTTTAATCCTAATAACCACACTGTGAGATAGCCATTATCACTATTAATTCAATTTTACAGATATGTTTAGGTACAAATTTGAGGCTTTGATAAATGAAATGACTTCATAGTAAGCATCAAGGCTGAGATCTGAATCCAGATGTGTCTGATTACAAAATCTATGCTCTGGATCCCAGAATGATGAGCAAAACAAAACAAAAAGTGCCAAAGCTTTCTAAAGGAGACATTTTGAGGGGAAATAGAAAATTTAACCATTCACTTTATGATTAGGATTTTTTTTAAAAGATTTTATTTTTTTCCTTTTTCTCCCCAAAGCCCCCTAGTACATAGGTGTACATTCTTCGTTGTGGGTCCTTCTAGTTGTGGCATGTGGGACGCCGCCCAAGCGTGGTCGGACGAGCAGGGCCATGTCCACGCCCAGGACTCGAACCAACGAAACGCTGGGCCACCTGCAGCAGAGGGCGTGAACTTTAACCACTCGGCCACGAGGCCAGCCCCTATGATTAGGTTTTTTAGCCTGCAGGGTGAGGTTCCCTTATCCAGGGCCACAAGAAATTATTTAAATTAACACCCACAGTGTTTACTTACAGATAATCTGCAGATGATTCTCTGCTGAGAATTTTATTATGTAATCAATTTTTGCTGATTTCTGGGTCCCAGGAAATTTTTTTAACAAAAAAAAAAGATAGTCATAACAAAAAACTATGTTTGTTGAGCAACAGAAGAGCATCCAGATGGAACACAAAGAAATATTCTTGACTACCACCTGTGGTGCAGCACTCAATCTGCTGGGGAGGACAAAAGTGTTCTCCAAAGGTGGATGGACTAGAGAGTCAAGGATGCCCGGGTCAGTCATGGAGACTGAGCAGAACACACGTATGAGAAGTTGTTTGAAGACGTTGTGTGCAGAATCTGCAGTGTTCCTGGGCACACCCCCACCCACACTGGTAACAGCCTGAGAGCTGTTCAGAAATGGAATCCCCTTAGTGAGGAGAACCTGAGTGTCAGGGCCTGTGGTGACTAGTGATCATTTTCCGCTGACTAGAGAGAAGAGGTTCATGGAGGAAGCAGCCACCATATATAAAAACTCAAAAGTGAATCAAGGATTTGAAGATGCAGAATATGTTCCCACAAATGTACCCAAGTAGGAAATTTGGTCCTGTAACAAAAAGGGTTGAAACAGAGAATTCTAATTTATTGGATGAAACATCATTAATCAATCAAATAGGATAATGGAGTAAATAATAATAGGATTAGCGCTATGCTATTCATTATGTATGTACCTCAAGGGAAATAAAGAATTAAACTGAATATTCTTTGATTTAATGAAGGATATAAGTGTTCTGAGAAGATAGAAATGAATGAACCACTGAGAAGGCTTGATGGAACCTGAAGATTCAAGTAAAGATATTGCCAAATAAGAAAACGAGAAAGTTTACTTTTGTTACACACAGCCTGGTTGAAGCAGTAAGAAGGATTAGTAAAATACCTTTTGTAATCAAGTTTTCTGACACTGAAAGGACGTATCTTGGGAAAATAGCATCCCAAAGTTTCATATATGTTATCTACAGATCTTTATTATTTTTTAATCAAACTCTCCAGTCATTAATTTTCACTAACACTTTGGGTACAGGAAAAATAGGCCATTTGGAGCCAGTTCCCTCCTTGCCCGTGTTTGCTGTGCGTGGGGATGTGGGGGATCTCTCTGAAGGAGGGGATGGGTGTGCCTGCTTCCTAGCCTTGGACATGAAGCTCCACCTCACAGAGCATCTTCTAGGAGGGCAGGGCTGAGACCCCACAGCACCTCATGCTGGGGAGTTCTTCAATCTGGAGATGTCATTGATATCACTCAAGTCAAGGAACTAAGAGCATGTAAAGAGCATACCCCAAATCCCAAATAGGCCTCCCAACAGTAGATCTGTGCTCAGCCTGCTTCAACAGAGAGGAGAGGAAGGAGGTGAAGGTCGTGGAATCGATGAACTCCTGCCTTATGCAAGGGGTTGTGTTACGTACCTTCCTTAAACTGATGCTGACAGATAGGCTTGTTTATTTCATCTGCACGGTTGAGGATGTTGAGTATTAGACAGCAAATAAATCAAATTGATAACAGGCAGAATTGGAATGAAAAGCAGCGCTGAATGATTTTGTGCTCTCTTCTATAGTACACTGTGTGGAATTGGTATAAAAGAAATAAGTTCGGGTTCCAGCTCTACCATTTACTACCTGAGAGGCCTTATGTTACACCCTGATCCCCTCTGAGACTTGCTTCCTGCCTCAAAATATTATGATATTGATAGAATGAGCTAATGGATGTGTTTCGGAAATTGTAGACACTACATGAAAGTAAAGAATTATAGTTTCATTTTAACATCTTACATCCATTCCAATGAGATCTATAATATGAATTATCTCTTAGTGATAAGCAATATTTAAGGAGTGCTCACATAGGGAACACATCATGCTTGATCCACTAGGGGGATTTAACAATGACTAAAACATATGGCTGGTGTAGAAAAGTGAAATTTAGCACAGGATATATGAAAGCAACAGGTAACAGCTGGTCAAGCAAGGCAGCAGTGCCAGATGCTAATTAAGTGATGGAGGTATTTGCAGTTATATCGACTCAGATGAGGGAGAGAAATCTCTAAGAAAAGACAGGATGCTACAGATATTAAATGATATTGCTCATGAGTGAGTAGAATTTTTGTGTCTGGATATTTAAGAGTTTTATTTTGTCTCAGTCTTGGCTGAGCACAAGGCATAAGGCAACAGTCACAAGGTGTGCCTGCATCCGTAACAAAAGGGACAAGAACAGTGATTCTAGCTGGGGGCAATCCCCCCTCCAGGGGACATTGGCAATGCCTGAAGATATTTTTGCTTGTCACTATGGATTGGGGGTGCTACTGGCATCTAGTGAGTAGATGCCAGGGATGCTGCTGAACATCCTACAATGCACAGGACAGCACCCCCTGTCAAAGAAGTTTTGAGCCAAAAATGTCAGCAATGCCAAAATTGAGAAACCCAGGGCAAGCTATGTTTCTGAAAGACTTGGCATGAGGCGGACAGAACTGATAACTCCAACCTTTGGTCATGAACTATATACAGCCTGGGTACAAGAGGAGTTTACAGAATCTTGGGGAACACTGATTCTGCAGAGACTTTCTCAAAGAGCATTGTTGGCAATGTCTCGGTAATCTCTCTCTTCTCCCAGTGAGGACGTGAGGAGGCAGCACTCCTACCTCCACACCAAGCAAGGGGACTCCCCAGGCCCTGGGCCCCCAGGGACCAGAGCAGAGGTCTGTGTGAGGGGTCATGGAGGTGTTTGACCTGTATCCTGAGGGCTGGTGGGCGTAGAGACCAATGATGACTCTCACCTGGAAAAGTCAAAAGGTGTCTTCAGGTCATAGCAGACTGGGTAACTTGGACCAACTTTCCTACTGAAATCAACAAAATAATCTTGATGAAACAATAATAATAATAAAGAATCTTCCTGAAATATTTTCAGACCTAACAAGATAAGAAGGTATGAATGACTTTTACTTTAGTAAATGGACTGCTTATTTTGGTGTCATATAGTTATGGGTCAAGCTTCCATATAGTGCTTACCAATTAACAACCTCAGAAACGACTGATCTGGGCTCGGGGCTCTGAGTACCCATTTCCTCTGCTAGCATTCTAGGTGGCTCCCTCCTCCTGTTCCATGTTCCTATCTCCTCTGACTTCCTTCTTTTTGGGCACATAGCCTGGACAGACAGGATGTTATGGCTACAAATATTCATCTGCTCTTCACTGTGGGAATAAATTTGTTTCCATATTTCTCAGATTGGTTGAGGGATTTTAAAAAATCATGTTTTATTTCTTGATAATTTTGTGATTTTTTTCAAAGTGCTATTCTTTTTTTTATAGCTCGAATTGTATAGATACAATCAAAGCAACTGAAAATATTTATTTCAACAGCAGAAAGGAAGCATGTGTTTTTACTGTAAGGTATCCAAATATAACTTTTCATACATACAGAGGTACTGATAGATACCAAATCAGGCCTTTGAGTATAAAATATTTACTTGAACAAAACCCTCGTTCAAGGTCAGTTACAGGCAAAGAAGTGCAACCATGAGGTACATAAAATTCTGTCTGCTCCTCTTTAGTCTTTAATATAAAATTCACAGAAGAAGACATGATGACCTAATATATTGGCCCCTGGGAGCCTACAGTATCATTGGAACTAAGATAATAAGCACACACAGCCCTTATCATGACTGTGAACGTATCCTTCCCTACATGGAGCAAGCTTGGTCCTGAGTCCAGACCTCAGCCCTGGCTAGACCTCAGCTTCAGCCTGCAGCACTTCCTGTGCTTCTCAAGTCAGTGCATCATTATCAGAGGGAAGAGGAAGGGGAATCTAATGGTTGTCAATTTTATCTCCACAGATGCCGGTAACTGTGCCCCCAAATGTCTGGTTTGATGTGGATTCCTGTTTACACACTTTGTATGTTGAAATGGCCTGATTATCTCAGACAGAAGGTAAGGTCCATTATTTTACTTCTCAGGGAAATGTAGCAGATCCAAATGCCTCTCAGGGTCTCTAAGAAGGTGAGAGATGCTGAGGGGACCAGGGCACGCAGCGCACTCAGGATGGGGATGAGAAGCTTCAGGGTGGGAACTTCATATCCCAAGGCATGGTGTGAATCACTGGTGGGTTTCAGGTCTGGTTATTGCACCAGCCAATTCAGAGGAAGAGGCCAAATCCCAGAGACCAGCAGGGCAAAGGGCTGGAAGTCAGTGAGGACACAGAGGGTGCCAGGGGGAGACTATAAGAACTAACACTCCTCCCACGTGTAGTGATGTCATGTGGGGATGAGAGGAGGAAGAGTGAAACAGAAAAGATGAAGGCTGTTCCAACGAGACTGAGCTAGCCAGAAAGAGACTGTTCCAAACTGGAGGAAACCATTTTACGTCTGTAAGTTTAGCGCCTCCCTCCACTATCAGAACAAGAAAGAGATGAGATGTATCATTTACATATAATGATGCTCCTCTGCAACAAACACTCAGTGGTAGTGTGTGTCTGTTCTACCACATGCCCTGCTCAAGGGTGCCTGGGTGAGGGGGCACCAGTGGGGACAAAAATCCCATCCCTTGCCCACCCGACTCTACACCCAGGAGCAGGGCTGCAACAGCCTGGAGAAAGAGTGCCTTTTTCTAATTATTCTGCCTAGGTGTGCATCTGTTTTTAATTAGTAAAAAGGAGTCTTAAGTGCTATGAGAGGCCCTATTTATGAGGTAATAAGTACAAAGAGTTACATAGACAAGATACAGGGTTTTAAATAAATTGAATCCATGAAGCTTCTTGGCTCTAAGGAAAGATAAAACTAGTCTAGATAAAAAGAATTGTCAAAGAACCAACGAAAACAGTGTTGTTAGAATGAAGTAACCAGACAACTTCCAGAGCCCTGAGAGAAACTGATAATCATGGCAAACACAGGGAAAAAAGGTCTTTCCATAGACCACAAAGCCCAGACCCTGGAGTCAGAGCACAAGAGTGGACTTGAGCATCTCCAGCGATGTGATGCCCACTCCAGCGACTCCTGTGAGGATTATGAGGTTCTAAATCCAACATGCTTAGCATGAAGCCTGCAGGAGAATAAGGACTCAGTAAGATTAATTATTCACACCTGTAACCAAATTTCACTTTTGTCTATAACTTGTGTGAAATAATTGGGACAATTAATCAAGAAAAATCTTTCTCCAGGGACATTTGCAAAATTGCTATCAGCACTAGATATACCTATCTCTATCTCTGTCTCTGTTTCCATCTCTATCTCTATATCTTTCTATCTATATCTATATCTGTGTCAATGTCTATGACTATGTATTTATCTGTGTCTATATCTGCATCTATATCTGTATCTAAATCTATATCTACCTGTCTATCTACCTAACTATCTGGAAATGAACTGGTGGGTTTGCTGTTGACACAGTCTGACTAATACTCTCCAGACAAATCAGAAACCTCAGAAATGTCATGGATGGTGGCTCCTACTTGACCCACTTGACCTTCTTTCCCTGACGCCAGTGGTCACATGCACTTGACACTGATCTCTCAGGCTTCTGGCCACCAGTGTTCTCAAGTCTCTTCCTTGCCTTGGAGGCAAAGCCTGGGTAGACAAGATGTCTAGCTACAAGCTATCACCTGCGCTTTCCTCTGGGCTAATGTGTTTGTCCTTCTTTCTGTTCAGATTAGGTGAGAACCTAAAGAAAATTTTTAATGCTACCTCTGACTATTTTAGAGAAAACTTCTGTTGAATTCTCTTTATCTCTCTCTTTTTCTAGTTAGTAGTCAAAATGGTACAACCAGAAATATCTATATTGACAATAGAAGAGAAGGATAAATTTCTTCATGTTCTGTACTCAACACTGCATCTCCTACTTTAATCATATGTTGATACCAACAAAAATGAATCAGGCTTTGGAGCATCTGATAAATAGTTGGTCTATTACAACACCTGCTCAGAGGCAGTTAGATGGGAACAAGAAATAGGCAGTATTGAGAGATCCTGTCTCCTCCACTGCAATTCTTTTTATAAAGTCCCCAGAATAAAGTAGATGAAGCCACATATAAATGGGTACAAAGTATTAGAGGAGCCAAGACAATCAGCCCAAGAATCCCTTTTCTGTTCTGGACTTGTGCTCTTTCCACATGGGCAACCTCAGCCTGGTCCCCAGTCTCAGACTCAGGCCCTGCCTTGTGCTCCCTGAAAGGTACCTCAGTCCTAGAGTCAGCAGGGAAAGGAGGCAGACAGCCGCCAGCTGAGCCTGTGTGATGCCAGCCTTCATGCTCCAAATTCCGGTTGACCTGATTGCCCCCTGATCAGGGCTTCTGTCTGAGACTTGATGAGAACAGCCTGAGTGAGTCAGTCATCGATCCTTTGTCCTGAGATTTCCAGGGAGTGTGGATGGCACAGACTGAATAAAAAGGGACTTGAAATGAAGGAAGGGTGCTCCAGGTCATAGGATGTTACTGCAAGTGCCAAATGTTGCATCATATGAAGTAAGATTAATGCAAGTGCCGCTAGAATATAAATGCCACATAATTAGGGACTTTCGTCTCTGGCTTTTCTGATATTCCCAGGATCTGCTTAATGCCCTGCCTGTAGCGAATCCTCAGTAAACATTTGCTGAATACATGTTTGAATAAAGGATTCTCAGCAAGCATTTCTGAGGAAGCAGATTTAGAATGTTCCCTGTAAGGAATCCTAGAACACGCATTCTAGAGTCTTCAGAGGAAAGGAGATATATATGTGAAGTACAATGTCTTGTTTAAGAACATGGGTTCCAGAGTCAGACTCTCCGGTACAAATTACTGTACTGCCACTTCCTCCTGTCAGAACTTGCACAAGATGTCTGCTCGGTCAAAGCCTCCATGTCTCATCTGTTCCCCTCCAAAAATGGGAACAATAATGAAAGCACCCACTTAATAGGTTTTGTTAAGATTAAATGAGATAATGGGGCCCAAATGTTTGCAGCACCGTGCTTACCACATAGAATGTCTTCAATTATTGTGAACTATTCATATTTTGAGAAGTAAATAAAATGAAATGCCTATTTTCTGAAAGCGTTTAAAATAATAAGTAAAAGATAAATTCTACCTTCATTTACTTCCTTGTTTGAAACAACTAGCAAATAAAAAAATTCATTTCCAGGAACGTTTCTAAAATGGTCATTTTTCTTCTCTGGCTCCTAGCATCCAAAAGTGTGTTTAGGGAATTTCCCATCTTATGAGTGTTGAAGAAAGAACGAATAGAAAATGTCTAGATACATTTTCTCAGCCACCCTTGCAGCTAAAGTCAGGTAGATAGGGTGGGCTTCACCATTTAGACACACTTCCTAAGAGTGCCACCCCTATCACACACACACACACACGCACACACACACACAGATGCTGGAGTTGCAGGAGCTGGAAGGAAAGGTCTGGCAGGGATAGTGGTACAGGGGACCTGGTTCCAGGGTAGCTATGGCTTCCCAAGCAGTGGCAGCATCCAGGCACCAGAGCCGAGCGCCTGCAGCAGCACTGGCCTTGGCTGCAGCGTCGCTAACCCTCTCCTCATCCCCTGTGCAGGGGAACAGTGAGTCCTTCTAGTTGTGGGCCATGGGCCTTCTGGTCTACCAGCCTCTGCTCCTCAACATTCAACTTCCCAGTGTTGATCACCTCAGAAAAGATATTTACTGGAAAAGAGGGAAAACAGGGCAGCTGCCTCAGGAGAAAAATCCAGCCACTGAGCCAGCTTCTTCCCCTCTTTTCTCCCCGGGAGAACCCAAGCCAGTCTGTTTTCACATTGATCCCACACGATATGTGACAGAGCTGGACATAAGTTTCAGGGACAACCGCTGTCCAGAGTTAAAAGAGCTCTAATACACACAAAGAATTCAGAGAAAACCATATGGGATCATAACACTAAAAGAAGAAGCTTAGCTGAGAAAAAGTGGAGGAAAAGAGGTTCTTCAAATATGGAAAAATGAAATGCTAATAATATTTGACTGCTGTCCCAGGTTTCTATTTCCAAATGGTCACCAAAGCATTTAGCAATCAAAGTTGGGGACAAAATAAAATGGTTGACAGCATGGAGAAGTTAAATTAACAAAATGGTAGTAGCAGTGATAATATTTAACAATTACTGAAAATTTGATAGATGCTGCAGACTGTGCTAAGTACTTTTAGTGACTTAATCTGCACAAACTTTTGAGTTGGGTAGAATTATCGCACCCATTTTCAGATGTGGAATTTGAAGCACAAAGAGATTAAGAAATTTGCACAGGGTCAGGCAGCTTCTAAGTGATAGGGATGAACAGGGAATGGCGGCCGACATTAAAAAACGCTTCAATGATGAGGGAAGTTGCTCAGAATATAGTATGAACCGAAAGGAGAAGAATACAAAACTCTATGTGTATTCCACATGTAACTTATAAATATAATTAGAGTTCACAAAGTCATATTAATATGCATATATATGCAAAGAAGAAATCTAGAAGTTAACTCATCATAATGATAATAGTTGTTGGTCTTAATGTCATGATCATGGGCATTTTTATTTTCATCTTTACCCTGTTTCTCTGAGTTTTTTCAATTAGTGTCTTTACCAGCATGAGCCCTTATCACCCGCATGACTTTTGTTGTCACATTACTCCTCTGTGCCTCATTTTCCTGATCTATAAAATGAAAACTACAAACATCCATATCGTGTGATTGCCTTGAAGATTTTAAAAGAGAACATTTAGAAAACAAAGCCTAACAAATAGAAAGTATTCATTAAATATTTGCTATTATAAAAGTTAATGGTTATTAAACATTTTAAAATATTATGCTGAGAAAAAGCCTTCATAAAATAGCTCCTAGACAACTAGAAGCCCTTCCCATTTCTGCAGCAATCAAGCTGCCTCCCTGGCCCCCTCACCTTCACCCCAAGAGCCCTAAGGAGACCATCAGCCCGTTCCTGAGATCAGCAGGGCATGAGGCCCACAGAAATCAGTAACCTCAGCCCTGCAGCCGGCACTAAAGGCCAAGGTCCCACCTGACCCACCACTTCCTTCCCCGTCCCCAGTTCAGGCCACGCCCACTTGCCACTGACCTGAGGCATCCAGTCACCAGGTCCCCATTTTCCTGCCTTCTCCTTGAGGACACAACCTGGCAGACAGGATGTCACTGCTGGAAGCATTCACCTTCTTGTCCTTCTGGGCTGGTGAGTCACACTCCTTGACCATTTCGGTCTAGATGAGTGAGCAAAGAAATTCTTTAACGTTTCTTATATTGTCAGAAGTTCACTGGAAATTCTCTTCTTCTACTTACAGTTGGACTTGGGTTAACAAAAGTGGAGCAGTCCCAGATATCCATTTCTGCAGAAGTAAAGAAAAGTATTGACATACATTGCAAGATAACGAGCTCAAATTTTGAAGGGGACTACATTCACTGGTACCGGCAGAAAACGTATGAGGCTTTGGAGCATTTGATTTATGTGAGCTCAACAAAATCTCCAGCTCAAGCTAACCTAGGTGGGAAGAAAAACAAAATTGAGGCAAGAAAAGATTCTCAAACTTCCACTGCAATCCTTACTGTAAATTTCATAGAAAATGAAGATGTGGCCATTTACTACTGTGCTGGATGGTACCCACAGTACTAGATCTGTTGAGACGACCCACACAAGATCCCCTCCTTGGGTCTGTGCTCACCCACATCCTTCCCAAACTGTGGCAACCACAACCAGACCCAGCTGGGCTCCTGGCTTCAGCCTCTCCTTCTCTGCAGCACTTTCAGAGCTTTTCAGGAAGCCATTTTGGATTAGGCTTGCTCATTAGCTTCCAGCTGACCCCAGGAATTGTGCTTCCAAAGCTTTATTTGACACTATTTACCAACGAATTAAAGTCCCATCTGGGGACAGAGAGCACAATGGCTGTGCCACTGTCCATCATCTCACCATCCAGAGACTCTCAGTAATTGGGCAAGGTTCAGACTGAGACAGGAATTGCCATGAGCCATTATTATCATATATACTCAAGACAGCCCCTCTACAATATAACTGTTATCGGTCCATTTTACAACTAAAGAAATTAAAGCTTAGCGAATTTAGGCTTAATGATCAGCCAAACACGAGAAGTCAATGCTTTTCGAACTCAAATGTGAGACCACACTGGAAAGTTTAAGGATTGCAGTTCTGTAAGTGAACACTAGGGTGTCTGGGTAAATTAGGGATGCAGCAAAGCCGTTTTTCAAGGAGGTGTGGGGACAAGGATTCTGCCCATATGATATCATCAGAACAGAGCTCCAAATTCATTGAGACCCTTGGATGAGCCCACCATATTGGGTAACTCTTGATCTGCTGGTTAAAGAAGAGAAAGAATCTGCCAAGACCAGAAGAACTAGCATTGTGTGTGTGTGTGTGTGTGTGTGTGTGCAAGTCCTCTATCAGTGGTCTCAATTCTTTGACTATATCAGCTCCTTTAGCCCTCACTACCTACAAGGTCTGTTCCATTATCATCAAGCATATTTGACTCATGAGGTAAGTGGGTACCAAGTGGTTCAGTCACTTGTCAAGTCACACAGCTGGTGCGTGGCTAGTTGGCAGAGTAGGGTAGGGACCCAGATAATCTGGCTCTTCTTGCCTGTTACACTAACCACTTCTTATTCTTTTTTCTGAGGAAGATTAGTCCTGAGCTAACTACTGCCAATCCTCCTCTTTTTGCTGAGGAAGACTGGCCCTGAGCTAACTTCTGTGCCCATCTTCCTCCGCTTTATATGTGGGATGCCTGCCATAGCATGGCTTGACAAGCAGCGCATAGGTTGGCACCCAGGATCCGAACTGGCGAACCCCAGGCCGACGAAGTGTAACATGGGAACTTAACTGCTATGCCACTAGGCTGGCCCTGACTTTATAAATTTTTAAAAAATGAACTACAAAAATTTTTATAAATAAAATACTATTTAATAAGGTAATTTTCTCTTGTTCACTAATAAAAATATAACTGGAAAACATCATAAAGGATTTATTATGTGTCAGGCACTATTATTTCTATTTTATGTTCATTATCAGTTTTAGAGTGATAATGTAACTTTCTGAAGTTTCTGAAAGATATTTTTTTCACAATTATAGACGTAGGACCTGAGACACAAAGCAATTAAATAACTCAGCCGACATCAGAAGGGGTAGGTAAGTAGTATAGGAGGGTGATTATTTTCAAAGGTCATTAACAATGATATTCACATAAATTTTTTAAGGACCTGATATATTTTCAAAGTATAAAGTTAACTAAAAGAACAGAATATGGAACTGTGTGTAAAACTTTAAATAAAAAATAAAAAGACTTTTAGAAAATGTTTTTAAAAATATATTTTTAACTCAAAAAAATATGTGTAATGATCCAAGCAAACATCATACTATGTATAAATGTGTGGAGAAAACACTTAAAAGTAAATGACGGCTTTTCTTTGCAGCACTTCGTAACACCTTTACTCAGATTTTCTTCAATGAGCATCTATTACTTATCCAAGCTCCTACATCAACCAGCTTTGTGACTTGGGATCAGTCACCTTTTCCACATGTTCTCATCTGCTGAAGGGAGATAACAGTATCACTAACTTTCAAGATTGAGAAGTGTAAGTGAAATAAGACAAGAAAACACTTAGAACAGAGCTAGCACATCCTCAATACATATTAGACTTATACTAATTTTAAAGGCTTACTATTACATGTGCAAATGAACATTAATTGGGGGCTGGCCCCATGGCCAAGTGGTTAAGTTCACATGCTCCGCTGCAGGTGGCCCAGTGTTTCGTTGGTTCGAATCCTGGGCATGGACATGGCATTGCTTGTCGGACCACACTGGGGCAGCGTCCCACGTGCCACAACTAGAAGGACCCACAACGAAGAATATACAACTCTGTACTGGGGGGCTTTGGGGAGAAAAAGGAAAAAAATAAAATCTTAAAAAAAAAATGAACGTTAATTAAAAATGCCCCTCTCTGTGACACTGTGTTCATCAGATAGTTCCAAGGTCCAAGTCAAGTGGAAGCCAATCTCATTCCCACAGGTTGTCTGATATTCCTTCCGGCAACTTCAATCCCGTCTCTTCTTGAGGGGCACCAAGATTATGAGTGAAATTTAATTTCTCTGAGTTATAATCTGTATGGTCGCATCCCAATTAATTATAAAACAAAATGCTCCATTGTGTTTCAAATCAAAATGTTTATGGCTTCTAAAATGAGATATGAATAATGTGAATTTGAAACTTTGGTTTGTCTTTTATTTATATTGTAAAATACTGTCCATATTTCATACTCCTGAGTGCCGAATCCCAAAAAATTAATTTGCGGACCAATTTTATTTTATGACACAAAAGCCATATCCTCACATCTCTGGAACAAAGTTTCTATAATGTGAAAATTAATGAAAGTTTGAAACAGAATTAGGTCAACTCCAGACTGCCCCATCCACCCCACAGACACATTCCCATTCAGACGGTGAACCCTACTGCCCCATCTGTTGAGCACCGGTGGGTCATCAGAACTGTCAAAACTGCTCAGCTCTGCAGCAGATAGCGAAGTGTCCCCTAGGACCACCTGACCCACCACTTCCTCCTCTTACACCAAGTCATACCACACCCTCTTCCCACTGGCGTGATCCCTCCAAGAACCAGGGGCCTCACTTTCCTGCCTTCTCTTTGGTGACACAATCTAGTAGACAGGAGGATAGTGCTGGAAATAATTTTCTCCCTCTGGGCTTCTGAGTTGCTCCTCCATTATTTCAACATAGACAGGAGGTGAAAGAGATTCTATATTGTTTTCTTTTTCTGTGGCAGGTGTTCATGGGAATTCCCCTTTTTTGTTGGCAGTTGGACAAGGGCAGGTAAAGGTGGAGCAACCTGAAATGTCAAACTCCAGGGCAACAGAGAGAGAGCTCACATGTCTTACATGGTGCCTACTGCAGACGCTGAAAATACAGTTATGCTCTGGCACCAGCAGAAACCAAAACAAATTATGGCTCGTCCTATGTCTATCATTTCAGTAAAAATCCCAGTTCAACTGGATTAGGTGAGAGAAATGACAAGTTTGAGACAAGAAAAAGTTTCAGACATATACTTCAATCCTCACATAAACGTCACAGAAAAAAATGTGGGCATTGACTACTCTGCTGGTGGGACCCCCCATTACTGGAGGTGCCAACACACTCAGCAACAGCCTCCCCCAGGTCTCTGCCCCACCACAGCCTTCCCACAGGAGCAAACTCAACTACCTCCCGCCTGGGCTCCCAGCCTCAGGCTCGCCTCCTCTGCCGCACTTCCTGAGCTTTCCTGGAGGCCAGCATGGGTTATGCTCACACATTAGGTCCCACCTTGAGCAGGAAGCACTCCTGACCATTATGTTCCCAAAGCTTCATTTAACACGACTCCCTAAGGAATTAAAGTCTTGTCTGGGAATGAGTGGACACAGGCCCCGTTTATCACATCACCATCCAGAAACTTCTACTAACTGTGAATGACTCAGGCTGAAGGTGAGAGCCATTGTGAACACAGGACTCCTAGATACAGTACATATATGTTACCATATATAGTTATCACAACACCCTTACAATATAACTATTATTTGCCCATTTTACAGAGAAAGAAATTAGGGCTTAGAGTGTTAAAGTGTTTTGTTAAAGACAAGAAGTCCAGGTTCTTTTAACTGGGCCAAGATGCTACCTGGAAAATTTAAAGGTCATAATTCTATAATAAACTGAATACTGGAGGTAAAAATGGAGCAAGTGTCTTTTTTCTGAGGGAGGAGGAAGATGGTTCCTCACTTCACATTCAGGTTGTGCCAGCATGATGCCATCAGAACAGAGCTCTGAGTCACTGTGGCCATTAGAGGAGCCCACCATATTGTGAACAACTCTTGGAATTGTCTGTGAAAGAAGAGAGAGGGAGCCAAGAGAAGAACAGCTAATAATTTTGCATGTGAGCGAGTTCTCTGCTAGTGTTCTCAATTCTTTGCACATATGAGCTCCTTTAACCCTCACAGTAACCTCTGAGGTCTCTTCCTTTGTCACGAAGCCCATATGAGCCGGGAGGTGAGTGAGATACTGTGTGTCTCGGCAATGTGTCCAAGTCACACAGCTGGTACGTGGCAGAGAAGGGTTGCACCCAGGTAATCATCTAGCTCCAGAGTCTGTTCTTTTGGTCCTTGAGGATAAAAAGAAGTGCTATGCATTGTTCCTACCCCCATGGAGCAAAGAAACGTAACCTTTGTGGAAGATTCTCTGACACAATTTGTCATTTTGTACTGAATATGTGATCAGGATTTGAGTAGTTAGGAGTCTTCACAGAATATGTAAAATGCCAATAAATTAGTGATTTGTTTTCAAAGATATAAAATAATAAACATTCTATTGTTTATGATTCCACCTCTGAAATAATTGTGAGATAAGTGAAGACTACCCTTTAGTCCATGCATCCTTCTCATACAGCCCATCCTGAGCACCCCATGGAAGAATATGGATATCACTTTGCATCTGTGCCACACATATTCCCTTATTTAAGTTTCCAGGGTCATAGCAGCGGACTCATCCCCATCACCCCCAATCCTGTCTCTCACTTCAAGGAGGCCACTGGAAAGAAGGGAGGGGAGTCACAGGAAAGGCAGATGTAGGACCAGTTTGCCAGCCTTTCTCCTTCCGCCTCTGACGCTTGCAAACTTCTGTGATTGCATTTGTCCCTGTAATTCCTGACCATCGCGTTCCCTCTGTGTGGGCCAAAATTGGCTTCTTGAACCTATACAGGCTCTACTAGTTACCTAAACTTTTAATAGAATCTCAGGTGGAGAGCAAGACCTGAGAGAAACGCAAAGAATCTGAAAACATAAGCCCTTTTCAGATAGGAGTGCACAGACAAGCTTGTCAGCAGACCTCTGCTACCTTCCCTACATGGTGTCACATCTGAACTCAGAAGAGCCTCACAGAGCAGTAAGGCGTGTCCACAGTGAGACACATGTGCTCAGAAGAAAACGCTCTGGCAGCTTTTTATGTGTCAGAGTAAAAGGTGATAGGGAAAGAGACACCTGATTTATACTCTATTCAAAGGATAGAATACAATGCAGCCATTGAAAATAGTGTGCTGTGGATTTATTACTAAAATTTAAAAATCTTTATGATATAATACAACGGAAAATTCATTAGTATATAATAACCTCTTAAAAATATATATGTCTATGTTAATGGAAGAATAAAAAAAAGGGGGAAGGAAATTCTCCAAAATTTTAAGAATAGTTATTCCTGAAGGAATACATAGTTTCATTTCTTCTATGTGCTTTCATTAGTTTTACATATTTTCCTAAATAAGCTACCATGATTTTATTGTGAAAAAGATTTAAGAAAGTGATTTTCTCATGTTTGATAGTAATAATAAGAGTTCATAACATCATTGAAGACTCATGATGTAGCAAGTACTAATATCTGAGTGTTTTATGCATTACACTCATAATGCGATAATGTAAGCCTCTTAATATCTCTAAAAGATATATATGCAGGCAAGGCGCACATGTGGAAAGTGAGGCACAAGAAGCTTAAATAACTCAGCCAGTGTCAGATAGGGTTGAGTGGTATAGGAGGGTGTTTAATTATCTTTGGTCACTAAAAATAATACTCACATAGATTATTTAAAGACCTACAATATTGCTCATAATAATAACCTAACCAAAAGAAGAGAATATAAAGCTAAATATGCAAATCCCACTTAAAGTGTATGTATACATAATACCAAGCAATCCTATTTGTATCCATAAACATATAGAGAAAAAAAAAATCAAAATAAAAGGAAAATTTCAAAGTAAAAGAGTGACTTTTATCGTCATTTTTTATACCTCATTTTACTCAGATTTTCTTTCATGAACACTTGTTACTTATCTGTGTTCTCGTGTTTACCAGCTCTGTGTCTTTGAATGAGTCACTTCTGTTTGCCACTGTCCTCATTTGTGAAAGGGAGATTATCATAACAGCTACCTCACAGGACTGTTTGGAGGATAAGAAAACATTTAGAAGAATGCCTGACAAATAGCAAGTTCTCAGGACATTAGATGCTATATTAATTGTAAAGCTTATCCTTACATAGTAAACCTAGCATGCTTTGAAAGCAGTCCTGCATGTGGCATAATGCTGAGGAGACAGCTCCAAGGTCCAGGTGAGCAGAAGCTGATTCCCACAGGTTCTCTGTCTCATATATCCGCCAGCATTCACGATCTAGTCCCTTCTTTAGGCACCCATATGATAAATGAAATTGATTTCTCTTAGTCAATCTGCCTGGTGACATCTCAGTTCACTTTAAAAAAAACAAAAATACTCCAGTACTAGTGCATATGGCATGTTAGATAATGTCTGGGAGATGTTTCAGACTCTGACTTTTGTTTTGCCGTGTCTTTCTTGTTGTCTCTTTCCATGTCATTTGTTCATGGGAATTTCTCTTTTTTGCTTGCAGTCGGCCTTGGACAGCTAAAGGTGGAACAACCTGAAATATGAATTTCCAGAGCAAGAGATAAGAGTGCCCACATATTGTGTAAGATGTCCACTGAAGACTTTAACAGAGAATTCATACACTGGTACCAGTAGAAACCAGATCACTGTATAGAACATCTAATAGCTATTGTTTCAACAATTCTTGCTTCAGGTCCCTTAGGTGGGGAGAACAACAAACTTGAGGCAGGTGAAAACTCTCACACTTCCACTTCAACTTTGAAAATAAATTTCTTAGAGAAAGAAGATGAGGCCGTGTACTACTGTGCCTGTTGGATTGGGACCCACAGCATTAAAGTCACCAAGATAACCTACACAAGAACCATCTTCAGATCTGTGCCCACCCACATCCTTCTCAATATTGGCCACCACCCAGACTGCACACCTGAGTGCTCAGCCAGAGCCCCCGTCCCTGCAGAATTTTCTGGACTTTTCAGGAAGGAAGACATACTAGATTCTGCTTGTATAGTGGGTCCCACATAGTATCAACAATTATGATCCAAATTAAAGCAATTTGACACTGTTTTCTTACTAAATTAGTCTATCTGGGAACTCTGAAAACACAGGATGGTTCAGAGCAAAATCCTTTTGTCTGTTAATTCACTGTAGGGACAGCGATTTCCGGCAACTGAATGTTTCAGAATGAAGGCAGGAAAGTTACACATATTACACACATATTTCTTGTTCTTATTATTTCCCATTTTATTCATGAGCATAGGAGGTTTTCAGAGGTAGAATGATCTGTCAAGCATAAAAATTACACGCCTTTTATTAGCATCCTGAGGCCATCATGAAGAAATCTAATGACCATTAAACCCACAAGTAAACAATCAATTATTTGGGGTATATTAGAGTCTAAAGTATAAATCTTATATCCTAGGGGAAAAAGTGGTACCTCATTACCCATTCAGGGCTCCATGCTGGGACAAAACCAGCCCCACTCCGTTGGAACGAGCTCCCGGGCACATCTGGTAACTCCAACATGGTGGATATACCCTTAAAATTTTGTTCTCCAGGGTTCTGCAAAGAAAACTAAAGATCCTGCATAAGGATCAGATGGTTAAAGAGAAGGATAATGTATGCTCCCTGCATCTATAGGTGAAACAAAGGTAATATCCCACTAAAATTAATAAAATAAAAAAATTACTGAGAATTGAATTCTGGGTTTAGTAATTGGGTGGGTGGGAGTTTTCAAGGAACAGGGAAACAAAATGTAAAATGTAAAACTATAAACATTCCTTTCCCATGTCCTTGTAGTCTACTTTCAAACAATGAGGAAATTAAGGAGGAAAAATCTTTACTTCAGAAAATTGTCTAAGGTTGGTCCCTTTATTTTTATGGCTATCTTACCACACAGTTGCCACACATGTAGTTGATCTAGTTCCTGAAATAACTGCCACACGTGCACTCTCCATCTCTCCCTTCTAAGAATCAGGTTGTGCTATTAAGCGTGGAGATGCTATGGAAGCAGAATGAAGGAACACCAGGGGGCTCCCACGGCAGTGTCAGCCCCTTCTCAGGGGCACACTCAGGATTGTGTGTCCTACACCCCGTCCTTCGTGCTTCCTGACTGTGGTGCGTCCACAGTGGGAGGAACTCCAGGGCCAAAGTTTCCACAGACCCTGAAAGGAACATACAGAGTCAGAGAACATGAACCCTCTCCAGAGAGAAGTGAACAAAAAGATTCAATTAAGCCTCTCACAATATCGGTGCTAAATACTTCAAATGGATTCTTTCATTTAATCCTCAAAAGAACAGTGCAGAATTCGACTGAGGTGGCCACACAGGGACTAACCTCAGGCGATGAAGCTACTTTGACTTTGCAACAGACCGCTGGGATGTTTATGAGGGTGAAAACCTGGCCACGCTACAGTGATGAACAGGAGAAAAAGGGGCACCTTATCTAAGTGCTTTTAAAGTGACAAAATACTACGAAGGCTTTAAAAACATGTTTTTTGAAGAACTATAAGTAAAATTGAAGATATTCATCACATATTACCAAGAAAAATGTTGAACACAGAGCCCATCTATACAGTAAGCTCTCAAATACATAAATGTATATAGACAAAAGACCAAAAGGACAGAAATTCCCCAGTTTAAAAAGTAGATGCCCCTGAAGATGAGTTGGTTTTAATTTCTTCTTGGTACTTCTACAGATTTTATACATTTTAACCAAAGGCTTGTAATACTTTGAAAGATATGTACACATATCTGAGTCAATATTTTATTGATTTATACATTTAATAATGAGCCTGTTTCTATAACCATATAAAATATAACTATATATATGACATGCTTAAAATTATGTATTTTTAATTTCCCATCTAATTATATTATTATTCTATATCTCCTAGAAAAACAAAAACTAAAAAACTACAATTAACCATAATGGTAATAGTGGTTCCACGAAGCAGGGAGTAAGCAAAATGTCCATGTCCAGCAATCCTTAGTTTTGTAAATAAAGTTTTATTGAAACACAACTTTGTCCATTTGTTTACATATTGTCTACCCAGCTGCGTTTGCAGTACACTGACAGAGTTGAGTAGTTGCAACAGAGACCCACAAAACCTGAAATGTTCACTATTTGGCCCTCTACAGAAAACAGTTGTTAGTCACTGCCCTGGAATGATATACTGAGGAGTGACATTTATTTTTATTTTATGTTTTCCTATTTCTCAACATTTCTTCAGTGACCCTTTGTTACACATCCACCCTCCCCATAGTAACTGTCTTACTCTGGATAAATTGCTTAACATAGCTTTGATTCATTTTCCTCATTTTAAAATGGATAACATAATTATTTTTACCTGAATAAACTATTGAGAAGAGCAACTTAAATAATACATATAAAGTTCTTACAATTCTTGGAGCATGTCTAATGCTCAATAAATTGAGACATTCTGTTGACCATTTGGGTTATTATTTCATATTCAAAAATAAAATTATTTAGACTAATACTCTAAGTCCTTGGTACTCAAAGTTGGATTCACGGACCAGCAGCATCTGCTTCGCCAAGGAGCTTGTTAGAAATGAGGAAAATCAAGCCTCAACACAGACCCACTGAAGCAGAATCTGCATTGCGCAAGGTTCCCGGGTGATTGCCACACACTTTCCATTCGGAGAAGCACGGCCTGGAAGGCAAAGAAAACTTGAAGGTAACACAATCCAACATAAGAATATGAGACTTTTCCTGAAAGGAATGAATAAAAAGTGTGGATTAAGCCTTTCTGAAGGAATAGCTCACAAAATCCTTGGAATAGTGTCATAAACAAGTCCTAAGACGGCCACAGGGGGACACCACAGGACAGATCTCAGAGGGTGAAGCCATGTCGGCTCCTCAGTACCCTCCCTGGGAATCCATGGGGAAGCTACTTTACGTTGCACTCAAATTTTTTGAAACACTATATGTCTACCAAAAAGAGTGACTTTCAAGGAATAAAGCTGAAGATACTAATTTGAAAATATCAAGAAAAACAGGAGATCATAGAATTGCATACATGGTCAGCTCTCAGATACATGAACATATACATTTTAATAAAATCAAGGTAATTAAAAACTTCTAAGAGTAGTAAAGCCTGTGTGATGGATGATTTTTATTTCTTTGTACTTCTACTGATTTAAAAATTTTTTTAAATGATCTCACTACATATTGTAAACATTCTAACGTTTATATTTAATTATTCATAAATTTTAGACATAAAACTATGTATAAGTCTGTGGTCAAAATAAATAGTATAAACAGGTCTATATGTAAATGACTACTTAAACTATATAAATATATGTTTATATAATTTTAAATTATATTCAGTCAAGCACAGCATAGTGACATTTCAGTCAACAATGGACCACACATACAACAGTGGTCCCATAGGATGAGTACCGCAGAGCCTAGGAGTGTAGTAGGCTACACTGTCTAGGTTGGTGTGAGTACACTCTATGATGTTTGCCCGGTGATGAAATTGCCTAATGACGCATTTCTCAGAGTGTATCCCAGTTGTTAAGAGACACATGACTGTATATGCATATAATTTAGGATTTGTATATAATCATATAACTTTATGTATATCTGTGTATGTATATGCTATAGAGGAAGAAAAGTATAAATAAATGTACTACAATGAAGATAGGGTTTACCCTGCAGTGCTATAATAATAATAATAAGAGTCTTTTACCATTATCTTTATATTTTCCCCTCTTCCTCAAAATTTCTTCATTGAGCTCCTATTACTTACTCAGGTTCCCAAATGTACCATTTGTGTGACTTTGGATAAATGAATTGACACCTCTTTGCCACACTTTCCTCATCTGTACAATGGTGACTAAAATAATACATCATAGGACTGTTGAGAAAAGAAAGTGAAATCATATATATATAGCATGCTGCCTAAAATATTGCAAATTCTTAAAAAATAGTAATTGTAATGGTTTCTATTGTAATCATTGCATACCAAAAATTACTTTTAAAGCATCTTCTCCGTATTGTGATTTTCATGAGCTAGGCTACAAGATCTAGGCTGGCTTCAAGGCCTTATCCATTGTACAGATTTTTCTGGAGTTGTCTCAAACAAGTGAAAGATACGAAATTGAAATTTGGTTTCTCTGAAAGTGAATATATATTGTGATGTCCAAATTAATATTAAAAAATGTATACCATGCTTTATGCATTTGGATTTTAATTTGGTATCCAAATAATGTCAGTCGTAATTTCAGTAATGGATATAATTATTGAAAAATACAGCTATGTTTCTTACATCTGGGTCCTGAATCCTTAGTAAATTTATAAGGAGAAAGGTTTTTGCTTTGAACACAAAACGCATGTTTTCACATGTACTGTATGAAAAACTGGAGGGACCCAGGGTATGTGAAGGAAAATGAAGCCAATCTCTGCATCAACCCCAAACCAATAACGATCAAGCATCTGTCCTCTGATCTGCTGGACACCCCTGGGGCACTGAGGCAACAGCAAGCTCAGACCTGTCTTATCTGCAGCGAGCACAGAAGGGCCCCAGGAAATCATGTGACCCAGCCAAGCCAGGTCACACCCTCCTATCCCTGACCTGTGTCATCTGTGCATCAAGTCCTTATTTTCCTGCCTTCTTAGCAGGATGTCATTGCTGGAAGCATTCATCTTCTCCCTCTGAACTCATAGCTGCTCCTCAATCGCTTCAACTCTTGATGAGAGAGCAAGGAAATTCTTTAATGGTGCACCTTATACCTCAGGTGTTCACATGGATTTCTCTTTTTTTGCTTATATTTTGTTTTTGACAGTTAAAATTGGATCAACCTGAAATATTAATTCAGAGAGAAAAACATACAAAGTCCAAATACTGCATAGGGTGATATCTAGCCACGTATACTGGTTGAAGCACAGCCTGAGATATTTTTCCCAGCAACATCACCTGCTCAGGTTCAATTAGGTGCTGCAGCCAAAAACAATGTTCCCAGTTCCATTTTGACCTTGAAAACAAATTTGCAGGAAAATGAAATGTGGGTATTTACTACTGTGCCTGCCTGCCTGTGGGTGTTTACTACTAAGCCTGGTGTGTTACAACCGCAGCCATGAGAAGTTCCAAGACAACCCACACAGAATCCCCTTTCAGGTCTGTCCCTACCCACAGCTTTCCCAGGATGAGCAACATGACCAGTTCCTCAGCTGTGTTCTCGGTGCTGACCTCCACTTCCCGGTACGCCTTCCTTGAACCTCTGAAAACTTGGATTATGTTCATACACTAGGACCCACATAAATCAAGTCAGGTACTATTTTATTTTACTATGTAGAGATTACCTATAAGTTTATATGGCTCAGATTCAAAGGAAATCATTGAGTGCCAGGAAACATATTGGCGATGTTACAAATCTTATATAATCATCACTTTTGCAATGTCATGTCCATTTTTTTCCACTTTAATATGAATAATTTGAGGCTTAGAGAAAAAAATAACTTTTTAAGTTTCGTATCCCATGCTTCTTCAACTCTGTCAGGCCATCCTGAAGTTTAGCATTTATTTACTTCACACTTATTGGAGGAGAATGTGGGATAGAGCTCACACCTTCTGCTCCGGAAAGGAGGGTTATAGAGCTTCCCACTCTGTGGGGTCATGTTACAGCCCAAGCAGCACCCTTGCTTTCGAACAGGCCTCAGATCCGCCCGGGGGGCAGTGGATGATCCCACAAGCAGGTGGATACTCCTATCAGGATCCTTTCCCTGGGGTTCAGCTGTGAGCCTGCTGAGGATCACGGTGGCTGTTTATTCCGAGATGCCGATCCTTCTCGGTCATTGTGCTAAAGCCTTCAGTTACAATTCTTCTCACACTTGTGACAATCTGTTGACATTGGTGCTCTCACGATTCATTTTATAAATGAGGAAGCAGGAGCCCAGAGATGTTATTTACTTTGCGGTCAGGGAGTTACTGAATGGGGGTGGAGGGCTGCGTTTCTGGCTTCGGTGTCTGTCCTTGTAAGCACAGTGTTATCCTGCCTCTGAGACACAGGCTGTAGAAATGGCATGTAATCTGTGGTTCCTACAGCTAAAGAGAAAACGAGCTGTTAGTCAAAAATAATTACTGAAACAAACAGATGACTGTTCTATGCCAAGTGTGAAGTTAAGCGTTGTCTTCCCAGAATAAGTATTAATGCTATGGCTGATTTGATGCCCAAAATATAAAACAATTACAAAATATAAACCAAAACAATAACATATTCTTTTCTTTTTTTTTTAAATAATAGAAATAAACGAAAAAAGAAAAAATTTCCTTTAGGATACTTCTAATAGGACATCTGCCTTTGACGTTTCTAGAACACATCTCTAGAGCAGTGTCTATTCATTTCTGTACTGTCGATGACTGCTTTTGAGCCACAATGACAGAACTGAGTAGTCCTAACAGAGACCTCATGGCCTACAAAGTCTAAATAAAATATTTCTTGTCTGACCCTCTACAGAAAAAAATTTGCCAGCCCTTACTGTGCAACGTAGGGTTAGAAAATGAGTTTGTAACTATAACTAAAATTCAAAATGCAATAAAAGAAAATATTGATAAGTTTTAGTACATGAAGTTGAAAACAAAGCTTTCATGGTAAAAAGCAATATAAGTAAATCGAAAGACAAATGACAAAGCATTAGAAAATATTTGCAAGATGTTTAGCAGATAAAGGCCTACTAGCCCTCATATAAAATACATTTTAAAAATAGAGGCAAAACCTTATAACATCCTACTGGAAAATGACAAAAGACATGAAAAGCCAATTTATGCAGAGAGATATAAAAATAGCTCGTAACCATATTAAAACATGCTCAACTTCACTTATAACAAGGTAAATGCAAATTATAATTACATTGAAAGACCATTTCTCACCCATGAGATTGGTAAGAATTTAAAACTTTGACAATATACTTCATTGGTGAAGCTGTGGGTGAAAACAGGTGCTCTTAGATATCGCTGGTGAGAATGCAAAATACAACCTTTTCGTAGGGGAATTTGGAAATATCTAAAAAAAAATTCATCAGCGTTCACCTTTCAACCTAACAAAAATACTTTTAAAAATTTACCCTGAAGGCACAACTTTCAACAATATGAAAAGACGTATGCACAAAGTTATTCATTAGGTAACTGCAAAATATTGGAAATTACATAAATATCCAAACACAGGAGACTGTTTGAATAAATTACGGCACATGCACAAATTGGAGGACTATACAGCAGGAAAATAGAATGAGTAATGCAATCAACTTTAATTCTATATGCTGGCAACTTATAATTGGAAATTGGAAGTTATAAAATAGTACCGTATACAATAGCAACAATAACCATATCAAAAAGCCTGTACAATATTTAGAGGTAAATTTAACCAAAAATGTGCAGGATTTGTGTCCTGAAAACTTTGATGGCAGAAGTCAAAGAAGAGCTACATAAATGGAGAGATATACCATGTTCATGGATTGGAAGACTCAATATATTTAAGATGTCAAACTTTCCACAAATTGATAAATAGATTCAATGTAAGACTTTATCTAGAAATCATAAGCTGGTTGTAAAATTTATATGAGAAGGCAAAGGACATAGAATAGACAAAACAGTTTTGAAAAGATTTTGAAGACTTGTTATTAAGCTACAACGATCAAGACAGTGGATATGGGTGAAAAGATTGGTACGTAAATAAGAGAAACAGAAAGGGAATCTAGAAATAGACCCATACATAAATGGTTAATGTTTAACAAAGGTGCCAGGGAAATCCAACGGAGGAGGGATAGACTTTTCAACAAATGGTATTGGAACAATTGTTCATCTATGTGGAAAAAAATAAACCTCAATCCATACGAAACACCATGTACCAAAATTAACTCAAAACGGATTAAAGGCCTAAATTTAAAACCTAAAACAAGAAAACATCCAGATGAAAATACAGGAAAAAAATCTTTATTGCGTGGGATTAAGCAAAGATTTCTTAGGAGAAAAAAAATCAAGAATCATAAAAGAAACATTTGATAAATTGCACTTTCTCAAAATTAACATTTCCACTCTTTTCAAGACTGATAAGAAAACGAAAAGTTAGGGAAAAAATATTTTCAAAACTCATATCATAGAAAAGACCAGTGTCCAGAATATATAAGGAACACTGACAATTCACTCATAAGAAAAGCAACCCCTTAAAAAATGGGAAAAAGGACCAAAATGTGCTTAGAGATGTAGAGAGATGGAAATGGCATTGCTTCCATTTTATGACAACTTCACAAAAAGTTGGACAAACTGAAAACTAATGATATCGCTTGAACCCATTAGAGAATTGAGTTTGGAGGGCAAGTGACTTGAACAAAATCTGGAGACAGACAGGCACTTTCAGGGAAACAGGGGAGCTGAGCATTTGGTTACCTTGGACAGATGTCATCAAACATGTTAAGCTGGTCAGAAAATTAAACCAGAAATTTGTAATGAAATAATAAGAGCTGAGTATAGAGTAGTAAGAGAGTATGAACCCTTGGGGACCACAAATATAGGGCGTTTCCCACCATCTTTTCCAAAACCCCACATGATTCTTTCAGGGAAGATCAGTGAGAATCCACAGAAGGCTTCCTCCTTGGTGCTGGCTGCAGGAGACTAACAGCAGCCACTGCCAAAGTCCACCTGGACCTAATCCATCCCATCTCTACTGTAGGAACTGACTCTTCAGGGGAAGGCATGGGTGAAATCCCACTGCAGTTAAGAGAAGGGAAATGAAGCTACCACCAAAACTTTGCCCAGAACCATCTCTCTTATCTCCACAAAGTGACAAGTTTTCATCTGCAGGAGGATGGACATCAAAACCACACCCTGAAGTAGGTGGATACCTATTGCATCAAGGAGAGGGGTACGAGAATTAAAAATGTCCTACCTCTGGAAGAGGGGCAGGGACCCTTCCGAAGGCCACATCCTCAAGACCCAGATTCACTTACCTCTTTACAACAGAGTCTAAATCAAAATATCAGAGAATGTCTCCCTTCCCCACCTCTGACTATGCTACCAAACCTTGAGGAAAAATAACAGTGGATACAGAAAAATAATAGCTAAGAGAGCTTGAAGAAACAGACTACCTATGGGGATCATAACAAAGGCAAGACTCAAAGCCAAGTGAGAAGACAAAAACAAAGTATGACTAGAGAAATTTTAAGCCTCTGAACCTTAATAACGACAAACTCAACCCTGATGATTTTGCAACAACAAACTACAAACCCAGTGTAACTCCCGACTAGGCTAACACAAACCCCACATGAAGACCTAGCGGAAGGAAAGCTGTTCAATCTCAAGCACAAAATATGTTTACCTCAGTACATATTGTGCTATAGAATACGTCTAGCTTCCAACCAAAAGCTTCAGAGGCGTACAGAAAGGCAAGAAGTAGAGAGAAAGCAATTAGAACCAGATTGCGACCTGACACAGATGCGGGAACAATCAGGGAATTTAAACTAAATATGAGTAATACGGTAAAAGCTCTCATGGAAAAGGTGGACAAGATGTAAGACCAGACTGGTAATTTCAGTAGAGAGATGGAAATTATGAGAAGGAATCAAAAGAAGGTGAAAGAAAGAAAAAACACAGTAACAGAAATGGAGAATGCCTTTGAAGCGCTCACCAGTAGACTCAAAAGAAATAAGGAAAGAGTTAGTTAACATGAAGATAGGCCATTAGAAGTTATCTAAACTGCAACGCAAGGAGATGAGAGAGAGAGCGAGCAGAATATCATAAACCACAGAACAGGACTGTGGACAATGTCTGATTTTCAAACATATTTGTAATTAGAATCCCAGAAGCAGACGAAAAAGCCAAGGGGGAAGAAGAAATGTTTGAAGAAATAATGGCTGAATATCTACCAGAATTAGTAATGGACACCAAAAGCTAATATAAAGAGAAAATCTTGAAGACAGCCAGAGGGGAAAAAATCGTGGACTTCTGTCAGAAATAATACGAGCAAGAAGACGTTGGAGGGAAATCTTTAAAGTTTTGAAAGAAAAAAACCTGACAACCTAGCAAAAATATCCTTCAAAAGTAAAGCAGAAATACAGACTTTGTCAGAAAAAACAAAAACTGAGGGACTTCGTTGCCAGCAGACTTCCTCTATCAGAAAAGTTAAAAGAAATTATTCAGGCAGAAAAAATATGATAGAAATCAAAAACTTGAACCTACACAAAGAAATGATGAGCACTGGAAATAGAATAAATGAAGGTAAAATATAATCTTTTAAATCTTATTTTTAGTTTCTTTAAAATAGGAGTTGGCAAACCTTTTCTGCAAAGGACCAGATAGTAAATATTTTCAGTTCGTGTCCATGTAGTTTCTGTCCCAACTACTCGGCTTTGCCATTGCAGCACAAAAGTCATTGCTACACTCAGACCTGGAAGGACAGGGAATTGTCATGACAGATGGGAGGGTATCTGTATTGAGAGGCCACCCGACAGGAGCTGTAGCCTTTAGTCAAGGGACACAACCAACCTGTCCTAGCTGAGTTCTCTAGAAGGTGCCCCTCAGAATTTGAGTGTCAGTAGTTTATTTGGGAGGTTCAGGCAGACCAGCAGGGCAGTAAAGAAGTGACACAGGGAAGGAAAGGCAGGTGATAAAGTGTATTTTAGTGACCAGCTGCCTAGTGAGCAGCTGGAGAGTAACGGTGTTCAAAAACAGTGATAAATGAAATAATGAATTTCTTGTTCTGGTCTTATGCTTTGTGGAGCTGGTCATGTAAAATTAATAAAATCTGTGAATGATCCAGTGTGGAGGTGGAGCAAGGAATCTTGCTAAGGGTTAGAACACGGCAAGGAAGTCATTACAGAGTAGAAAAATGTTCATGGTATCATATGAAGTAATAAAGACAGAGCATAAAATTGAATATACAATATTAGTCTATGTGAAACATTTAAAAAAGGGACAGGGGCTGGCCCCGTGGCCGAGTGGTTAAGTTTGCGTGCTCCACTGCAGGTGGCCCAGTGTTTCGTTGGTTCGAATCCTGGGCACGGACATGGCACTGCTCATCAAACCATGGCAGCGTTCCACATGCCACAACTAGAAGGACCCACAACAAAGAATATACAACTATGTACCAGGGGGTTTTGGGGAGAAAAAGGAAAAAAAATAAAATCTTAAAAAAAAAAAAAAGGGACAGGAATTAATCCATAAGGGAATACACCAAACTGTTAACAGTAGTTGTCTCCGGGTGACGGGACAAAAAGCGATTGTTTTCTCTTCTGTTTGTGTTTCTTTATGATCTGTACTGAGTATGCATCCATTTTTTACAATAAGAAATAATGTTTTTTGTTTCAAAGATATGTTAAGGTACTCCAAGGGCACCGCATTTCTATGGTTCCTATTTAACGGTACATTCAAAAACAAGAGAATCTGAAATGTTTCCTTTGCCTGGGTTATTTAAAGCATAAAGCTGGGTCATACCTAAGTAAGCTCTCCCTATGTCCACGGTTGCCTGACGAAGTGTAGTTATGTGCAATGACGTTAGAATAGGACAGTTACCCAAGAGGCTCCTCAAATGGAGACTAGGTTCTCTCTCTCACTCCATCTCTCCCTCTGTCTCTCTCTCTCCATCGCTCTCTGTTTTAGACCAATAAAGGACTTTAGTCCTTTAACCAGAAAATGGCTTCTTTACCTTAACATCATCGGAAGGCAACAATCACACAGTGGTGAGAGAAATCTGCTGATGAATGGAGTTAGCAGAGCTGTTTCCCCAGGATGTTTTGGGGGAATACCGTAGGTCCCTTTCATGGGTGCCTGCAGTCTATGGGTCTTAGCTGTGTGTTCAGAGCACCACTTCCTCTGACTAAATCAGCTCTGAGATTAGCTCTGTGATCATTTCATTATTCAATCTTCTCTCCTGACAGGTGCGGGCAGAATGCTGCTCCTGTCACACGTCATTCTGGTAGCTTCCCTTTGGACTTGTGAGTGACTCTACCCAAGGGGTATCTCACTCATTGGAAGGGAGGCCATAGAAAGCGTGGACGGTCAAACCAGCCCATTCAGGTGGAAGAAAGCCACATTGGCATTCAAACTAAGCTGACAGATTCCAGACCCCAAGCTTTCCATGAATAGAGAACAAACGTATACTGTTTCAATGAATATCAAAATTTCCCTAATTTTTGCTTTCATTTTTCTTTCAGATACAAGTGAAGACATCCTAATAACACAACTCATAACATCCATTACCAAGAAAAAAGGAAATACAGCATTTCTTGAATGCAAAGTAAAAAGAGATGACTTGAAGAAGAATGCGCACATACACTGGTACCGACAGAAGCCAGGCCAGCCTCTAAGACGAATTCTCTACATTTCCTCAAATGAAAATGTCGTCCACGAACGAGGCGTCAGTGAGGACAGATACGAAGCCAGGAGACGGCAGGGCGATCCGTCGGCGAGCCTCAGGATCCACCATGTCGAGGAGGCGGACGCGGGGCTGTATTACTGCGCCTGCTGGGACACACGGCAGGGACGTGCGCCTCTGTCGCTGAACAAAAACCCTCCCACGTCGTCACACCTGTGCAAACACACACACCTCCCCCTTTCTCTCTCCCGGAGGGACCTGCCTACTGTCACAGAGGGCTTTTCTCCTGCACATGCATCCTGAGCAAGGTCTGACCTCAGAGCCCATGGACTCAGTCTGTGGTGCTTCTTTCAGTTCGGTTAGTTTATTGTGTAGCCTCACCTCCCCGGGGCCTGGGCTGGCTTTTGTAAGTGTCCCAAATTGTCCCTGCTTCGCCATCTATGGGAAGCCTACTGGGAAGGAGGCCATAATCCAGTGCTGAGAATGATTTGTTCACTTTCAAGGAGGGGAGGGAGGGAGGGAAGGTGGAGGATTGTCCAAGGAAGGAAGGGAGGGAGGAAGATATGAGGCCTTTTGAGTAACATGTACCTGGGGTTCAAGTTCCTGCTCAGCCACTCAGTGACACTGTGACTTAGGGAAGTCACTAGATGGTTTTCCTTCTGTTATTCCAGTTTCAAGTGGGCATGGTGTTGACCTCACAGGGTTGCTGAGGTTTCATGTATGAGCATAGAGTTCAACGAGTCACAGTGTCCTTTCCTGTTATAACACAACCGCCTCACTGAGCCATCTCAGCAAAAAAGAGAAACTCTTTAAAAATAGCATCTTACAGTGTCCTCCAAACAAAAGTAAAGCTTGGCTTTAATTCTGACAAACTAAGAATTGTGAAAAGGAAAAGAGTGGAGGGTAACAATCCGTAGTATCGAAAGCAATAACTACAGAGATTGTTAATATTTACCAAACTTTGTGAACTTTCTGCAAACTACTGATCTATAAAATGTATATACTTCTGCATAAGGTTGTGGAATTATTATCTCATTTGTTACTATACACAATAGTGATAATTTCCTTCCAATTCTCATGACAGCCATACAAAGCTCCCACACTGTCACAAAATATGGTGAAAAATCAAAAACTCAGGAAGTGAGAAAAAGCTCAAGAATAGGCATATTTGAAGCAATATGTGAAGGAAAAATGGGAGGGAATTTCTCCCAAGGAGAAGTTAACATTGAATTATTGTAACAGGTGTTTTGATGGGTCTCCCAGGATCTGAGAGTTCCTTAATACCAGGAAAGTGATAAAATAGCTGCGACAGATCTTACTGAGAAGGACTCATTGGTTCTAGAGGAAACCTTCCTGTCCCATCCCTGACTCCCCAGAACAAGGGCCACCACTGCATCCCTGGTCCTGATTCATGCCTGATTCACAGAATGTCCATTCTGACCAGTCACTGGCCATGCCAACCCCATGAATTTTCCTTGTGTCTTTGGCTTGAGTTTGTAGGTTGGCTTTTTTCCTTTCTTGTCTGTTCGTTGGTTTTATGTCCAGAGTCAACCTCTTCAAGTGCCTCTGAGTCCTTTCCTTGCTTTTCAGAGGAGACACTGAAATTAGAATATCTCAGGATCAACTCTCCTCTACCCTGAGACCAGATAAAACAGGGCACCTAAGTTGCAAGCTGTCTGGGGTTCCCCTAGAGAATGCCACTGAGCATTGGTACCAACAAAAAAGAAGGGGAGTCCCTGAAACGAGTCCTTTATGGCTTAACCAAGAATTGAAAGCAAGACAAGCCTAATTACCAATGGGAGACAGATAAGACAGATAATGGAATCTTTTACCTGACTATCAATCTCGCCAAGTCCGATGAAACCAGCTGCTGCTGTGCCTGCTGGGATCTCACAAGGTCACCGAGTCAGAAGGGACCTGTAAGAAAACCTTGTCTATTACTAACCCTCAACTCCTTTCACACTTGAGCACCACAATAGACTCTTCAACGCTCTTAATCATAGGATCACAGGCTGTTGGGACAGGAAGGGCTCTTAGCCCAATGCCCCCACTTCGAATGAGGAAGCTGGGGCCCAGAGATGGTGAGTCCGAAGCTAGTTAACCACAGAGGTAGGGCTACACCTGCATTTCAGGTTCTCAGTCCAGGGCTGTTTCCTGCCACTTGGTGGTCAGTGTTGAACTTCTTTCAGCAAAACTGCATTTCTCTCAAAAGGAAGCTTTAACAACTGTGTCTTGTCTTCATAATGTTATCCTCAGAACATCAATCAGGTCTGATATGTAGACAAAGTATGTGACTGCCACACCATTGAGAAGGGATAATGGTCAGCAGGAGAGGGACCCCCAGCTGTGTCTACCTCCCTGTTGTTTTCCCATGGCTATTTACTCCCCTTCCTTTCTGTGGCTTCCTGTCCATTCTGAAAACCCCAATAACTGAAATAGTTTCCCTGGCATATACATCAAACATATGGGCGTGTGGGAGGTGGAGATTGGTTTCTTTACAAATACATTTGTAAATTCCTTGCCAGTTACAGAAGGACCTGGCAAACCAAGGCCTCAATTCCTACTATTCACTCTGATAACCTGGGACCAACCCTAACTGGATGGTCACACACGTGGTTCCAAGTTTGGTAGCCCTGACCCGCTTTCTGCTTTGCTAGAGTGACTCAGGACTTTTTCATGTCCAAAGTCTTACCAGCCACACCTTGAAAATACCAATTATGGTAATAACAACAGAATCTATACCATCACTTTACAGCTAAGTATCTGTTTTCTTGGATGTCTAATAAGTAGCCAGAAAAAATCTCTGGTTCCACTCCCAGTCTCTCACCCTAGTCCCCACAGTTTGTGTTATTTTTCTCCCTAAACTCCCCTAACTAGTAAAGGACAAACACAGTAGTAAGAATGTTTGTCATTCTTGAATGACATTCTTGAAGAATGCTTCTGTTTCCTTGACCTTCCACATCCTTTGCTTCCTCTGGTATTAAGAGAAGGAGATGAGGAAACCCAAATATTTTTTAGACAGTTCCCATGGTGTGAGATCTGGGAGGAGGAGACAGGAGACCCTGGGAACTGTGGTTTCATCTGCCAGAAAGTGAACCACAGACTAGATCAAACCCCGTGGGGCACCACCTGAGTCTAGAATTGGCTGTCAAGACAGAGCCCCCAACCAAAACTCTTAGATCCAACACAGAGAACTCCCACTCCTCTCTCCAACTTAATGCCAGTTTAGAAACTCTTTATTTTCCAGCTTACACATGCAGAGTAATCAGCAAGCCCATGACAGAAATAGCCACTTAATCAAAATTATAATTATAATTCTGAACTGCACTCCCCAAATGTTTCCATGGACACTTCAATCTCCTAGTGTAACTCAAGGACAAGCAAAAAGAAACTAAATTGTGGGATCGAGTTGTATATTTGGATTAAACTAGACTCAGTCCCCACAGATTGTTTTGCTGGGTGCTTGCACTGACTGCTCACTGCTTTTTAGAATTTGCAAATCAACCCTTTCACCTACTTTTAACCTAGTTTGATATTTCCTGTGATTCTTAGAAAGTAGCATCCAATATCTTATACTCGACCGTTTGAGATAGAGATCCTCTATATTATACAGATCTGGAAGAGAATTGGAAACTATGTCCCTGCCACATACATCTTTCCAACACCCAAGAAGCGTGAAGTAGTTGAAAGAACAGGGTTTGGAATCCCATGAACTTGAACTCAAATCCAGGCTCACTTTGAACTGCTTGACTCTCAGTTTCCTTCTCTGCTTTTTAAGAGTAGTAACTACTGTATAGGTAAAGCTGAACAGAGATAAATGTGTGGATGGTGCCTAATTCATAGCAGACCCCATCTTTATGCATTTTCTTTCCGTTCAGCACTAGAAACCCCAGCTTGTGGCCTTGGAGCAGACAGAAAGAGGTGGGAAGGACATTCAGATCTAAGGTTGAGTGTTTATTTCCCAAGAGAGATGTTTCCACATGCAAGTGCCTTCCATGCACGTCTGTTCAGAACAGACAAACGCACACTTCTTATTTTGAAAAAAAGAAACACGTACTTCATTAAACATGTTTTGCCTGTGGGCGTTGTATAAATTAAGAAGTGTCCCTTTTATCATTATATAATTCCCATCTTTTTCTCTCGTTATCTTTTTTGTCTTGAAATCTGTTTTGTCTGATATAGATATAGCTACGCCCACTTTGCTTTGGTTGCCATTTGCTTGGAGTATGGTCTTGCATCCCTTTACTCTAAGTCTCTGTTTGTCTTTAGAGCTGAGATGTGTTTCCTGGAGGCAGCATATTTTTGAATCTTGCTTTTTAATCCACCCTGCCACTCTGTGATTGTTGATTGTTGCATTTGATCCATTTACATTTAGAGTGATTATTGATATTTGAAGGACCAATACTACCATTTTATCTTTTGTTTTCTGGTTCTATATTTCCATTGTTTCTTATTCCTTGTGTTTCTGTCTGCCATTTCACTTTGGTGGTTTTCTGTGATGTTTCCTCTCAGTTTATGTTTTGTGCCTCTGCTCTGATTTTTTGTTTTGTGCTTACCATGAATTTTGTATAAAAGATCTCATAGATGAGATAGTTCTTTTTCTGATAGACTCTGACATCCATTAGCCTATGCAGGTTCCGTCTTTTTCCTCTTCCCTTTTTATGTTTTTGTTGTCACAAATTGTTCTTTTTTGGTTGTAAGTTTGTGACCAAACTGATGTTGTTATAGTTGTTTTTGATGGCTTCTTTCTCTTTATCCTTTATGTCATAATTAAATATTTACTGACCTATTCTGATATAGAGCTGCAATTTCCTGATTCCATCTGTCTATTTATCTTCTTGCTCAATGCTTTGTAAATTTGCCTTTTTGTTTCAGGTGGGAGGACTTGTTTCAATATTTCTTGTGAGGAAAGTCTAGTGGCGATGAATTCCCTCCGCTTTTGTTTGTCTGGGTAAGCTTTTATTTCTCTGTCATATCTGAAGCATACTTTTCTTGCACCCAGTATTCTTGGCTGATGGTTTTTGTCTTTCTGTATTTTGATATATCATTCCACTCTTTCCTAGCTTGTAAGGTTTGTGCTGAGAAATCCACTGAAAACCTGATGGGGGTTCCTTTGTAGGTTATTTTCTTCTCTCTGGCTGACCTTAATATTTTTTCTTGGTCATTGACTTTTGATAGTTTTAATATTATATGCCTTGGAAAATGTCTTTTTGCAATGAAGTAATTAGGAGTTCTCTTAACTTCATGTACTTTCATGTCCAGTTCTTTTTCCACGTTTGGAAAATTCTTGGCCCTTATTTCTTGAGTAATCTCTCTGCTCCTTTTTCCTCTCTTCTCCTCTGAGGTGCCTATTATCCTTATGTTATTTTTCCTAATTGAGTCAGATATTTCTCATAGAAATTCTTCATTTTTAAAAAGTCTTAGTTCTCTCTCTTCCTCCACCTGAATCATTTCTATTTCTATCTTTGATCTCAATAATTCTCTCTTCCATATGGTCTGCTCTATTTTTAATGCTTTCCATTTTATTTTTCCTCTCATTAATTGTATCTTTCATCTCCATCATTTCTTTTTGTTCTTTGTTCGAATTTCAGTGTCTTTGGTGAAGTACTCCTTCTGTTCATTCATTTTATTCCTGAGCTCACATACTGTCTTTCTGAGTTTTCTTGTACTTTGTTGAGTTTCTTCATGACAGCTCTTTTTAATTCTCTGTCAGATTGTAATCTTCTGTGACTTCAAGTTTGGTTTCTGAAGACTTGTCACTCTCTTTCTATTCTGCTGTGTCACTGTAGTTCTTCATGGTGTTTGAAAAATTGATTCTTGGCCAGCGCATTTGTGGTAGCAACTATCTTTCTTATTTGAGTACGACTTTGGTTCTGAACTACTTTTGGCTGTACATGAGTGCTGGCACTTTCCATCCTCCACTGCCTCTGCTAGAGATGTTGTCAGTGCCCTCATTTTGCCACTTGTGCCTCTGAGGTTGCTGATGCCTTGCTGCTTATGATGTCCCTGTAGTCTCAGGTGTTGCTACCAGAGTCATCAGGCTGTTAGCACACTTCTGCTGCATCCAGGGTCACCTGGGCCTTGTGTTCCTCCACTGGCTCTCCAAGGGCTCTATGGGCTCAAGTGCTGCTGCCCCATGCATCACTTGTGCTGCTGCCCACAGGTTGTCTGTTGGTGCTGGTTGCACTGCTGCCAGGGGTGCTGATTTCTTAGGTGTCACTATCACTGCCAGGGGCCCGGGGACCCAGGGACTTTTATGCAGCCCCCTCTGGTGGTGGAGCCATTGTCAGGGGTGCCACAAATTGGTGCTGGATCATTCTATGTTTCCTGAAGTCTCAGTTCACAGATACCACTTGCTACTCCTGGAGGAGGGACAGGGGTTAAGCTACAAGTGTTGTTGCTAGTCCTGCAACCTCTGGTCACTGTGATGTGCATTTTGAGACCTCATGTCTGGGCACACTGCTCCTAATGGGGAAATCCACATCCTCACTGCTGGAAAGACTAGGACCACTGACAGGAGAGGAGGAGAGGCCTGGGTTGCTGCACCATTCTGTGTTCTGAAGCCTCAGGACGTGTGTGCCACCCACCATTCTGTTGTGCTTTCAAACCTCAGGTCAGTGCCCCTGACCCTGCTGTGGAAATTCATGACTTGGATGTTGTCCCCACTGCTGGAAAGACCAGCACCATTGCCAGAGGAGTGGGAGAGGGCTGGGTCACCAGCTTCACTATGGGTCCTGAATCCTTAAGATGTGTTTGCCATTCGGCACTGCTGTAGGGGACAGGGGCCAAACCATGAGTGCCCTGTTTGCCTTTGCAGCCTATGGTCACTGGCATGTGCGCCAGTGTGAGGATTCGTGTTTTGGATCACTACTGGTAGGGGAAGGGGAGGGGGAGGGGGCTGCTCTCCTTTTTCCACTGCCTCCTGGAGGTCCGTCCACTCACGTTCAGATGTATAGATTCATGAATCACTCAGGCATTCTGATGTGCTGTGCAGAGAGTCCGTTTTTGGTCAATGGATGTCTGACTGGTTGTAACTTAGAGGGGAGATGCAAAGGGAACAACTCACTCTGCCATAATTCTGGTGTCACTCTAGTGCCTGAACTTTTGTATCATCTGTTCTAGACACATTCTTCTCATTTGAACCTTACAAAAGTCCAGAGAAATAGATATTTTCATCTCCATTTTAAAGATGAAGAAACCAAGGCTCTGCGAGGTACCCAAGGACACATCACTAGCAAGGGAAGGACTGGAATTAGAACCACATCTTTCTGATTTTAACATGTCTTTTTCTTCACGTTCAATCTCTTTCATGGTAATTTGATTGATTTTACTTGGATCTTTTTAAAACTGTAGCAAATCTGTTAATGTTTATTGCACTAGCCCTTCCATCCACCTCCATGTTGCTACAGTAATCATGAGTCTAAGGATGCCTCTTAGTGGCTTATGGCGATCATCTTAAAACATGTCTCCTTCATTGACATTGCTTCCCTGACCAACACACCTTTCTGCTTATACAGTGATCTTCTTAAAGCACAGATCTGATCATGTCACCTTTCTCCCTAAAACCTTCAGGAAGTTCTCACAATTTATTGCTTTTTAAAAATATTTATTTGAAAATACTGTAAAAAGTGAAAACTCTCTACATTCCTCCTTCTTAAAAATTAAATATTAACTTCAGTTGCCTCCTACCCACTTCCCATTCCAAGCTCTTCTACGCAATGGACACAATTAGTCTCCTACTTTTGCTTTCTAGTCATATCTCTGGATGCTTTTTAATTTAAATGATAATCTACTTGAAACCTATTTTATGTGATATGAAGTAGGGAGCTCTTTTTGTTTTCCCAACAGATAATTGATAGTCCAAAGCCATTTTTAAAGTAACCTATCATTTCCCTACAACTTAAAAATGCCAAATCATATTTTAATGTTGACCTATACTTTTAGCATTTTTCTGGAGGATTTCTGTTTTGTTTTGTTCCATTATTCTTGCATCATTGTCAAATTATGTTAGGAGTTTTGAAATAAATGTTAAGATTTACTACACCAAATATCTATTCACTATTATTTTTCAAAAAACTATTTTTCAGTTATCTCCTATTTATTCTTCCTATTAGAATTCAAAATCAACTTATGTAGCCCATCCCCAACCCTTACAGCTTAGAACCAAAACCAAAATGTTGTCATAACTCTGATTGAAATTGCAGTTAACTTATATATATATAAATTTAGGAAAGATTAGCATCTATATGATATTGAGCTTTTCCTTCACAAAAATGGCATGTCTTTCCACTTATTTGGGTTTTCTTTCATGCCCTTTAGTAAATCTTATACTGTTTTCTGCACACTGTTCTTGCATTTTAAAAGATTTTATAACTGTTTACTTACTCTTTTGCATTTTATTACTTACATCCTTCATGGATCTTGAAATATTGACAGCTCCAAAAGTGCCTGTTAATTCTGCTTGTGGTCTTGGAATAAGGAAAAACAAATGTTAAGGTATCAGACCAGGATTAAGTAGGCATTATTCATGTCTCCAAAAGGTGCAAAGGGTATTTGATGGCTCTGAGTAGTAATAACTTGAAATTCTCAAAAAAAAAATCTCTTTTCAAATCTAATTTTCATCCAGCCCTCTCATGCTCTCCTATTGTGTTGGGGGCTGTGAGCTGCTGTGACGGGACAGTTGGTCACTGTGGCTATCTCATACCTTCATTCTCATGGACAGAGACGATGTTTGCTCATGGGTCTCAGGCTGAGGCAGGGTGGATCTGAAGTGGACAGAGGGATGCTCAGGGCCTGTCTTCTCTGGGTCCTGGCAGATGGACAACTCATCTGAACTCAGAGGAACACTTAGCTGCTTCTGGCAGTTCTTTTCCTCCTGATCCAAGATTACAATTAATAAGAATACAGATTAATCTTAACAATAAGATTACAGAATAGCCTCCAAGAGGCTTTTCAACATATCAAAGAACCAGATTTTGTTTTCAATTTTTAGTTCAAGTAAGGAAACATATTTTTCATAGGAGATATACTTCTATAAATTTCTTCTTTTATTCCAGGAAAAATAATGTCATCACAGAACTTATTTTCTCTTTTGGCAGTGCCTGGTAAAGAATCATGCTGCCAAATGTTAAAAGTGGCTTTATTAAAAATGAAGAAGTTTGTTTACGTTTCTTGAGTATATTTGTGTTGGCGTATTTGCATTTCAGTTACTGAAGAGTTTCTTCCTTTCGGAAATACATTCCCAAATCGCTAACGAGGCAGCCCTGGTGTTTCTGAGAACAGAAGGGCCTTCCCTTTGATGTGATCTCTGAGCACTTTCAACACAATTGAACACCTGGGGAAAAAAATGTCCTAATTCTCTGAATGCTTTTCCTGGTAATTTAGAAAAGCAGTTGGTTGACCAGTTAGGCCTAATCTCTTCTTTTTCTGCTCTTATTCTTTCTGTTTTCTATCTGGACTTTTTGATGATTAGTGCCTTGTTGGAAAACAGACTTTTGGGTCAATTTATCTGAGGCAAACTTGTAAAATATCAGATGTCCTGAAACCTATATGCAAGGACTTCCAAAGGAACCCAGAAGATCACATTGCCAGTACAAGGCTATTCAACTACTAGTCATATCATGAAGCTTAGGAGAAAGCTGAATTTTTGTAGAAGCTGTAACCAGTGTGATAGCTCAAGCTGGATCAAGATATTTGGAAAAGGGACTAAGCTCGTAGTAACTCCCTCTGGTAAGTAACTTTTTTTCTATTTTTATCCTACTGATCAACAACTGACTGATGCTTTTTAGAAAAAACAATTTAGGATCTCCCTTATCTGACCACCATATACTTGGCCTCAGCATGTGAACAGCACGGTTGCAGCCGCTGGTCTCTGTACGTGAAAACAAAACTGCTTCATTAATGGTTTGTTCACTTCCTTGATTGAAAGCAGATTGAAATTATACTTTTAGAATAAACACACAAAATTGTAGACTCAGGCTAGAAATAAAGATATTTTGAGGACCACGTCAGTAAATCACTGGTATAAGTTATTGGTTCAAGATAATTTTCTTGTAGAAGATCTTTTAAATGAGAGACACTTTTATTAATTACTTCTTCTTTATATTTTGAGATAAAACATAATGCTCCTTTCTCCCAATAACTGGAAAAAAACCTATATTATTGGTTTGCATCGTGTCCTTCACAGCGGTGCAAAAATTACTTCTTATAGTAAACGACTATAGAAAATTAATAAATCCCACTTCTTATTGACCTGGCTTCTTAGAGGTAGGCTGAGATCAGTCAAAATTTATGCTACCACAGTTCTTGTTGTATTGCTCAGTGATGGGCCAGTTTAAGGGAATTTGTAAGCTCAATAGGCTCCATTTTGACTCCAAAGTCCATGAAAAGAGTCTGCATGGTTTTACGTCCTCATTTACTCTTTTACTCTGTCAGCAATCATTCACTGAAGATGGTTTCTGTGCTGGATCCTGGAGATAAAAGAGGGCACAAGACACAGATAGAACAAGTCCCAACATTGCCAAAGCTTCTAGTGTAGTGGATAAGTGCTCTAGATTCTGGCTTCATTGGGCCCCATGTTCTTTGGCCTGTGGCTGCGAGAGAGCCAAGAGGTCTTGGATTCATGTGCTCATTTTCTTTTTTAATTTAGGTTATGGTTATTGCTAATAAAATCCATATATTTTGTTTGGTTGAAGAATTTGATGAAATGGCCTCTAACTATCCCATTAAAGAAAATAATATTAGCTAATATTTGCTGATGGCCAGACACCATGCTAAATAGTTTCAGTGCTTTAACTCATTCCTCAGCAGTCCTGTATAGAAGATCCTCTTATTCCCATTTCATAGACAAGCAAACTGAGGTTTAGAGAAGTTCAGTTACTTGCCTAAAGGCACATGACTAGTTACTATGTCAAAGTTTGGGATCCAACAGAGACTTGTCTGTTATAAAGTGCTTGGTCTGGACTTTTATGTGATATTAGAAACATTGTCATATTTTTTTTTTTTTAAAGATTTTATTTTTTCCTTTTTCTCCCCAAAGCCCCCCGGTACATAGTTGTGTATTCTTCGTTGTGGGTTCTTCTAGTTGTGGCATGTGGGACGCTGCCTCAGCGTGGTCTGATGAGCAGTGCCATGTCCGTGCCCAGGATTCGAACCAACGAAACACTGGGCCGCCTGCAGCGGAGCGCGCGAACTTAACCACTCAGCCACGGGGCCAGCCCCTGTCATATTTTTATAGTCTGAATATTTACTCTTCTGTAGCCTGACCTTGTAAGTGGACTCTTTAACTAACTGCTTCATTAGTAACTGCTTACAATTTGTATTAATATTCATGTGTGAAAACAATAGTTTTCTTCTAATCATGGCACTTAAGTTACCTCTCTCTTTTCCAAAAAAGATCATGTAAATCATATTGAATATGCATTTATTAAATACTTAAAATAGGATTCTTAGGGTATCTCTGTAGAGTGACAAGTCATTTTGCCAACATTCCACTCAATTTTCTTTCTGTATTAGCATCAAATTCGCCAGAAATATTGAAGCTGGTAAAAGAAGCGTAACAGTTGTACTGTATTGCATTACTAAATTGCGTAACCCGCAGCTGCTTTTCCACTATGATGAGACAGCTGCAGAAATACCTAAGTAAATAGGATCCTCTGATGAGCAGCACGGGATTTTAATTCAATGCCCTGGAAACGGGAAGTTATTTTCAAGTGAAAAGGAGCAGTCTTTAAGCAAGCAATAACGTAAGAGATCATCGTTAAGAATGCACACTCGGTAACAACTCATCTGATCTGCTATCAGTGGGAATTGAATTCTGAAAAAAAGTTACTTTAGTATCAATCCAGAAACCCCCATTTCAATACACATAAATCACAAAATACCTGTAAAACATATTGAATATACACTTATTAAATACTCAAATATATTATTTCTATTATTGCTCCTCTTTGGAAATTAAAGAAACAACTCTAAATTACACTCTAGGCAAAGAACTGACTTTATACATGAAAATCGTTTGATGAAGGAGATTTAGAAGATTCAGGCAAAATGAGGAGAAAAGATAAAATCATACTCTCCAACATACGTGCGGCGACATGGGAAAAGACATAACCCAAGCTGCACAAGTGGGGAGGGGTCAGTTCTTCAGTTCTTGACTGCACTCATATCTAATGTGATTTTGCTTGAGTTTCATCTCTGTTAAACGTTAGCTGGGCCAATCTTTATATATTTATATAAATATGGAAAAAATATGGGTACAATTTTAAAATAGGCACAAAGGGAAATTTCTATAAAGGCTTTTCTGATAGTGGCAAAAGGATGGCAGGAGAAAGCATTTGGTCCTGGCACACAGCTCTTTGTTACAAGTGAGTTTTCTTTAAATTCTGTAGCGTAAGTTGGGGAGGAGAGGCAGGTAATGCAGGTGCTACAGGTTAGAGTGTTGGTGCTGGCTCAGAATTCTTGGATTAGACCCAGTTGTGTCGTGAATCACAGTGGGATCTCTGGAGAGGTTAGTGACTTCATCCAGGTCCTTGGAGGCAGTTCTCTGCCTGACCCAGCACACAGGACATTAACAAGGAATTGACTAGTTAGAGCAACTGTGGGTCTGTAAGGGGTGGAGATCTTAGGTCCATTTGGTATTTCTGTGTTGAAATATTTGTAAAGAAGTGTAGATATTTTATTTATTTGATTCCCAAAATAACCAATGGAAAAAAATGAACAGAAGTGCTAAACGTGCCATTTGTTCAGAGGATGATTAATAGTAAGCATCAAAATAATTAATGACTATATTCAAGAATGTCACAAGATGGGTTTATTTTTTCTAAATTCAGTTCAGTAAATTTGTTCAGTCCTCATTAGCCTTAAAGATGAAATTTTGCCTGAATGAGGGAGAACACCTTGCAAGGGTGTTGCTAGCCTATTGAAATGAAAGTTTTTAGAGAATTGTCACAAAGCAGATCAAGCATTGAAAAAATGAAGGAAATTTTATATTTTGATTTCTGTAGTAGATATGATCATGTGAAGAAAAAATTCATAAGTTAAAAAGCAACTTTCTGGTGGTCTTTTTGTCAACTGACTACATACTCAGTATAAATTGTAGCAATCAAATTAAACAATGGTGACACAGATATAATTCATGACATCCTGAAAAATGTTTTTTAGGAGAGTGTGGTGCAAGGAAAAATATAGACTTTGATCCTGGGTCTGTCACTTTTGGTATAATCATCCTTTAGCAAATAAATTTTGATTCATTCATTATTTCTTTATTACAATTGTAAATAATATATGCTCATTATGGAAAACATTGGAAAATACAAAAAAGTAAAGAAAAAATTAAAATTTTATATTGACGTGTATCACTGTTAACAGTTTGACATATTTACATCCGTTCATTCCATCTATGCAACAATCATCCTAATGGGATGTTTTGAGGATTAAATGAAATTAAATATGAAAATTACCTACCACAAAGCTAAGGACAATCTTGGAACAGTTGGTGATAAAAACGTTGATTCCTTCTCCAGAATTCGAATTAGTACCTGGCTGAGTTCTTTATGAGATCAGGAGTATAGATAGATGTATTAATTACCATCTAGTCTACAGGTCACTTTAGAACAAACGATCAGTAATTGGAAAAGCTTTCAACTTCTAAGATAATTACTACTTGCTTCTATAAATGGTTACAATATAATAAGCATTATCTCAAATGTTATTAATCTGAGTATAAGGTGATCTCGCATTTTCCAGCAGAAATATCTGGGAAGAAAAAAAGTGGTTTTTTTTTTCCCCATCACTTGAACATATAAACTTATGGTGATAAAGATAAAAGTCAAATATCCACTTATAATATTTAGTTTCTTACTTGGATTATAGCTAGCAAGTTAAAAATTATATCAATACAAATATTTGTTGAGATATATTGCCTTTTTGTCCTTACATTTCACCAAAAATTTTGTTCCTACTCTTCACATGAATCTGAAACATCCTCTTAGAGCACCTTTCTGGGCCGTCTCAGGGGTTGAGTGTCTGTTTTTGGATCCCTGTCGGATGATGTCACTGGATATTTTATCTAAAGAGGCAATTATCCATTTACAAAATAAAAATAAAGCATTTTTTTCATTATTCTGTTATCCTATAAATGTGCAACATAAGCATAAACTGTAGAAAGTTTAGTCCCAAGTAATATTTACAAAATACGTGTTAAATTTCTTTATTTTCTTTCACAAGTGAGCTCCAAAACTGGCATTAATTGTGTTCATTTCAGTTTCATCTCACTTGGAGATCCTGGCCAAGTAGTATTTTTTGGTCACAGCAGAGTATTAGAAAAGCATCGTTTAGTATGAGAGGTTCCCAAGGACTGAAAGATAAGGCGACCCCTGTTTTCTGAGGAATAATTTTGGGAAAGAAAGCCTCACCTTATGTTCTGGCACTTTTTTTTTGAATTCTGCATGTTTTGTGTCTACAGCACAGTGCTATTTGCAAACACATTCTCCCATCTGTCATGTCACATTCATTTTAGACTTCTCTAATCTATCAACCCCTGGGGCGGAAAAAGAAACAAACTATTTGTAATGCACAAACTATTTGTCATTTATTTCAGCTGCCTATTTCCAAAATCTACTTGAGAAGACCTAAAATCAAATACACAAATGCAGTCAGACCATGAAAGAAAAATAGAAGTTCAAAACCACTAAGGAAAGCAGAAGAAAAAAAGGCCTGTGAATATCTAGTGAGAAGCACAGGGTCAGTTTTTATACTCAAATGTAAGAGAAAAATTTGGTGGAATTCATGATCTTCATTAACTGGTGCAACGAAGCACACCAAATTTTCAAATAGGGTGTGTCTTTCCCACCATATAATTGGAAAAGTACTTCAATGCATGAATCCTTTAGGAGAACAGTGAAATAAGGAGTGGACGTTGCCTTTAACATCCATTTTACAAAACGGAAGAAATGGTCTTTCAGCAAACCCATTTTATCCCACCACTGCATCAATGCTATGGGCATCATAACATTGAGTGTCATCCACAGATGGTGACCCTCAGCAGATACAGTCAGGCAGGTAACAGTTAGTGTCTAATGTGACAATAGGAGGATTTGAGGACAGACCTCCTTCCATCTCTCTAGTCATTCTGCCTTGAAGGCCCACTGCCAGGAGTTTCAAGCTGAACTTTCTGGATAAGCTAGAAAGATAGCTTGAGTGAGAAATTTCTGGTGAAAATTTGGAATGCAAATAGATTGTGCTGTTGATCACGGAAAAGAGCTATTTGTTTTGGACAACACAGTGAAGCAGTTCCATACGCTGCATATTATTAGGCTTTAGCCAAAGTTCTCGTTGATTTTCTTACACTGGGAATACAGAAGATAAGACAAGACAATGATTGCCTATTAATTGTGCGTGTGAAAGGCATGTTTCCTCTGATGGCGGCTTTGAGAAATCCAGGCTTATTAGAGCAAAGTGGAATGCAAACGAAGGGACAAGTCTTCATGCTTACTTGCCACGGATCTAATCCAAAATACTGAATCCCTATTAGCAAGGTTTGGTCACATGAGATTAAAATGTCATGTTGGAGCACCAAATCATCATAAACAAATGATTAATAGTAATGATAATATCTGTTCCATTTTCCCCCACAGATATAAGCCTTCCTGCAGACATTTCTCCCAAGCCCACCAGTTTTCTTCCTTCAATTGCTGAAATAAAGCTCCATAAGGCTGGAACATATCTTTGTCTTCTTGAGAAATTCTTCCCTGATGTTATTAAGATATATTGGAAAGAAAAGGATGGCAGTACAATTGTGGAATCCCAGGAGGGAACAACTGTGAAGACTAACGACACATACATGAAATTCAGCTGGCTGACCGTTACTGAAAATTCAATGGATAAAGAACACAAATGCATCGTCCAACATGAGAATAATAAAAGAGGCATTGACCAAGAGATTCCTTTTCCTTCAATAAAGAAAGGTAAGTGTATGTAAATATAAATATAACCCTCCAGAACACTTTTTTTTCAAAGCAGATACCCCACCTTTTCCGTCAAGTATTAATGAAAAGCAAACAAATATAAATCTTTCTTAAATGTCATTCCATTTATTGGTAACATAAATGTCCTTTTATTTCCCCACAGAGTAAAAATGATATAGACTTTGGAACATAAAAAAGAAAAAGAAAAATTTCCTTAACTTTTCTCAGCCTCATTTTAGGGTTTTGTCATCAAAAATATTAAGATCATGATGTCTTTTTAGGGTTGTTGATGGATTAAATGAAACAATATATGTGAAAACACCCTGCAACTCAGCATATAAGACATGCTCACAAAGATTCCCCGTTTGATATTATACTTGATCACCAAGTAAGAACAATTACATGTCTTTCAGGAATGTTCCACTCAGCAAGCAAAAAGTCGCTCTTGCTTTAATCTTGCTATACACAAAGTACAAGCCCAAAACAATGTTATTAGGCAATAAAATGGTGTTCATTTGAGATAACAGCTCAGCAAACAATTGAATAATTTGGCCTCTGAAGTTTTTTTATGGTCTTAGGTTTTTCAGATTTGCATTTTATATACCATCATAAGGTAAAATTTCGTAATTAAGGAATGGATAAGGCTTACGCGTACAAACATACTTTCATTTTACATAATGAATGTATTTCGTGCCATTGGTAAATGCAGCTCAACAAATATTTACTGCTGAACTGGCCAGTGCCAGGCCTGGAGGGGATGTGTGGACGCGGACACTGGGATGACTTACTGTCCAAGGAGGATGCACTATTGTAAGAGAATACATTCTTTTCCTAATCACTCAGGGTCACTCGTGATTCAGGCATGATGTCCAAAGGAGTCCCTTTGATGCAGATGCTGCGCATATTTAGACAGTGTGGGCTGAGGGCTGAGTGCCTTGGACCCGGCAGTGGTCCAGTAACTATCTAGACTCAGGACCTGAGGTCAACACACCAGACCAAATGCCCCAGGGCACTCATAAGAAGGAGCCAGTTTGTACTTTTCCCTGTGGTTAACAAGCCCTTGTGAAGCCGTGGGGAGCAAGCACAGAACAAAACATGTGAAGACCTTTGCTGTGTAGCAGTCTGAATTCTGAAGTCAGGCTTTACATTCTCAGATCCTTAGTGTCATCAGTGACCAGATTAGGTTCCAACACTTGCCCTGACTTTCTCCTGGGGCTGGGATGAAGAGCAAATGAAATAATGTCAGTGAAAACACAGCATGGATTTCTTTATTTTTGTATTTATTGTATTTTTAAATATCCTTTCTTAAAACTAACATAAAATTTAAAAAACAGCCCTAATTTACTATTTCTACAGCTAAGAAACAGATGGGAAGCAAATACACAGAGCATGAGTTTAATATAACCGCTGGGCTGATGTGTCACATTAGTACTTCAATCAGCGCATGGGAATAAGAGATTTTCATTTATGTTTTAATGAATAAGTCACCATTAAGGAAAAGAAAGAGACTTTTAAGACACGTTAAAGTCTGTTCTTGAAGATAGTTTAATATCTAAACATGATTATGCTAACATTTTCATTCTTGGAATTTGTCCCAAATCCTATACCTCAAACTCAGTTTTAGAGCCGCCAAAAAAAAAAGATCCAATTTAGTGCATAAAATTGCGTACCTGAAGCATTTCCATACAGACAAGAAAACATCTAGTGGAAAAAGGATAAACCAAAACAATCATTTCAACTCTGTTTTCTTCCATCCAACAGTCAGTTATCTAAATTTTTTTTTTTTAAAGATTGGCACCTTACCTAACAATGGTTGCCGATATTCTTTCTTTTCCTGCTTTTTCTACCCAAATCCCCCCAGTACCTAGTTTTATATTTTAGTTGTAGGTCCTTCTAGTTGTGGCATGTGGGACCCCTCCTCAGCATGGCCTGATGAGTGGTGCCATGCCTGCACCCAGGATCTGAACCAGCAAAACCCCGGGCCGCCGAAGCGGAGCGCGTGAACTTAACCACTTGGCCATGGGGCCAGCCCCCAAAAAAGATTTTTATTTTTGTATGTTTGCCTTCTTTTGTTTTTATATTGTAGATAAATCCCACCTCAGGTTGTCTATATTCAGGGAAGTATAAATATGGCTTGGCCTATCTTTCTATCTTTGGAAAGAATTGCACTGAAATGCTGAGCTCCTGTAATGAAAAGTTCATTTGTTCAGAATATTTAACATATCTGGAAGAGAAGATGTTTTTACTGTCCATAATGGAGGAATTACGTTGTTTCTCTATAGATTTTCTATTTCTATGGATTATTTTTACATGCTCTATCTCACTGAATCCGCCACAATGATCCTTTGGACGCTGGCTGTGCCGTCACTGGTATGACTCTCGGCAAGTCACTTATTCTCCCAAGCTTATTGCCTTGTTTGTAACAAGGAGTGCTCCAAACTACAACTCACTTCAGTGTGACTGGAACATTAAACAAGATAATGTGTGTTGCTTCCATTTAACATAGTGCCTGGCACGTTCATAACCACTCAACAGCTGTGAGCTTTTATTCATATCTTGTCACGTCCACAAACACCACAACTCCAGAAAAATCATGTGCATGAGTTGGGGATATTAGGATATGCATGCTCTGGAAAGCCATGCCTCATTCCTTTACCCTCATGGGAAATGTGTCTAAACCAAACTCTTTCAAATGTGAGATTTTGTAGGGGATTCTAAGATTTTATGACTTGATTTTGGTAGCAACTCTTCATGTCAGCAGCGTGTGGTGAAGACTGTAGAGTAGCCACATTTTCTGTGCATTTTTCCACTTGACAGGTGTTTCTCCATCACCTCCTTTGCAGCAGGCAGTGTGCTAGGAGCTGTGAGTACAGTCAGAAAATGAGATAGTCTTGGATATTTCCCTCCAGTTGTGATAAAGAAGAAAACAATGTGTTCTTCATGAGGGTCAACATCTTCACGAGCAGAAACACAATGCATGAATTAGATCTACTGAATTATACGGAGTCAGATGAACTACGCCTGGAATTGCAGGGCCCATATTTTTAATGACTCTTTCCTCTCTGCTGGCAGATTCTGTCTATCTATCTGTCTGTCTGTCTGACTGCCTATGTATCAGCACACGCACAGATACACACTGTCAAATTACGGATATGAACTGTTGACTAATATTTGCTCTCATTTCTTCTAGTGGTCGCTGCTTTTGATTCTACTAAAACTTGTGTGACAGACGAAATCTGTAAGTTTTTGTATATGTTTGCCTTTATGACATGCTATAGCATTTTTTTCCTCTGGAAAAATTTAACTTTTGAATTTCCCTAGTCTCAGGTAGTAAAACTAAAATGACTCATGTGACAGAATAGACTGGGTGATATTTTAATTCAATGCCTCATTTCCTGGGAGCATCTTAATCCAGTAAATGCTGGTTTGGGATGAGATGACCGTAAACTAGAGGGTGCAGTGGTACGCTCTGAATTCCTCCAACAATGGACTTCATTCATTTGTTCAACTTTTGTTGCTAATGATTGAGGAATGTGTGATATCAAGGTGCTTCTAGATTTTTAAAAAATCCTTGGTCCTTGCTAGAAGCTAATAACATGAACTGACACGTACTGAGAGCTTCCTATACAGAAGGCATTGTGCTGGGTTTTGCATGCAGTTTCTTGTTTAATTTGAATAATACTTCTAGGAGCTGGTACAGTAGTTTGTTTACCATTTTACAGATTAGGGCAAAGAGCTACAGTTAATTAAGTCTTTGCACCATGCCACACAACTAGATCTGGGGTTTCAACCTGGCCATCTGAATCAAGAGTTCATACACTGACTCAGCCCTCTCTTCTTCATCAGCAATATGGTCCTAGAGCTAGAAACCCCAAAGCCAAGGCTCTGAGACACGATGGACATGTGGTGGTGGGGGGTGGGTAATTACAGGGACTACACCATATCCCAGACTAGACTTGAATCCCAGTTCTTTCAATGATTAGTTGCATCAGTATAGGAAAATTACTTACATTTTCTGAGCCACAGATTCCTCATCTGCCAACCAAGAATAATTACACCTAACTCAGTTATTGAAGAGATAATGTTACCTATGTGCAATGACTAGCATAGGATATCTCATTTGGCTGTCACAGAATCACTGCTAATTTCTGGCTCTTTCTCCTTACATATGTACACAGAAAGTGACTAGAAGCATTGGCTCCAGCCTTGCTGATCTTTCCTTCATTTCCAATATCTAGGGGGCTCTGGACCTCAGCTAACACATTAGCTGATCAAAGGCAAGGAGTTGTGAGGACATCACCTCTGAGATCCCTTTCCACAGCAAGTGCTAATGATTCTGAAATTTTGACTCTATGAAAATAAGACATTTAAAAGGGGAATTTCCACAGGAAGAGACTTAGCATTGTGGTTCACTGAATACTCAGTCTGGCTCATCATCATTGTTGTTAATTACTTCTTACCATTATACATTTCTTGCAAAACTTCAAAGGATATTAAGTGCAATTTCATCCTCATAGCCACAATGAGGGACAGTTAGGAAGGACAAGTGAGTGAGCCATGACCTCCTAAAATTTCAGAGAATTTGGATTAACCACTCTCTTCCATTTCATATAATGCCTTCTTTACTCACACCTCCTACCGAACCCTCTGTGAACACCACCGAATTTCCGTAGACTGTACCCTTTGTAGGAATCTCACTGCATGCACAACATGTAGTGGCTCAAATGATTCTAAATCAGAATTCCACTTTATAATTATGCTTAGGATTTTGGTGTCTGGGGCATTTATTGCACTTGGAGATGCAGTATTACAGAGTACCTAAGAATGTGTTCTTTGAGGTTGCGTTGCTAAGATTAAAATCTGACTTCTAATAATAACTAAATGCATGATATCAGACAAACCACTTCTCTCTCTGGCTTCAGTTTATTTGTAAAATGGGAGTGACAATAATGATGTCATAGGCTATTGTAAAATGTAACAAGATTAAAGCTTTGCATGCAAAGCTCTCTGAACAAAAGTTTGACATTTGGTTAGTGGTTAATGAATATTAGTTATTATTATCAATTAGAGACACAGTGGGGATGAAGACATGCTAAAAGCTATTATCACAAATACTCTATTCCATTGGACACATTCGTTAAAAATGCAATCTTACGTTTTATATTTTGGAATAGTCTAAGTGAATTTAGCAGAGGTTGTTTGACATGACCTGTAAACTGCATTCTGAGTTGTCTTGTTGTCTGTGGTGGGGGTAGATGCTTACTTTTGGGTTTTGGTAGTATGAGGTGTCGCTGGAATGAAGGTTGTCAGAAATAGATAACTGTGACCACACTCCCATTAACAGGTCCCATCCTTTATAAAGAACAGTTGAAACTAATCAAATGACTCCTCTTAGCCCCCCTGCAGCTGCAGCTCACCAGCACCTCTGCCTATTACACCTACCTGCTCCTCCTCCTCAAGAGCGTGATCTACCTTGCCATCATCACCTTCTGTCTGTTTAGGAGAACGGCAGTCTGTGGCGATGGAAAGAGTTCTAACAGACGGTGGCGCAAAAAAGTCAACTTTTCTTCATCGTTTATTGTCCGTAAACGCATCTCCTGAGGATCTAGCTGGGCCTTCTCTCTGGGTTTGGGTTATTTCAGCTTACATGTGTCCTTTCTATTATGTTGTTATCGTATGGTGGTTTTTCAAACAACTAGGGAAACAGAAACTCTTACTGTGTAACAGCAATGAATTCTGCCATTACTCAGGGGAGGGACATAGGGTCGTCCTTTAGCACCACTCTCTCCATGATCTCCACCAGTTCCTTGAGCAACCTGCATAACAATGTCTTCCGAGTACAGACAGCATGCAGCTCTTGTCCTGTCCCTTAGGGCCATTTAACCAGATAATCAGCTAGGAGCCTTCCATTTTGCTCATTCTGACCCAAAATCTTTGCTACTTAAGTTCTGGACTTTGTTTTTCATAATAGGCACAATAAAAAAAAAAATCAAAAGTCTGCATTTGTCTCTGTGTACTTTAATTTGATGAAATCTAACGGAAAGTCCAAGGTAAGAAACAGTGTGACAGCTGAGCTATCAAATCCAGCGTTGGCTGTAATGATGGTCAATACCACAGTTCTAATTCTTTCCCTGCGATAATGGTCATGATGCTTTCTTTGGGGCACTGGCTCCAAGAGGAACCACAGTCACATGAAGGCACCCAGGTTACTTCTTTTTCAAAGGTCACCAGATTCAGACTCATTTGGTTTGGGACATTCTGATGGTGTCAGTATAACATCTAGCATAACTTGCACTGTGTGTGCTCAGCTCTACACTAGTGTTTCACAAGCACCGTGTTTCCTGGTCCTCACACTAACCCCGTGAAACCTGCACTCACACCAAGAGGCATCGCAGTGGAAGGGTTGCGCCCCTCAACTCCGAAACTTGAGTGCCTGGGTTTGAATCCCGGGTCTAGCATTAGCATCTGTGTGACCTCAGGCAAGCTATTTGGACTCTCTGTGCCATAACTTCCTCATCTGTAAAATGGAGTTACAGCGCCCTGTCTCCTGGATTACATGAGCTACTAATGCCTGGTACTTGCAAGTCCTCAATAGCATTAGCATCCACTGTTGGCAGTTCTACTTTTGAGTAGTAGATTCTACCAACACAGAAACACGCACAGTCATCTGTAATCTTATTTCCCCACAGAAAGGTTAGATGTGGATGGAACAGGGACTGTGAGCTTCTACTTTGTACCAGGCAACCCCGTTAATCCTCTAGGAGCCCCCAGAGGTAAGTACAATTATATTCCACATTGTAGATATTGGAGAGATGAAGTTTTCTGCTCAAGGTCACTATTTTCTAAATAGTAGTCATTAAAGCCAGGTCTCTCTGAACTCAGAGCCAGTATTTTTATATACTCTATCAGGTGGCTTTCCCTTCAACCACTGTCAACTGGGAAAAACAAAACAAAACAAAACAAAACAAAACCTGCACAGCTTCTCTACTAAAGGCATCCTCCAAGGAGTCAGTGAGAATTTTCTTAAGGACCCGTGGGTGCATCTGTGTTTTCTCCTCATGTACATACTCTGTTATTACCTTTATTGCTCCCTTTGTTGTCAACACTATGGAAATCCTACTTTATTCTGTGACCGTGTGTCCTAGATTTGCAACTGCTCTTTTGGGGGCTGCTAATGAAATGGACTGAGAGTCTCAGGCAGAGCAGGCCTGTTGGTGGTGCTCTCTGGGTGCACCATTTGGACACCCCAGCTCCTCCCCTAGATGGAATGGGCCCGGAGATCCTCAGAATCACCTGTGGAAGCCTCTGGTAGGTCTAGGTGCATTTCTGATTTAGGAAGTAGATTATACATCCTTTTTGGTTGTGTGTTTTCCCCCACAGCACGACTGCCATGTGGTGTGGTGGGAGAAATACTGGCCCAGAGGTCACACCTCTCACCCCCTAATTACAGCCTCCGCTCCTTGATCTTCCTCTAACTAGCTGTGTCATTTGTTCATGACCATGTCACATTGTCTAAGTTTGCCTAGCTTTAGAAGAAAGTGTTCAAATTAAATAATTTCAGTTGCTAGTGACATTTACAAATTCAATGGTTACCATCCTAATGAAGTAATAATAGCAAATGCTGGTATGGTATTACTGGGACTGGCCTAAGTACAGGGTTACTTATTTAAGTCTCACAAGAACCCTATGAAATATGTACAATTATCTCTGTTTTACAGATGGGGAAACAGGCAGAGAGGGGTGAAGAAGTCCCCTTAGTTAGACAGCTGATAAGAAGCAGAGCTGGGATTTGAACCCAGCAGCCTGATTGCAGGAGCTCTGCTCTTAACTTCCACATTATTTGCTCCTAGAGTATAAACAGGTCACTTTAGTTTCAATTAAAACAGGAAAATTTCCCTTCTTAGTAGGTTAAGGGCTGGTGGAGAGAACTTCCTCTTTGCCTGTCCACACCTCCTCTCCTTGCTCATATGCTGTTGGGACAATTCGAGGATCATAGTCAACCTGCCACATGAGTTTTCGTCCTGGAAAGACTTTTATACGCTGACCTCCACCCACCCATAGGACTTCTGTGATTGAAGTCCACGGCACTGTGTTGGATAAAATGAATACCAGAACAACAGGTTGCATCCACAGGTGTGCAATGGAAAAACCAGGCAAAGATTTACACAATTCCACATAAAAACACTCGTGTCTCAATAGTCTTTATAGAGCAAGAGTCTCCATCCACTTCTCAACTGTAACAGAGGGGAACCTCAAGGCAGTCATTCTGAAAATGTCCCCATTATGAATTCTCTCTACTGTTTTGGAATTCTTTTCCTCAGAGACTTCATTTTTGAAGGCTTTCTGTCAATGAAGCAGGTCACAATTAAGTAATAACTGACTTTCCCCTTTATGTTAATCAAAGAACTCTATAACTGCCAATTAGAAATTCTGAGTAATAAAAGATAACCAGAGATACTACACCAAAATGACACAATTCACCCAAAAGACCAGAAACACCATTTTCGTTAGCCATGAAATTTTATCCGGGTAAATGTGTGGTCTCTGTCAAGTTCTGTTAGACTTTTTTTTATTTGTTTGCTATCTTTTGTTTTGTATGAATAATGGCAAGTCCCTACCACTAAGTGAGCATCAGGAATTCTGCTGGGCAGTTTGCATGCTTTATGTCTAATGCTCTCACTGTACCACATACGGGTACCATGCTCATCTCACTGATGAGAAGACTAGGTCCCGGAGAGGCTAAGAAATACTCACAAGGTTAAGCATAGAGTAGTGCCCGAGTCCACGTGACTCCAGGTCTGCCTGACTTAGGACCTGCTGCTCTATCCGTTATCCCAGCGCCTCTCCTCTTGGAAGCCTTTAAAAACCACTGAGGCCCAGACTTCATCACAGGCCAGGCACTGGACTTTAAAAAATATCCTTCAGTAGTTCTAATGTGCTCCAGGGTGGAGGCCAGCAAGTGACTGAAAGAGCTCCTGAGCGCCAGCGCTGCTGTCCTAGATCGCACGCAATGAGGAGCCGTCACCAGGCCCATGGTACAAGGAAGAACGTGCTGCAGCCTGGAAAGTGTTCTCGTCATTCCATCCATCGATTTCCTAAGGAAACAAAAGGTATGAACTAAGATTTCTGTGCAAGGGTGTTCACTCAGTGCAGCATCGTTTGTAGCATCCGCAAATTAAAGCAAACGCCAATAAGAAACTATGAAATAAACTACAAAATGTCACGTTATTGTCTGCTATGCATCTTCAAAGAATGTAGCTTGTTTAACGAAATAGAAAATTAACCAGAAGGTGTTGCTGAAAAAATAATATGCATAGCATGACGCTATAAAACTTGTTAGATAATACCTTTTGGTTCAAAAATTCAAACACTCTAAAAAATGCATTAAAGGATCTTGCTTTAACTACTGTCTCTACCTCCTGACCTCTTACTCGTTTCTTGTGCACCCTTCCAGCATTTATATATGCAAATATGAATGTACATATATAAATATATATGCCTGTATGTATAGTCTCATTTTATCTCTTCTTACACAGAGGTAGTAAACGATATACATTATTCTGTGCTTCTCCTTTCCCTTAAACATCCTAGAGCTCTTTTCATGTCAGTGCAGAGGGACACTTAGAGGCTGCATGCCATTTCACTGGTGAATGTCAACACTTTAATACAGTCGGTTTCCTGTGAAACTCATTTCCAACCTTTTGCTCTTGTAAGGAATGATGAAACTATAATAATGTTTTCTGTCACTGTGAAGGAGTGTACTGGTCATTTTGATAGATATTGCCAACTCGCCCACGACAGAGAGAGCACTGTGCTGTATTTCTGTCAACGTGTCAGTGAATGCCTAGAGTGTGCCTCAGGACTTTCTAATCTGACAGGTGAAAAATAGTGTCTCATCATGGTTGTAATTTGCTTTCTCTTGCTGTGAGCGAAGCTAAGCATCTTTTCATATATTGAAAGTTTATATTTCTTTTTCTGTGAAATATTTGATCATTTATTTTGACTATTTTTTCTATTGAGAAATAATACCAACATGTACTACACTCATTTATATGTATCCTGTTTTCTACAATCATAGGCATAAAACAACATGTTCAATGTATGCTAGGAGAGTGAAAAAATGATAAGAGAGTGTAGATTTGTCTATTTTCTCTAACTAATCTTTTCAAAGTAAAAATTTTCATATATTAAAAACAAAGACTGTCTCATTTGAAATTGGGAAAAGTTTTTTGTTTATTTCTTGACAATCAGCCTCAGTTTCTGTGAAACACTTTTTTGGGAAACTAAGTAGCGGTTCCCATTTGGAAACAAAATAAGACCCATCAGATCCAAGAAAGGTTAAATTTAATTAGATCTACTCCTCGATCCCCATGAATCTGATCAGATTCTCTAGGCCCAATCCCTGGCCCTCTCCTTAGAGACCTGGAACTGTATCTACGCTGGGAAAGAGTAGAAGCAAAGAGGAGAAACATGCAAATCATTGGAGCTTTGTGCAGGTGACGTCACTGTCAGGCACTACTAGGCAGTGTCTCCCGTGGCTTCCAACTTCTGAGCAACTTCCTTCCGCACTGGGCCTGGGCTGCCCTGAACGAGGCGGCACAGAGAGGGAGGGCACAGGTGGTGGAGGGGACAGCCTGGGTGGTGGGAGGGGGCTGGTGTGGCTACTGGTGTGTTATTTTCTCAGGCTTTTTTGTGTACATGCTCTGTCAAATGTGGTTGATTCGTGGAAAATGCTCAAACTCAAACCGACCCCTACTGGTTGGGGTTTTGTAAGCAGTAGGTAGGGTGTCATAAGATAAATTAAGGACAGTTAAACCGCAACCAACCTTGCTCACTTTCAAAAGGTCACAGCTAATGGGAGGAAAATATCCACTTACACACACATGCGATTGCTGTCCAACATACTCTTAGGCTGTGGTCGGGGGTTCCCTGCTTTTTATATACAGAGTTACTCCAATTAGCCACAGTGTGAGTTGGGAATCTGATGCCCAGGGCTGTTCAGATGCTGCATCTCAGTCCACTCTCATGACCCTGTTCTGAAGGAAAGAGCAGACAGGACATCATGGAGTACTAAGGTCATCCTAGCCAGCCACCAAGTATCCAAGCTCTTCCATGGTATTCGATTTACTGAGGCTAGTACCTTGGTTTCATTTTCTCAGTGTAGACAGGGTGTCACAGATCTGTGCTTCTGAACCCGGTCGCATGGATGGACTGTAGATGTGGGCAATAGTGATGTGCTGTTTCCCTCACAAGAACACAGAGACACAGAGGCCCTGAGTCCAACTGTGTAATTGTCATTTACTGAATCATATGGGTCCCTCTAACGAGTCAGAGTCAACCTGAGTAAGGCTCAATAGGGGATATTAACATCAGATAAAAGTGAGATTTGGCTCAATTAGAAGAGGGCTGTTCAGCAATGAGAGCTTAAAGAGCAATTTTCCCCACTGCCACCCATCTAAGCATGGTAGAGAGCGGGTGCCCAGGCCCACGGACTCAATCTGCCCGTCCAAGAGGAAGTGGAGCTCTATCGTTGAGATCGATGCTTTAGGCTTTCATAGTCTGACCTCACGGAACATTCAAATCTTACACTCCATTCTTCTTGGTCTGTGCTCTGAGAGCCGACTTCCGGGTGAGCCTTGGCTTCCTCTGAGGGTTGGCTGCATCTGCTGGTTGAGCCCAGCATGTCTGGAGGAGAGATCTTTCTCAGGTTAAGTTAATACACTGACGTCTTGCTTAGGCATCATCTGTGGGCCTGGGCACCCACTCTCTTGGTGTATATGCGACTCCATCCTGAGACAGGACATTCTCACTGCGGTAACGCCATTGAGTTCCTGAGGTTTCAGTCCCACAGCAGACCCTGGAGCTGTTCTTTATCCCTCTCTCCTCCATAGGAAGCTCTTCTGGTTAGGACCCAGCCTCCCAGTGAACCTCCCAGTTGCGTTTCTGTCATTTGGCCCATTCTTACAACAAGCACACATGGAGTTAATGTGATCTGCATAAATGGCCACTTTCCACCCAAACCAGGACCATTCCCACTATACACAATTGAGTTTTTCTTGAATCAATCAATGAATAATGAAGGAAAACTAAGAGACAAGCTGCCTGCTTGTGAAGCATCGAGGTGAATATTCATGTTACAAAAAATAGCTCACCATATGATTTTGTTCATTTAAATACAAATTAGTTAAACATAAAGGGAAAATGATGGTAATGATTTCATAGTGTGGGTTCAAAGTAGGAGTACTCAGACTATTTCAGAACTGTACTCCACAGAGAAAGATACTATTTCATGATAAAAGTAACACAAATGTCTGGTGAACTTTTATAGGCATTCACAATTCCTCCTTTTCTCCCTTTCCGAATTCCAACACTTCTGGCTAAAGACATAAGGCAGAACAAGAAAAATAAAACTAATCATTTTGATATATTAGATTTTGTTATTTTAAAATTGTATAAAGAGCACATACGCATGATTTAAAAAACACAAGTGAAATACATGGTATTAAAAAAGAAATACAAAAGAAATCTGAGACATGAAACAAAAATTCCATTCTATGAATCAAAACAAAAAGACATCTTGCTTCCTAAAACAGTGTTATTCCAATTTATTAAGAACTCTTGACTAGGAATGCAGCACAAGCCTTCTCTTCAGCTCTCCCTTAACAGATCAGACTCGGTCTCACTGAATACAAGACAGCGGATCATTCTATCATCTTACCAGCCACAGGCAGGCCACTGGATGTAGACAGATGTGGGACAGTGTCTGTGAGGTATTACAATAAATAAATTCTCTATTAGCAGTTCAAAGAAGTCAGCAGCGGACGTCACCATTTCAAACTTCAATAGGCAGACCCCATCTCTAGTTGTTTTTTTTTCCTCCACTAAATTTCAGTGAGGGTTTTCACACTAGAAAAGAGAGAACACAAAATATTTGAGACGAACTCTAAAGGCAAAATCCTACATTTGCCTTGTTTTTATAACAACCTCTGTGTCCTGAAGATGAGCTGTGTTACAGACACTTGAAGGACCCTGGGTGTGGCCACACAAGAATTTATTTAAGGTGTTTCAGAAGAGGATCTGCTATTCACATGCCCACACTGTTGCTTCACGTCCAACCACTGCTGTGGAAAGAACGGGCCACAGTATGTGGGTGCTTCTGCTGCAGGCACAGGGCCTCCACCCACCACGACTCCGGCCGTCTCTGCTTCTCCACGACTCCGAGTCCATCCACGACCACTCCCTTCTGTGACTAAACAATCAGGCAGAGTCGCTGCTGCTACAGTTGACTTCAGTTTATTTGCTTGTGTCTCTGAGGATGAACTATTTCCTGTGATGACCTGAAAGGACTCAACCACGTGCCCACGTTGAGGCACAGCATGAACTTCTGCTCTGATGATCACGTCCTTCATCTCTGAGGCTCCAGAGCACTTGAGAGACATCCCAGTGCAGGGCTGGAGCGGACCCTGGATCCAAACTGGGCGGGCCTGAGTCCCGGCTCTGACACTTGTTCCCTGTGTGGCCTTGGACAAGTTACTCACCCACTCTAGTCCCATTTGCCTCAGGTGTAAATGGAGACAATAACAGGACCACATCTCATAGGACTGCGACCCTCACAGCTCACTAAGTTAGGGTTTGTGGATAAACAACATCTGACATGGAGACATTCTGACTAAGTCAACAATAATGAACTCAGGCTCCTCCTTTAAAAGTTTGAGACACTGAGGTATTTTTCACACTTCACAAATTTGTATCTAAGCAGGAAATGTTAAGAAATATGACATTAACAAAATATGACTGATAAATTCATGTAAATAGGACAAATCTGGCTACTCACTCACACGCATATTCTTCGAATTTTACTTGGAATCTACTCAAAGAAAATGCTCCATGTTTAACTACGTTGTTGTTACAGTTTCACCTTCAAAGACTTACCTTCACAAATGTAGCTCTCATAGTTCTACAAGTGGCTTTTCACTGTCCTGCTTTTCTTCAGATCCTCCATGGTAGGGAAGGGGAAGGAGAAAAAGCATCGCATTCCATTCAAGTAAGAAACAATTTCTTCAGTATTACAACATAGATACATAACATTTCAAATGAGAGAGACGCATGTTTCATCCACAAGAGATTTACGCTAACAAAAATGAGACAGTAAAATAGAGCTTTACTTTATCTCTTGTAGGAGGAAAGCCTTTCACATAGCATCTATCACTACCACTATTCTGTCAAAATGGTTTTCCTGATGCACTTCTACAAATACTCACGTAGACCAAGAATTATTATCCACTGCTATTCCTGCTCCAACACTTTGCTGACAAGCTTGCGTATGTTTTTCAATTGCAAATAGCTTTGAGTTTTGGTACAAATAATTTAATCTACGTATTTTCAAAATGAGTGTCCCCAGTGAGTGAGAGAGCTCTGACGGCTGCCTGATGCCCAGGGCGATGCCTCCTGAGCCTCATCTTGTTCCTTCATTTGACCCAGTCATTCCATCTTTGAATTATTTCCGTAGGATATATCCCTGAAGAAATAATACTTGTTTTCCATTATGTAGATTTTATTTCTAAAAATTACCAATAAAAGCTAAATGTCTGAGAGTAGAAGAAAAGTTAGATAATTATTATATTGCCATGAAATATCTTACATCCACTTAAAATTATATTTATAGTTTATAAGAATGTGGAAAATGCATATGTGATAAAGTAAAAGCAAATACATAAATAAAACTATACGTCCTGTAAGACGATAGCTAACGAAGATTAAAAAAACTAAACATGAATGTTCAAATGAGAAACTAGAAGAAAATAACGAGCCAACTCACATATATTTCTGGAGATTCCAAAATTTCTACAATCAACTAAAACTGACCTTTCAAATTGTAGACGGCGTATAAATAATACGGGCGGTGTGACCACAATTGTGTTAATTACAAACACAAACTAGAAGGAAAGAAACTAAACTGTCACACTGATGTTGCTGAGTCGTGTGAAGGACAGGGGATCTTTATTTTTGTCTTTCCACATTTGTATAAAAAGCTTGTGTTACTCTCACAATCAGGGAAGGGGAATAAAAAGAAGCAGTGAGAAGACCGAGGCAGCAGGTCAGGGATGTGACCTCCTCACCCTCAGAAGCAGCCTGCCTCCCGTGCTGTCCTCGTGTCAGAGAACACACTTCAAGAGGGACGTGTTTTCTTCTGAGAATGTCTACCTGGATTACAGCAAAGAACAAACCTGCTACAGGAGAAATAACAGCCGAGGATCCTAAGAGAAGATCGTGTCCCACATCTTAACCTCATCAACGTCCCACAGTTCAGGCTACGTTTGTGGTGAAATAAGCAGAGAAAGATATAGCGTTGGAAGGCTGCACTTTCCAGCCATTAAACTGCAGTAAATTGTAGAGACACTGGGGTGGTTTAACCACCTTCTCCCTTTGAAAGGAGTCTGAGGAAGACGGTCAGACCAAGTCTTCCTGCTTCTGGGCTCCCTTTCCACCTGTCAGGCTAACGGCATGGCAGCTGCAACGACCTGACATATCTTGGAATTATTTGTGAGTCCTAAGTAAAGCCAAACTTTTAATTAAAACTTAATAATAGGTATGCGTTACATAACATAAATGTGAATGCCAGCAAGGCCTTCTGGCTCTGGGCAAGCGAGGAGGTCAGTAAACTCTCTTTTGGAAAAGCAATTATAAAACTGGACTAGATGATCTAAACTAACCGTTTAGCACTCAGGAAATGAGCACAGGCACAGAACAATCTGAGAAGTGCTTATGCTTGAAAAACTGCAGAATTCAGGCAACAACAGTGGTGTTCTTGCATGGAGTTGCCCCCATTCCTTTCCTACTTCCCAACACCCAGCTTGATGGGCATGACGGTTCTTCCCATTTAGCGCAGTCCATGAGGACAGGCAGAAAAATTACACAGTTGAAGGGAGCTCACTTGATGTGGGTTGGGGAGTGCTGTGATGGTGAACTGACAAACTCAGTCGTGCAAATGTGAGGGACCAGAGGCTCTGTCACTTTGAAGTTGTGGTCATGGCTGCAGTAGGCATATGCTTGGCTGAAGCTGTGTGCATGCTCAGCAGAGACCCAAAGAGCCTGAGCTAGCCAAACACTTGTGGTCAACCCTGAGGCTGTGAGCCTATGCAGAGAAGATGTGAAAGGACTCAGCGAAACTTACAAGCTGGGGAAGACTCCAAATGGCCTGCACTTTGAATGTGCTACCCAATTCATACACATATCCACCTGGCAGAGGATGGAAGGCTTAATCAGGGGGCTTGAGCACAATGTTCTTCCAATCACTTGGCTACCACTAAGCTATGTAGCCCCAGGGGTGCCCACTAGGAAGTTAGGCTTAAAAATAAGAGAATTAAAAAGAAAATTCCAAGAAGAGATACCAGCCGACATACACCACAGGGGACATAATTTCACAGATTTAGTTCAGGTCATTTTCTAAGCAAACAAACAGCAAAAGCAGCAACCGTATGGGGGAAAAGTCAGAATCTAGAGTTGCTGCAATGTATTTTCAATAAAATAGTTTTTAATAAAAAATTAGAAGACTGTCAAACAATTAGAGAAGTGTGACTAAACTTAGGAGAAAAATCAAAACACAAACCACAATTCAATACAAACTGTCTCTGAGTGTATCCACATATTTTTTTTTAGCCAGACTTCAAGAAAGCTATAATAAATATATTCAAAGAAATAAAGAGAACAATGCTGAAAGTATGCAACATTAAATCAACAAGTATGGATGCCCAAGAAGGAGACAATTACAAAATAAAAAGTTTAAAAAAATAAAAGCAAGAGTAGAAAATCATAAAGATGGAAGTGAAATATTGACTCGAGGGGATTAAGAGAATACCCAAGTTGGCAGAAGACATAGTCTGCAAACTTGTAGATAGAGTAATAGCAATTATCTAATCTGTATAACAGAGAGAGAACAGACTGAAGAAAAAGTGAACAGAGCTCAGAGACGTATGAGATAACACAAGCATACTAATATACGTGTAATAAGACTCCCAGAAAAAGAGAAGAGGGAATTATGAGGAGAAGTGCTTGAAGAAATAATGGCCCCAAATCCCCAAATTTGTTAAGAAATATTAATCTACACTTCTAATAAGCTAACAAAGCACTGATTAGGATAGATGCAAGAGATCCACTTGTAGACACATCGTAGTGAACCTGCTGAAGACCAAGAAATGCATGAAAACACAATACTTCAAAATTTATAAGGTGTCACTAAAGTACTGCCTAGGGGAAAATTTATGGCTTTGAATGTCTATATTGAAAAAGATGAAAGATCAAAAATCTCTCATGAAAAAGAATAGCAAGCTAAACCCAGCCCAAGCAGAATAAAAGACATAATAAAAATGGAATGGAAATAATTGAAATTGAAAACAGAAAACATGAAAGAAAAACCAACGAAAACAATGGTCAGTTCTTTGAAAATATCAACAAAATTGTATTTCTATATACTAGCAGTGAACAATTTGAAAATGAAAGTAAAAAAACAATTACATTTACAATAGGGCAAAAAGAGTAAAATACTTAATAATTAATTTAACAGAAGAAGAAGAACACATATATGCTGAAAACCATAAAACAATGCAGAGAGAAATTAAAGAACATATACATAAACGTAGGGAGAATCCACGTTCATAGATTAGAAGATTCAGTATTGTCATGATGGCATTTCTCCCCAAATTGATCTATAAATTCAATGCAGCAGGCTTTTGGGGCAAAAATTAACAAGCTCATCCTAAAATTTACACGAAAACACAAATGACCTAGAATAGCCAAAATAGTTTTGACAAAGAACAAACATGGAGGACTGTTATGATCACCCTGCAAAAGCAGTGGGGGGAGGGAGCCCCCAAATGAGATTTGGACATTGAGACTGATAATCCCACACACACCAGAGGGTCTGACAAGGTTCATTACTTACAAATCGAGGTCTCAGGGGACAGCAGGGAAGTCCCTTCAAGTAAGGCCTTACAGAACCTGATTTCAAAGCTACATAAAAACAAAATCATAGTCATCAAGCCAGTGTGGTCCTGGGGCAAGGAGAGCACACAGATCAACTGAGAGAACTGAGAGTCCCTATATAACCCCTTATATTTACGGTCAGCTGTTTTTTGAGAAATGTGCTTCGTTAATTCAAGGGGGTAAGGATAGTCTTTTCAATAAATGGTGCTGAGACAACTGGACATCCATGGGCAAAAGAATGAATTTAGCTCCTTACCTCCTTACCATGCTCAGAATTTAACTCAGAATAGCCAGAAGGGGGTGCTAGAAGGTAGCGTAAGTAACTAAACACAATCAAAATACTGTACTTTTAAAGCAGGAAGCAGGGAATTGAGAACCAATAGGAAGCTTAACAGCATCACATCATGTATTCACATGCAACAGACTACTGAGGACAGAAATTAACCCCTGAATCACAAACAGCCAAGCAGGTTACTTAGGGCACAGGCCCTGGACATGGGCAGACTTGGTTCAAATTCTTGGTGTGCTCTTTATTAGCCAGGCAACCACCAGTTAAGTTACTTAACCAGCCTAAGCCTCTGTTTCATCTGCAAAATGGGGATCAGTCACACCTGCTTTACGCTTGCAAGGAAGAAATAAATATATATAATGCTCGACATTCAGTAAGGATATTTACCAATGTCATGGATCAATGATTTCTATTACGACTTTAAAAATTCACAATTACAAGAGGCGATCAACTCAAAAGTGCTAGGAGAAATGTCTACCGCTTTTGGAGGTCCACCAGTATTAACTGAATGAACGCTCCTCCAAACATCTTCAGCTCTTTGTTTACTGGCAGATGAGAGTTACACTTGGGTTTCTGCAATCTTTCTGAAATTTTATTCATGGTCCCTTACACTTCACAGCTTAAAAAGAGATTATATAAATATATATTGAATGAATTGTGGCATGCGTTTTGGAATTTGTTCGACTTGGTTTTGAATCCAGGCTCCATGACCCACTTTCTAAGTGACTGGAGTAAGTAAAACTTTTAAAAATTCCAATGATCTCATCTGTCAAATGTGGTTGATTATAACTACTTTGAAGTACTATTGTAAGGATTAAATTGTTATAAGAATTAAATGGTACTTAAGATAGACTTAGTAATTATTTGAAAAACAAACAAATTGGCAGGATCTCTGGCATGTGGTAGATGATGAATCCAGAGGAAATGTTATTACTCCCACTTACAGAGACTTTCCCAGGACACATCCTCTGAGTGGCAGTGCTTGGACTCCAGCTGTCATGCTGTCTTTTTCAAAGCAATACATCCTCACAGAATGACAAGGTCTCACATCAGACTCTCTAAAGTGTCCTTTTTGGAGGCTCCTTCCTGAGAAGGACCATCTCCCCTCAGCTAACGGTATAGAATTACATCATCACTGCCAAGGGAGCTGGGCTCGCAGGCTGAGCCTGTGACTGGTCCATTCACGGGGAGAGGAACTCTGGAAGGCTGGTACCATCTGGAGTGGATCAGAACCTGCAGTTCCCTGAAGACCGCACGCACCTGGAAGCCACAGAGCCCGTGGGAAGAGCAGGCAGGATGTGAAGCTTTGGTTGAGGTTTTTGGACTACACTCAGCTTCCCTGGAAACTGTGCCTGCCCAGCCCTGCCCCAGCACTGGCAGGAGATGCTGCTGCTCTCTGGGAAGCTGCAGGGCGGCACAGAGCAGCACAGGGCCCGGGGGCAGGAACTGGGCCCCTTTGTCCACCTGGTGTGGCTTCCTCTCTCCTCCACTGTCAACTCCCATTTTAGTTTCGTGGGATAAGTAATGATTTAGATTAGAGTCACTGCTTCCCGTCCACGTCCCAGCCCAGACTGACTGTATGAAGATGTTGTTCACCGACAGCTTTATTTAATCTTCTTTGGGAGGAACATGCTCTATATGATTCAGTTATACTGATATCATCATAAGAATCTTACAAAACACACACAAGGCACTTTACCCTATAAACATATATTAAATACCTGGGCTTTGCTCCAAATGCACCTGATAACAGAGGTATGTGCCCTCATGATGCTCATTTTAAATACTGTTGACCTATCTCACTGTGGTCACAAAACACTATAGAAGGGAAAAACATGCATTCAGAGGTCACGAAATCACAGGAAAGTCTAATAACTGATGATAGACTTTTTTCCATGTTGCTGGTTCATGGCACCTCATGGCCAGCTAAATAGAAATATAAGCAATAGTCTGTATGCTATACTCTTCTCCCCAAGGCAGCAATGTTTTGACAGCTCTTCTATCTTCACCGTAATGATTCTGATCTCTTGATACACGACAGGTACAATTATTAGGAAAAGCAGCAGTAGTAAATTTACATTTGTGAGCTTGGACTCATTCTTCCATCATAGTGACTTGACCAGACACACTGCCTACATGCCAAAGCCCCCAGGATAACAGAGAAGAGGAAAAGATAGAAAGAAAGGGAGACAAAGAGGAGAGAGGGCATCATGAGAGAGGGGGAGTGAGGTATAGAGAGACTGAGAGCATAGAAATTAGTAATAGAAACAGAGAGAGAGAGAGGGATACAGAGCAGAGTGGGAGCGAGAGAAAAAGCGAGAGTGACTGAGACACTGGCATACAGAGATAAAAAGAGTTAGTGAGAGAGAGAACCATACATAGAGAAGTAGAGATCTCTGTAATGAGGAGAGAGAAATAGTAATGGAGAGACAAAGAAATAAAAAGACAGAGACGGACAGTCACAGAGACAAAGGAATAGAGAGAAGGAAATAGAGAGGTACAGAGATGGAGGGAAGATGGATATAGAGAAAAAAGAACAGAGAGTAGAGAGAGATTTTGATATAAATATAGTGAAAGAGAGGTAGAGAGAGAGAGGGGTAGACATACAGAGACAGAGAGAGAGAAATAGGGAAAGATAGAGGAAGAGAGAATCTGAGATAGAGGGAGAGAGAGAATGACAGAATTATAGAGATAAGGGATACATGTGGGCACACTGAGTGTGACAGAGTTAGGAGGATAGAGATAGACATAGAGAAATAGAGGAAAATACTGTCAGAGAGAAAGTTAAAAGATATATGTGTATTTATATACATATTGTTATGAATTATATATTTACATATTGTTAGACATTTATTTACGTTCATATGCTTATATTTCTAACTTTATTTTTTCCCTTATATATATCATCATTCTACTCCTATCTGTCCATGTATTTATGTATCTATGTATTTATCCTTGTATGTAACTATGTATGCATGTATCTACCTCTATTTTTTTGCACAAAAATGCCATATAACAAACACCCCAAAGCATAATGGCTTAAACAATCACCATTTATTAATTCTCACAGTCCCATGATCAGCTGGCTGTTCTGATAACATGGTCCGGGCTCAGCTGATCTCAGTTGGACTTGGTCACATTGGTCAGCTGATGGGTTGGCTGGAGGCTGGCTGGTCAAGGTGGCCTGGGCTGAAATGAATCAGCTCTCTTGAATGTGGTATTTCACCCTCCAGAAGGCCAGTCCGGACTTGTTCTCATGACAATGGTGGGGTTCCAAGAGAGCAAGCAGAAGTGTGTTAGGCCCCCTGAGGCCTAGACGAGAAAGTGAAACGCCATAACTTCCTCCCGTATTCAAAAATGTGGAAATAAACTGCACCTCTTGGCTGAGGAGCTATGAGTCCACATCAGAAGCAGTGAGCTCCAGGCCGGAAAATTTGCAGTGAGCACATTTGGCCCTGTGTCTCTCACTGAATGCAACTATAAACCCTGTTCTGAGGACTCTGAGCGTGGAGAGAATCCTGGTGTCTTCTGTTGTCTCTTCATCCTCTCCCTGCTTGGCCCAGAAGGCAGACACAGTTGCAGGAAATGCACAGCAGAGCGAGAATGCTACAGCCCCACTTGTCTGGCCAGAGGAGAGAAAGGCGGGCCCTGTGCAATGCAAACTGTTGTAGAGATTGCAGAGAGGAGAGAGTTTAAGGAAGAAATCTCACACAATGGTGTTTGAACAACTGGGTTTAACCCCTAGCTGCACAGGCATAGATATGACCCTAAACAGCCTACCATTGGCTTTGCAAACTGATCAGGGGTAAACCATGGCCCAGCACCAAGACTGACCACTGGGAGGCGCTCACACAGGACAGATCCGAGTAGTACTGCAAAGGCTTTGAAACCTGCTCTGATTGGAACTTCCCACCAAAAGCAGGTGAGAACTCACAACCTCTAACTGGGTCAGTTGTCTCCGAGCAAAACACTCAGCCTTCCCTATAGTATGTAAACACTGCCTAGAGCCCCTAACACAATATTCAAAATATTCAGGCTACAGTCCAAAATTACTCAATATATGGAGAACCAGGAAAATCTCAACGTCTCACAATGAGAAAGCCATTAACAGATGCCAATCCTGAAATGTCACAGATATTGGAATAAGGAAGACTTTAAAGTAGCTTTTATGACCATGAGAAGAAAGTGAAAGAGGGGTATAGATAAAGACATAAGGTAAAATATGAGAGATACAAACAGAGAAATAGAAAAAGTAAGATAGACAGTAGAGATAGGCAGATAGAGAGAGAGAGAGAAATGTAGGGAGATAGAAAAGAAGAGAGAGAAAGAAAGTAGAGAAGGAGAAAGAGACAGAGCGGGAAAGGGAGACAGAGAGAAAAGCAGAGAGGGATGGAGAAAACAGGAAACAGAAAAAGAAAGAGTGTGGACCTAGAGAAGGAGAGATGGAGGGACATGAAGAGTGATGGAGACAGCAGAGGGGAGACAGAGACATCGAATGGTGGAGAGAGAGCCAGTGCAGGAGGCAGAGCTGCACAGCCATTGACGGTGGTCGTCTAGTCCAGGACATCGTTAGGGTTGCAGGATGGTAATTTCCTAATTTAATCCTTCTCCTGCATTTATTGGTTGTAACACTTGCATAAAGAAGAGCTTTCATTCATAAGCTCTGTGGTATCATTAAGCACAGTTGGTACAGAAATGGCAAGGGAAATATTCCTGTGTCAGAACAATGAGATGATGCCTTAGCAGCTTCCACAGGTGACATTAATTTTGAGTCTCATCAGTGAGCCTGTGTGTTATTATATATTGTCTTTAACATGCTGTGTAGCTGTTGTGCTTTTGGTGCTCATGTCGTCCTCTCTGCAGCCATTGAGAGACTCTGAGAGTTGGCTTTTGTGTCCTATGCCATGACCTTAGGCGTCTCTTGTGGGTTCTTTGCTTTCAGGAGAGACGAGGTGTCATTGATCTTGTCCACCTCCTTCCCAGTCCTGGATTCAGGCATTTCTCCGTTGAGCCCTAGTCTTTTAGTGAGAAATGGTATTTGATGCCACAGGACAGACGCTGGGAGAGCTCATAACGGCTCAATGGTCATTGCTTTCTAGTTTTTTCAGTGGCTGACTGAAAAAAAAATAAACAGTTCTTAGAAAAAACAGATTCAAATGATAGATCATAGAGTTTTTACTAAAGTTTGAAAATTTTTATACATGCCTTTTCCCTTATATTGAAATCCTGATTTCTACAAGTATCAACATAAATTTAAAAAGTAGACCTATAAACAATATTATATAATTACTGCTAAGAACACTAGGCCCAGATTGTAGTTTAAGATTTTTATTCTTTTTCTTCTTTCTCTCTCCATTGTGTTCCATGAATATTTTGCCAATAGTGCCCCCTTTTCATTACTGTAACTTTAGAATAGTTTTTACATTCTGTGGAGTACTTTTCTTTTATTACTTTTTTAAAGAATTTTCTTTCCACTCTATTGTGATGGCATTTTCTCCTTTCTCAGCATTAAACCACGATTCTGTCTGCAGGGATGTGCTGGGACTCCGCGGCGCTGAGCTTGCTTCCTGCATAGGGACTTGGAATGTTCTCTTGCAGAGCTGCTGCTGCGACACCTCATGTCCCTGCACTTGTGGTCCCCGGGGCAGAAGGAAGAGGCAAAACACCTGAAAGAGAGGCCAAAACAATTATGGAGATGGCATTTTTCTACATTCTAGTATGAATACTGTAAACATGTCCTAGCACATTTATAAAAGTGGGGGGTGAAAATCTGTGAACACATCACTTCAATAGTCCATGATTTCTCTATTCTTGTTTGATAGCCTATCTACCCATCTGTGAATCCAAGTAAATCACAGCTATGGGCACACTTCCTGAGGGGACGGCTGCATCATAATACACAGGATGCCCAAGGAAATCTGAATTGAAGAAAAACAACAAATACTTTTTGATTCAGGTGTGTCCCAAGTATTGCCTAGCACTCTGCACAGTTTTTTTTTTTTTTGCTAAATCTGGCAACCCTACTTGAGTTGGCCTTTTTGGTTGAGAATGAATAGAAATCATCTAACAAATTAACTTCATACATGTACGCAGACACACACACACACACACACACACACACACACACACATCCATTTGACTTTGAGGAGAGTCAAATGTAGACCAACATACCTGATCCTAATTCTTTTACTAAAGCGGGTTCAGTGCTTGTCAGCTTTGCTGTGGGTGCCTCACAGTTTACTGACAGCTGTGAAAGGAATCTGGTTCAGGGCCAGAACACAGAAGCTGCATCACAGGACAAACCCATGGCAGCAGTGTGAACACTGAACCCTGAGTTGCAGGGAAGTTCCCCGACTCAGGACCGCTCCCTGCACCAGGGGACATGGAGCTGCATCCATGGCTCTCCTGCCCCCTCCATGGGCTCAGGAGGCTCCTCCTCTGCTCTGGGCTCTCAGGGCTCCTGGCTCCTCCTCTTCTACAGAGGGCCTGCTCTCAGCCTGCCCCAGGAGGCTGTCAGGAAATGGGCTGAGCAGAGAGGCAGGGCTCCTCCCCAGGCCTCCCCCAGCCCCACCCCCTCTGGGTCATCAGCTGGGTGGTCTTCCAGGAGAGCCCCTCACTCACTGCCCGCCTGTGACAGCTGTGTAGAGCTTGGCTCTGACTTTCTCCTTGTGTCCTGGGCTCTCTGTCTTTGGAGCAGGACTGGAGTGTGAGAGGGTGTCTACCCCTCCTGTCGTCTGTCCCTTTCCTTCTAAGGCCCGAGGAGGAAGGCATGCTGTGGGCTCTCGCCCTCCTTCTAGCTTTCCTGGCTCCTGGTAAGTGTGCTGCCTCCATGCTCATGGGTTTTTTCTGTTTTTTGGCAATGGGAGGCCCTACTAAGGTATTCTGTTAGTTCTTCCTCATTGCTTTTTGTTGTTCTCATTGCAGCCACTCAGGTATCTTCCAACTTGGAAGGGACACAGATGTTGGTCACCAAGCAGGCTGGATCATCAGTTGAAATCACTTGTGATATTAAACAAAGCAGCAGCTACGTCCACTGGTACCAATACCAGGAGAGGATGGCCCCACAACGCCTTCTCTACTACCAACTCTCCGGCTCAAAGGTTGTGATGGACTCAGGGTTCAGTTCATGGAAATACCGTGCTTATGAAGGCTCAGGGAGGACCTATAAACTTTCAATCAAATTTCTGGAAGAAAGCGATTCTGGTGTGTATTACTGTGCTGTCTGGGAGAGGCACCGTGATTCAGATCTCCCGTATCCTGCTCTGAAAACATTGCTTGTGGTTGCCAAGAGCAGCCTTGACACACAGGGTAGACCAGCCCCTGCCTCCCTTCCTGCCCTGACTGCACTGTGCTCTGAACAAAGAGAGACCCGGAGCTCAGTGCCCAAACCCAACCTTATATCCCACTGGCCTCCTCCCACGTGAACCACAGCACTTTCCCAAATATGGGTCTCCCATCTCCAGGTCTTAGGCAAGGAGTCTGGTTGACAGGGTATTCTTTCAGCTCTCCTCGGAGCTGGGGGAGTTCATTCAATCTGCTTCCTCAGACAGACAAGGTCACCTAGAGTTGATCTGTTCAGTAAGACATTGGGAAAGTGCCTGGCTGCACACCCAGTTGAGCAAGCAGTGTGGAATACTGTGCGAAGAGACTGAAGAAGAGACCCAGAGATGGCATATGAGATAAATAGATATTTTCAGACTTATGTATAGGGAGTGTCCAGGGGCAGCTGGCTGGACAGAGTTGTGCACTCCTTCCTACAGGCAGAGACGGGGTTGCTTATATAGGCAGGGGACAAAGGCTATGGTTTTGCCAAGAGGGACTGTCCTTGGTGTGAACTGTGTTCCTAGGAAGAACAGCTCATGTGAAAGGTCTCTGTGTTCCTTTAAGATGTGATCTTCTTTGAGAGAGATAAGTTAAGATCCGGGTTGGCCAGGCCCTGGATCATTACAAATCCCAGCGGGTTGAAGTTCTGCCCAGTAGGGGGCCAGAAGGACACATGGCTCTTTAAGGGCTCACAGTTTATTACTGAGCATACAAGACCCTACCGGGAGCAATATGGGGAGCCAAGTTGTACCGAATCATTTATCCAATCATTATGCAGAGAAAATGGCTGGGAAAGAAGCTCCTACCTTACTGAGGAGAATGAGAAATGATGGAATGAAGACTTTGGGCTTCAGGAAGACCTCAGGATGGTATCTATGTGACTTATCTTTTGGACAAACTGATATTTCTCTCACCATAGCCAACCACGGCACTGTTGAGACAGTGAAAGTGTAGGAATAAAGTGATCCTTGTAGAGATGCCAACCATTGTGTTCTACTCACAGCTTTTTGAAGTTCAGCCACAGCCAGAACTGCTCTGTCTTAGACAAGTAAAGCCAAAGCTCCTTTCACCCCTCCCCCAACATTGACATGGCCAAGTCCTAAACTGGAATGAGTCTTTCAGATTATTTTTTCTCAAGAATTAAAATTAAAAGACACTTTGGTTGAACAATCAGGCAATGAACAGTATATATTTGAATTGAAAAGTCATATAGGAAAGGGGTTGTGGCTGCCATATTGGTCCATGTTTAAGGATATAAAATTAATATTGAAGTACAGAAATGCTGTATTCACACTGGTATGGTCTCTTGTGTATTGGATCCTGCAACTTTCTGCCAGAACTCTTAAGCTTGACGGTAGCTTAGAGTTTAAGCTCCTAGAACAATGTTTCTCAAACTGTGGTCCATGGACCAGCTGCATCAGAAGCACCCATGAGGCCTTGAATAGAAGTGTGTGTTCTGGGTAACGTTGGACAAAATCAACCAGACTCTTAGGAGAAAGGCTGAAAATGTGTATTTTTCAATGACCTCCACACTGATTCTTATTCAGATTGATTTGTAAGAACTGCTGTCCCAGCACAAACAGATAGCATGAACTGTCTCCCTCTGAACTGGGCCGGTTCCCAGCCTGACAAAACAATGCATTCTAGAAAGGTGTCCCTGGGCTTCCTCCCAATACACTAAGCCCTCCTCTCTTATTGCATCTTGGATGCTGCTGTCCTAACAGGTCATCACATTTCTCCATGACAATTCCACCAGAGCCACAAGTGGAAACTTCAGTCCCTTCTCACTTCTGTGACCTCAGGCAAGAAGAACTCTACACTAAATGAGCCAGCTTGAACTTGCCCTACTGTACCAGGGACCATGTATTTTAACTAATTTGTAGCCTCCAGAAAGCTTGTTCCTTACCTTGAAGCGTAGATGTATTCTCATTTATATTTTTCTAATAGTGTTAGGCTTTGTTCTGCACATTTATCTCTTTGCTCTGCTTTGAGTTAAATTTTGTGTATGGGAGTAAGGCAGGAATCTGAGTGTGGAGATCCAATTTCTCCCCTAAAATATTTACTAATCCATCATTTCTCCCACTGTTTTTCATGGTCCCCCGTCTGATAACTAAGGTTCCAGAGGCTCACACAGCCCTTCCTGCTCTCTCTCTTCTTTTCACTGTAGGTGTCCACTTACAGGTGGCAGTTTCTCTAAGGAAACAGCTTGAGGTGGAGTCACTGCATACGCATGACTTCACCTGTACAAATGGGGCTGATATGTATTTTGTCTATTCCTCTGTTAAGAATTCAAGATTCTAGTTATTATGGCTTTATTACAATTCTTTCTTTTTTGTAAGCAAATTTTCTTGCATTATTTTTTCAAAATTTTCTTGGCTTTATTTTATGCATGAATTAACTCTCAATGTATGTTAATTATCTATTTTTAAAGTAATAAGTTTCATGAACTATGGTAGAAATGCATTGTGTATATTGTAAAACATACACAAAAATAAACAATTTAAAGTATGTAATACAAACAAATAGTAGTTCTAACACTTTCTCCCCACACACCAATGTATTGTCTTATGCCCGGACCTTGGAAACCACAGCGCCACCAACACCAATGCCAATAACACATTTCATTGTAAATTCATCTAATTTCCGGACTTACCTCACTTAGCCTAAGACAAATCATACTCAATGTCTTCTTTTTTTCTTCAAACCAAATTCTTATAATCCCTGTAATGTACACCTTTGTTTCATTCACAGAATTATTTCTGGGCTTATGAATGGACACTCTATGGTGTCTTTTCATGTTGCTTAAAAGAAACTACCCTTAAACCTGATAAATCTTGGGCTTGGTCCTCTGCTTAAACATACCTTTGTGAGGAATGTCCAGGGAGTCTGACCCTCATCTTCTGGTGACTGAGAATAGTAGTGTGGCCTCGTAGAGTTTCACTACCTTTACTGGTTGTAAACATGAGGTTAATGTTGTCAAAGGGCCTGGCCCCTGCCTGACATGTCCTGGGTACTCTGGATGAAGCTGATGAATTTGAAATGACAGGTTTGTTCCATGTGTGGTATGCACACCAGAAAGGAGGGAGCAGGTGTTCTGATCCTGCCTCAGCTGCTCATAGTCCTGTAATGTGGAAGGAGCCACCTGCATTTTGGGAGCTGTTCTGTCATCTTTAAAAAGGAGAAACGACGATGCTTCTCGTAGGAAGGGTTGCCCTTTCAGCTGTACGTGTCCAAGTTTCTGTGTTTCTTTAGCAAACCTATGACTTGGTTTTAAAAATGGGGTTAGTAATTCTAATAAAAGACAAATGAGTTTTTTAAGAAAATGTATTCAATAGACAGTGTTATAAAGATGCAAATTGGCGTCGAAAGAAAGGAAATCATATCCACAGTCCTCTTATCAAAATATATCAATTGCTTTCTACTTTTTGGTTTTCCAGACTTGTCCATTTCACTAGTAATTGTCCTCATGTATACATCTAATTGATTCCAGATGGCTAACATGAAGAAGTCAGATTAGATGAGTTCTCAGATTCTGTGATGGCCAGAAGAGCACTGTCCCAGGTCTGATAAAGTTGCCGGGGTCTCAGAGGTTAAATTGAAAAAGTCCAAACTTTAGTACCTGGGTCTCTGCTCACCCCTCTGCCTGAGTCTGATCTGCTCTCCCCACCCCCTGCTCCCAGGCTGGCTGAGCTCAGCTCTGTCAGAGCGGTGTCAGTCCTGGCAGCAGCAGGAAGACCCGGATGAGAGGAAGTCCTGCTCCCTCAAGCAACACCTGCTTCTCTTTTCCTGGAGACCAGGGGGGTCCTGAGGAGAACCCTCCAGACTCAACATGAAGGTTGAGAGGGAAGGCCCTGGGTGCTCATTGACTGTGTCCTGAACAAGAGTTTTCGTCTATTATATTTTATAAATGTGTCTCTTTTGGACGAGTATTACCTTTCAGTGCCCCTTCGAGAGGAGCAGAGACAACATAGCAGGAAGAGAAGTAGAGGAAAGGAGAACAAATGATATCTGTTGAAATAAATTTCTAAGGCCAAGATGGAGCCGCTCCCGCCCAGGGTGCCACGTCAGGAAACTGACACTTAAATAATTTTCTTTTCCCTGTAAATGCTGCGCTTGATCTGAAATGCAGAATATGAGCCAGCCAGTCAGTCCCCAGCTGCCTAGAATCTGTGATGATTTCCCTGTTCTAAATAAGGTCAGATATGCAAACCCAGCCAATCACCTTAAGCCAAATACTCTTTCCTTGTTCCCTGGTTGAACTGCTGGCTTTATAAGGAAATCGCTCACTTCCTGGTTAATCCTGCCTATTTCTGCACTGCTGTTCCTAAGGCTCCATTTTGCTCCTGTTGCCCACAATCCCTGGGAAGAGGGCTCCACTGCCTGTTGATTCAGGCCCTGATATTGATGCCCCTACATTAACCCAAGCATATGTGGGATTAACACCATATGCACCCATCCCCTTTCCCTGCTTCTTTAGTTGCATTCATATGTAATTATTGGTTTCTATTGGTTCCCTGAGCTTCACATATGCATGAAACTAGTGTTGAGATTAGAGCACTGACCTCACCCTGCTTAAGGCACAGAGAAGTTACAAATTGCTAAAACCCAGATGGCCTCGTGCTGAAGTCATGGCTACTTAAGGGTCCTTGAAATTTATTGTAGCAAATCTGATGTCCAGAGAATGTCAGGAAATGAAAGCTTCCCAGACCCCAACTCCTCAGCTTCATGGCCCCGGAATCCACCATCCATCATGGAAGCAGACAGCCAAGGACATCAACCTGCAGACTCCCTTATCTCATCACCCCTCTCCCTGTGCTTAGTCATGTTCCTCACAACCTTTACAACCCCTTGCCTCCTGTGTTTCAGAGAGATGGATCTGAATGCTGACTCCTGTCTCCTGGCTGATGTCACCTGAAATAAACTTCTTTCCTTGTCCACAATCCTGGCGTCCAGTTTTCGGGCTCCTCTTGTGCAACAGGTAAACAAACCTGTGTTTGTGTTGGAAACACTGTGAGGAACTGTACTCCTGAGTCCATGGATTGTGTTCCCTTGAATAAGTGTATCAAACTCATTACTATATTGTATTATTTTTATAATTTGTCACACTGAAAAGAGTATTTGGCTGGAGGTGAGGGGAAGCCTTTATTAAAATCTATGGTAGGTTATTATCAATAGTTGTTGAGTCTTTAATTTGAGCAGTAATTGAAAAAAGTGCTTATAGTAATTGAGAGAAACACAGTATTCAAAGGTGGTAATGTGAAATAAAATTTATTTTAATAAAAGCATAAATGACAATGGATGGTCTCACCCAAAGCAATGTTTTCTTATTGGTGAAAATCTAGGAAACAGAGAAAAATAGAAAGAAAACAGCTCACCCAATTTCTCCCTACCCAATTTCTTCCCATTTATATTGAGACTCTTTTCACATGTCCTTTTGCTATACAGATGTCACCACAATTGTCAGTTTCTTTTCCACTTAACATTTTGCCACAAATGGGCTGGATACGTGCGGAAGGTATAAATGATAGCCCTGAATATTCTTTTAACAAATTATTCTATTGCTTTATATTTTCCCAACATCTCATCAACTCAGCACAACCCCAAACCCTACATCTGGGGACACTTGAGCCTTCAATCTTGGTTATAGCTGAGCAGGTCTGACTTTCAGTTTTTACTTTAGAAGAGGAGCTCAGGAACTGGGTCTGGTGGTCCATGCTGAAGGACCCACAACTTCCCTCACCAGGTGACTCCCCTTTCCAACTGCTTGCTCCTCTTGGCTTTCAGGGTATAATTAGTACAACTAACTAGCGTTACTATACCCAGGAGGCCATGTGTATAATTAATGTACCTGGAAAGGAATCTTCCTTTCAACTGGAAGTGAGCACTACCTTTATTTATCAAAGCTTCATTTCAGATGCATTCCTCTCCGATCCTTCACAATGCGTTGTCTTACCATTTCCGAGGATAAGGTGCTGGAATGGGAGAACCTGGTCCTGACCCCTGACCCTCACTGCCTCCTGGCTTAATTTAGGCTTCCTCCTTTGGCTAATCACACACACACACACACACACACACGCACACACCCCCCTGATTCTCTGAAATGGTAATATTCCCCATAATTTCTACTTTACGTGAACCCCTGAGGTCATCTACTGAAACCTGGCAGTTTTGAGGTGAACAACAATCCCACCGTGTCCTGGGCATTTCTGTGCGTCTGGGACTGGGCTACATGCTTTGCTCACATCATCCTGTTTCCTCTCCAGGCAACCCCATGAGCTCCCTTTTTCAGGTGAGGAAAAGGAGATGACGTAACTTACCCAAGGCTACAGAGCTATCGTGTTATTTTAGGGCATTTAAAATCCCCTTCTGATGGGACCTCTGGGTGAAATGCTCCAGTGCAGCTCAGATGGTGGGCATGGGTTTCTGGGGGGGATTGATTTTCTGTGCTTGTCCCTTCCTCCCAAGTAAGCAGCACACTCATTGCTCTATTAGAATCAGGAGGTAAGTGAAGCATGAAATTTGTCTCCAGACAGGCCTGGCTCCATGTCCCCACCTCATTCCCCGTAGGTGTTCTTAGCCTATAAATACATAAACCAGTTTAAGGGAAAAGTGTTTATTTGGGATCAAAGAACTACAATTCAAAGGGCACAGATTCTGGTAGAAACCGAAATAGTTTCTCATGTAAAACAGAGGGCCTCAGGATTTTCATGGGAAAAAAGGAGGAAGATGAGGTAAGTTGTATTAAAGAAGAGTTCATTGGTGCCAGATGAGGGAAGGCTAGGACTGTACTTCACAGACTGGCTTGAGATCCTGTCATCAGGCAAAACGCTAGACTTCTACTTCATTCATTGGCTAGCGATTTGATCATCAGTAAAGTCCAATTTCATCAGTTCTTACAAACAGGACACTCTTGTCCTTACTGACTGCTTGGAATGCTGGCAGTTTGGTCCAGTTTGGAAGATAAAGAAAAGAAAATGAGCAAGGCAATTCCTCGGAAATGTCTGCTTCTGCTCTGTTTTAATACGACTCCACTCATGTCGTCTTTTACAGTGTGAAACTTTGGGGAAGTGATTTAATATATGAGTCCCACTTTCCTTACTACTAAACTTACGATAAGAATATTTATCCCACAGGACTATGTTCAGGATTTAATAAAACAGTGAATGTAAACCAGTTAGTGCAGTGCTAGAGTGTAGTTGATATCCGATCAAAGAATGCTATTACTGCTTTTATTATTCCACCAGCATTCTCTAGGCTTCTCAGAGCTCTCTCCATTTACCATCCCTCCCTCCCCTTGTGGTTAGATTCTGTCTCTTTTCTCTAGGGCCCTTCCCTCCCTCATTTCTCATCAGTCACCTCCTTGTGCCCCAGGGGAAGCAGCAGCTCAGGTCCTAACCTGGCCTCCACTACCCACCAAGGTGAAGATCCTCCTGAAAGCTCACTCTGGATTCACCCCACCTGGCCAAGACACAGAGCCATGCCAGGCCACCTTGCCCTCCTGTAGGCCCTCCTGTTCCTGGTAGTTGCAACCCCTTTTACCAGTGCAGGGTGCACAGGAAGTTTCTGAGGCCCTCACTGCACCTGCTTCAATGCTGTCTCCCTTGCAGGCTACTGGGCGCCAGGCAGGCTGCCGCAGCTGGCCTCAGTGGTGGCATGCATGGTCATTCTGGCTCAGCTTAGCCATCCTTCCATGCATGGCCCACATCACAGTCAGGTATAGACACTTAGTACCACTGCCAGTGGAAGGCAAGGACCCTGAGAGACTCTTCCGACTAGCCATGTTCAAGGCAGGTGTGCAGTGGGATTCATTCCTAAAAGCAGACAAAGTCACCACTATGGAGGAAAGGACAGCACCAGCCATATCCCATTGGTGGTGAGGGGAGGGAAGCATGATTCAGGCATGTACTACTACACTGCCCGGAACAAGAACAGCCCCACAAGCCGGCCTGTATCCCATGCTAAAAGCACACGCACTCCCTACTCGGTCAAGGCATGGAAACTTCCACCGCCTCTGGGGCCCTTTGGTTCCCCTGGGGTCATCACTCAGCATCCTAGACACTACCGGATGCCGCCTCCACCAGTCAGCTGCAGATAACAATGAAACTAAAGAGCCACTGGTCAGCACAGGCTGACGCAGACCCAGGGAGCTGTCTAGTCAGAGGGGCCTTTCCAAAGATCATCCAGTTCAGTGTTTCTGAAGCATTTGGTGGAGAATCTGTGCTGGTAAAACCAGTAGCCACCAGTCACATGTGGCTATCGAGCACTCGAAATGTAGCAAGACCAATAGTCCAAGCTGAGAGGGACTGCATGTGTACAATCCAAATCACGTATTGAAATTAAGAAAAGTAAAATGTATCATTACAATTTTTTATGTTGACTGCATGTTGAAATGGTATTTTGGACATCTCAGAATAAATTTAAAAGGTTTTAAAATTACTTTGACATGTTTCTTCTTTTTCTTTTTTATGCAGCAGCTAAAAATTTTTAATTTGATTTTTAATTTTAATGGGTGACTCAAATTTGCTTCTATTACACTGTTACAGACTAACTATTTAAGAAGCTGACCATCTGCCCTGAAGAATGCATAAATGAAATATTTTGCAAATAATTTCAAGGGTAAAGACTCTCTGGAGATTTACTACAAAGTGGCTGAAAGTTGAGACTGGAAGTCAGTTCCTAAATCCAGACTCTAAGTTGTTGCCCCACCAACTGTCAATCATTCTGCAGCAGAGGAGTCATGGAAATGCAAGTTTCATTTTATCCTGAAAAGAATGAAACTTAAAGAATCTAGCTAAGGACAAGGTATAGGAGGTAAGAATAGTGTGTATAGTTTTATATTTATAATTCCCATCATTAGATTAGCAATAAATGTATAATCAACTAACAATCCAGCATCCAAATCACGTGCCTTTGTAAACTACGACGTTTTGTTATATATTTTGACATTTTGTCTGCAAGAGACTCTGGAACTGTGACATTTAACATCACACCAGTTATGTATATACTTTATTCAGCAGGTGATGATAAAGGAAACAGTGGAGCTCTGAAACAGTTCAGCAGACTTATAGGATAGGTACAAATTTTGGAGGAGACATTGAGAGTCAAAATGTGGTGTATTCTTCATCATGCTTAAACTTCAAGAAATTCCGAAATAAAATGTGCTTTTGGTGAACATATTCTAAAGTGAAATAAAATTCTGACGAGTACATTACTTGATAAGATTAATATAATAGCATTAATGAAAATAATAAATTTGTTAATAGGAATTTTCAAAATATTACTGTTTTGATTCTAAATTCAAGCCACCGTAAATAATTTGGAGGTGCAGCTTTAATATTGTCCTACTCAAAAATCTGGGGTGGTTCAGTTGTGACACTGAGATATTATATAAAATTAGACATCAAGTAAGAGAACTCCATCGCCTCAGAACTGGGCATGGCATCCACATTTGAAGCTGAAAGGTCAACTTGACTGTCAAGTGCACATGGAAATGGATTCCCGTTAACAAGTGACCACGTACTATTTTCAAAAAAGTGAAAAATTTCCTCTGGATATTTATTTTTATGGCAAATAAGACAAATATGGTGCATTCCAGAAAGAGTTAAATGAAAAATGAGGTTTCACAGAGTTGCAGAATGTGAGAAAGTGTTAATGGGCCAAAAGAGCCTAAGTTACAAAATTCACAGGATTGGAAAAGAGAAGTACTTTAGAAGGGACCAAATATTCTCCTGTGTAGGGAGATCATCAAATTTACCTGATCTCCTACCCCATCCCTGCCACCCACCCACCCACCTTGAAAACATGCTTCACTATGGTAGAACATAAGCGATTTAAAAAAATACGTGTGTTCATTAATGTTAGATGCCTTGAAATGGAGTGGTTAAAAGTCATACTCCATCTTAGCATGTGGCGAAAGAACAAAGGCCAAGTTGTAATCCAGGTTCTGCCACTTACCAACCATGACTCTGGGCAAGTCACATAACTTTTGGAACCTCTTTTTCCATTGAAAATAAGAAGAATAAACACCTCACAACGTATTGTGTATGAAAGGCTATGGTAAGCACTTCTTCAATGGCAGCTTTTCGTCTTTTTACTATGTGATAGGTTGTTCCAAACCACACAATATTTTTGCTTCTCTAACGATTCTTTTTAATTGCTATTCCATTTCCCCCACAGATAGACACCTTCCTGCAGACATTTCCCCCAAACCCACTGTTTTTCTTCCATCAATTGCTGAAATAAACCTCCATAAGACTGGGACATACCTTTGTCTTCTTGAGAAATTCTTCCCTTATGTTATCAAGGTATATTGGACAGAAAAGAGTGGCAATACAATTCTAGAATCCCAGCAGAGCAATACCATGAAGACACATCATGAAACACATACGTGAAACTCAGCTGGCTGACCGTGACTGGAAAGTCAATGGATAAAGAACACAAATGTATCGTCCAACACGAGAAAAATAAAGGAGGGGTTGACCAAGAGATTCCTTTTCCTTCAGTGAACGAAGGTACGTATATGTAAATGTAACCTTCCGGAACACGTTTTTTCAGAGGGATATCCCACCTTTTCTGTCAAGTATTAATGGAAAACAAACAAATACAAATCTTTCTTAAATGTTGTTCCATTCACTGGTGGAATAAATATTCCCTTATTTCTCCAAAGAATTAAGATAGCATATGTTTTGGAACATGAAAAAGAAAAATTTCCTTAACTTTTCTCAGCCTCAGTTTCACATGGCAAAGTATTAAGATCTCAGTGATTTTTTTTTCTAAGATTGCCACCTGAGCTACCATCTTTTGCCAGTCTTTTTTTTCCCTTTTTTATTCTCCTCACAGCCCCCCAGTACATAGTTGTATATTGTATTTGTAGGTCCTTGTGGTTGTGCTATGTGGGATGCTGCCTTAGCATGGCTTGATGAACGGTGCCATGTCGGCACCCAGGATCTGAACCAGGGAAACCCTGGGCCGCTGAAGCAGAGGGTGTGAACTTAACCACTTGGCCACGGGGCTGGCCCCCTCAGTGATGTTTCTTAGGGTGGTTGTATGTATTAAATGAAATGAGATACATGAAAGCACCTAAGAAATTAGCACACAAGATATGCTCTAACAGAGATTCCCTTTTTAAGATCTGCATTAATCAGAAAATAAGAACAATTATATGTCTTCCAGCAATGGTCCACTCAGCAAGCAGAGTCACTCACTTTCACCTTGCTATACTCAGAGTACAACCCCAAAACAAGCCCACTAGGGACAAAATGGTGTTCATTTGAGGGAGCCAAATCGCAGCTCAATAAAAAATAGAATAATTTGGCCATTGCAGTTTTATTGTGTTCTTAGATTTCCCATATTTGTATTTTATATACCACCATATAGTAAAATTTCATAATTACAGTTTGGATTAGGCTAATGTGCACACACATACTTCCATCCTACATAACGAGTGTTCTTGCCATTGGTAATTTCAACTCAACAAACATTTATTCCAGAACTGGCCTGTGCCAGGCCCGGATGGGACGTTTGGATGAGTACCCCCGGAAGAATTACTGTCCCAAGAAGGAGGCACTACAGGAAAGAGAGTACATTCTTTTCCTAATCACTTAGAGTCACTCGTGATTCAGGCAGGTTGTCCCAGAGGAGTCCTGGCAGTGGTCTGGTAACTTACTAGACTCAGGACTTAAAATCCTTGGTATGAACACAACAGACCAAAGGCCCCAGATCGCCCAGAAGAAGGAATAGTTTGTACTTTTCCCTGTGGTTAACAAGCCCTTTTGAAGCCGTGGGGAACAAGCACAGAACAAAACATGTGAAGACCTTTGCTGGGCACCAGTCTGAATTTCTGAAGGCATTCTGTATCTTCTGGGATCTTTAGTTTCACCAGTGATCAAATTAGGTTCAAACATTTGCCCTGGTGTCTCCTGGGGCCGTGGTGAAGAGCAAATGAAATAATGTCAGTGAAAACACTTGCTTTTGAAAACGTAACGTGTGTATTTATTTATGTTCTTATAGTATTTTTTCATATCCTTTCCCCAAACTAACTACCATAATATTTAAAAAACAGACTTACTTTACTATTTTTACAGCTAAGAAACAGAGCAGAAGCACATACACAAAGCATCAGTTTAATATAACCACTTGGCTGAACTGTCCCATTAGGTTCTAATTTTTCTAGTGATCAGGGGAAAATAACAAGTATAGCAAGTTCCATGGTAATGATCATCCTAGAGAAGTTCCGGTTCCTCATGTGTTTACCTGGCACCTAATTTCTGAGACAAATGTCTCCCATGGGCTCCTCAGGTCAACAGAGCTAATGAGGACGTTTCTGCTAATGTTATCGTACAGCAAATTTCTAATGCTGTTTCTTGGAAGTTTCTGTTTTTGATAAAAGCTAAGAACATAACATGGGAGCACAAATCAATGATGTGTTTTTGAAGAGATAAAACTAATCTGGACCAAATTTTTGTCCAACCTTGATTGAGAAAGAGAATTTAGGATACATACACAGATTTTATTATGAAAAATTGTTACTTTATTGTTTTTACCTCAATCAGTGTATGTTAATGAAAGAGTTTTATATATCTTTTAATGAGTAAGTCACTGTTAAGGAAAAGAAAGAGAATTTTAAGATGCCTTAAAGTCAGTTCTTGAAGATATTTTAACATCTAAACAAGATTATTCTAACATTATCATTATTGGAATTTATTCCAAATCCTGTACTTCAAACTCCTTTTCATAGCCACCAAAACAATAGCTCATTGGGTGCATAAAATTGCATATGAGAACCATATCCATATGGATAACAAAGCATCTAGTAGAATAAGATTAACCAAAATAATCGTTTTGGTTGTGTTTTCCTCCATCCAAGAGTCAATTATCTATACACATTTTTTATCTTTGTATGTTTTCCTCCTTTTTTTTATGTTGTACATGAGTCTACCTCATGTTTTGCATATTCATAGAACTATAAATGTGACTTGGACTATCATTCTATCTTTGTAAAAATTGCACTGAAATGTTGCGCTCCTGTAATAAAGAGTTCATTTACTGAGAATAATTGAGATATCCGGAAGAGAAGATGTTTTCAGTATCCACAATGGTGGATTTATGTTGTTTCTCTAGATGTTATTTTCTATTTTTGTGGATTATTTTTACAAAGTACTTTCCATATGCCCCATCTCACTGAATCTGCCACAACGATCCTTTGCATGCTGGCTCTGCCCTCACTGGTATGACCATGCAAGTTACTTATATTCCCAAACTTATTTGCTCATTTGTAACATGGAATCCTCAAAAATACAACTCACTTCTGTGTGACTGGAGCATTAAACGAGATAAGGCATGTGAAGCACTTAGCACAGTGCCTGGCACAGTAATAATCACTGAATAACTATTAGCACTCTTATTCATATTGTTGTCACACCCACAAACACTACAACTCCAGAAAATCATGTGCATGTCTCAATTGAGACTCATGTCTCAATCTCAATGTCTCAATATCTTTACAGAGCTAGAGTCTCCATACACTTCTCAGCTGTAACCGAGGGAAATCTCAAGGCAACAGCTCTCAAAATTTCCCCGTTATGAATTCTCTCTACTGTTTAGAATTCTTTCCCTCAGAGACTTCACTTTTTGAAGGCTTTCTGTCAATCAAGCAGGTCACGATTAAGTAATATTTGATTTTCCCCTTTATATTAATCAAAGTCCCTTATAACTGCAAATTAGAAAATCTGACTATGCGCCAGCCCAGTGGCCGGGTGGTTAAGTTTGCGCTCTCTGTTTCGGCAGCCCGGGGTTTTGCTGGTTTGGATCCTGGGCATGGACATGGCACCACTCATCAGGTCATGCTGAGGCAGCATCCACATAGCTCAACCAGAGGCACTGACAACTAGAATATACAACTATATACCAGGGGGCTTTGGGGAGAAGAAGAAAAGAAAAGAGAAGATGTTAGCTCAGGTGCCAATCTCCAAGGAAAAAAAAAATAATAATTAAAAAATGAAAGAAATTTGGAGTAGTAAGAGATAACCAGAGATACTACACCAACATGATACAGTTCACCCAAAAGGGTGGAAACTCAACATTTTCGTTGGCCATGAAATCTTATCTGGGTAAATGCATGGACTCTGTCGTGTGTTGTTATTCTACTTTTTGCTTGTTTGGTGTCTTTTGCTTTGTTTGAATAAAGGCAAGTCCCTATCACTTGGTGAGCATCAGGAATTCTGCTGGGCAGTTTGTGTTATTTATGTCTAATGATCTCAGTGTACCACATCCAGGCATCATGTTCATCTCAGTGATGAGAAGACTAGGTCCCAGAGAGGCTAAGAAATACGCTCGAGATTAATGGTGGAGTAGTGCCTGAGTCCACATGTCTCCAGGTGTGTCTCACTTAAGCCTTGCTGCTCTATCCATGATATCAGTGGCTCTCCTCTTCAGAGCCCTTATGCTTTTGCTGGGGAAGATTCACCCTGAGCTAACACTTGCTGCCAATGTTCCTTTTCTTATTTTCTTTTTGGTGAGCCCCCGCCACAGCACGGCCACTGACAGACAAGTGATGTGATTCTGTGCCAGGGAATAAAACCTAGGCCACCAAAGCAGAGGGCACCAAAATTTAACCTCTAGGCCATTGGTGATGGCCCTTAGGAGCCTTTAAAAATCACTGAGGCCCAGACTTCATCACAGCCAGGCATCAGACTTTAAAAAACCTCCTTCAGTAATTCTAATATGCACTGAGGTGGAGGCCAGCAAGTGACTGAAGTATCTCCTGAGCTCCAGTGCTGCTGTACCAGATCACATGCAGTGAGGGGCTGTCAATGAGCCCATCACACAAGGGAGAACATGCTGTAGCCAGGAAAGTGTCCCTACCATTCCACCCATCAATTTCCTAAGGAAATGAACCACATGTACTAAGATTTATGTGCAAGGATGTTTACTCACTATAGCATCATTTATAGCAGCCCCAAGTTAACCTAAAGTTTCCCCCAAAACTAAAAAATAAACTAAAGTATGTCATATACTCATCTACTACGCATCTTCAAAAAATGTAGATTGTTTAAAGAAATGGAAAATTAACCAGAAAGCATTATTGAAAAAATGATACGCAGAGCATGATTCTTCCTGGTCTGTGCTCTGACAGCCAACTTCTGGGTGAGGCTTGGCTTCCTCTGAGGATTGGCTGCATCTACTAGTTGAGCTCAGCATGTCTGGAGGAGAGCTCTTTCCCAGGTTAGATTAATACACTGACGTCCAGCTTAAGCATCATTTGTGGGCTGGGTGTATATGTGACTCCACTCTTGAGACAGGACATTCTTGATGTGGTAACACCATTGAGTTCCTAAGGCTTCAGGCCCATGGCAGACCCTGGAGCTGTTCCTCACTGCATTTTTCTCCCTAAGAAGCTCTTTGTCATTAGGACCCAGCCTCCTAGTTGCATTTCTGTCATTTGGCCCATTCTTAGAACAAGTACAAATGGAATTGATTAGATTTGCACAAATGGCTAATTTCCACCAAACCAACACCATTCCCACTACACACAACTGAGTTGTTCTTGAACGCCTCAGTGAACAATGAAAGAAAACTGACAGGCTGCCATCCCATGAAGCACTGAGGTGAATATTCATGTTGGAAAAAATAGCTCACTATATAATTCAGTTCATTTTAATTCAAATTAGCTAAACAAAAAGGGAAAATGATGGCAACGATTTCATAGTGTGGGTTCAAAATAGGAGTATGCAGATTATTTCTGAACCATACTTTAGGAGAAAGATACTGTTTCATGATAAAAGTAATACCAAACATCTGGTGATCTTCTATAGGTATTCACAATCCTTCCTTACCTGCTTTTGTAATTCCAACATTTTAGGCTGAACACATAATGCAAATCAAAGGAAATAAAACTAATCATTTTGATATGTTGGATTTTATTACTTTTTAAAATTTTAGGAACTCGGAAGTGGATGAGTTAAAAAACACAAGGGATTAAATGCAGGCTGTTAAAAAAGAAATACAAAAGAAATACGAAACAGTAAACCAAAAAATTCCATTCCGTGAATCAAAATAAAAAGGTATTTTGCTTAATATAACAGTGTCATTCCTATATATTAAGAAGTCTGCTGATTAGGAATGCAGCACAAGACTTTCCTGTAACTCTTCATTAACAGATCAGAATCGGTCTCACCAAATAGAAGATGGATCACTCCATTATCTTACCAGCCACAGGCAGGCCACTAAATGTATGCAGATGTGGGACAGTGTCTGTGAGGTATGACAATAAATAAATTCTTTATTTGCTGGTCAATGAAGTAAGGAATGCATGTCACCGTTTTGATCTTCAAGAGAGAGACCCCATCTTGTCTTTTTTTCCTGCAGTGACTCTCAGTGAGGGTTTTTCACAATAGAAAGGAGAGAACACAAAAATGTTTGAGATGTAGTGTAAAGGCAAAATGCCACATTGCCTTATGTCTTTACAACACCTCTGTGTCGTGAAAATGAGCTGTGTTGCAGATACTTGAAGGACCCTGGGCGTGGCCACACAGAATTTATTTAAGACTTTTAGAAGAGGATCTTCTATTCACATGCCCACATTGTTGCATCATGTCCAACCACTGCTGTGGACAGAAGGGGCCGCAGCATGTCGGGTGCTTCTGCTGCAGCCCAGGGCCTCCACCCACCACGACTCCGGCCGCCTCTGCTTCTCCACGACTCCGAGTCCATCCACCACCTCTCCGTTCTGTGACTAAACAATTAGGCAGAGTGGCTGCTGCTACAGTTGACTTCAGTTTATTTGCTTGTGTCTCTGAGGATGAACTATTTCCTGTGATGACCTGGAGGGATTCACCCACGTGCCCACCTTGAGGCCCAGCACGAGCTGCTGCTCTGATGATCACGTCCTTCATCTCTGAGACTCCAGAGCACTTGAGAGACATCCCAGTGCAGGGCTGGAGTGGACCCTGGATCCACACTGGCTGGGCCTGGGTAATAAATAAAGTTACACTTTGATTTTTGTAGGATCAAAGCTGTTAAATCAGGATCTATCATTCTCACTAACCTGTCAAAATGGATACAGTTATGTATTTCTTAAAATATTCATACAAGCCAAGCATTATTATCCACTGCTATGTGTCTCCCACAACTTTGCTAAAAAGCTTGGGCATGTTTTTCAAGTGCAAATAATTGAGTTTTGGTACAAATAACTTAATTACATATTTTTGAAATCACTGTCCCCAATGAGAGATCAGTGAGGGCTTCCTAATGCTGACAGCCATGCCACATGGTCTCTCCTGTGCTGTTGCCAGCGACCGCTGTTACAACCATTGAGGGTCACTGTCTTATATGATTCATTCATTTTTGCCCAGACATTCCACTGTGAAATTATTTCATTAGGCTACATCTCTGAGGAAATATTACTTGTTTTCCACTATGTAGATTGTCCCTCCAAAAATGAGGAAAAACCTAAATGTGTGAGATTAGAAGAAAAGCTAAATAATGATTATATTCCCATGAAATATTTTCTGTCCACTTAAAATTATATTTGTAGTTTATAACAACATACAAAATGCATGTGCTGTAAAGTAAAAGCAAATATGTAATAATGAAACTGTATGTATTATAAGATCATGGTTGATAAAAATTAAATATAAATATACAAATGAGAAAGACTAAAAGAAAATAACCAGATTACTTACATACATTTCTGGAGATTCCCAAATTTCTACAATAAACAGGAAATGACTCTTTAATTTTTAAAACATAGTATAATTAATATGGTCAGAATGACCACAATTGTGTAAATTACAAACACAAACTAGAAGGAAACAAACTAAACTGTCACACTGTTGTTGCCGAGTCGTGTGAGGAACAGGTAATCTTTTGTCTTTCCACATTTTTGCAAAAAGCTTGCATTACTCTCATAATCAGGGAAAGGAAGTGAAAAGGAGCGGTGAGAAGACCGAGGCAGCAGGTCAGGGATGTGACCTCCTCACACTCAGAAGCAGACTGCCTCCCGTGCTTTCCTCGTGTCAGAGAACACACTTCAGGAGGGACGTTTTCTTATGAGAATGTCTACCTGGATTACAGCAAAGAACAAACCTGGTACAGGAGAAAGAATGGCTGAGGATCCTAAGAAAAGACTGTGTCTCACATCTTAACCTCATCAATGTCACACAGTTCAGGTTACGTTTGTGGTGAAATAAATAGACAAAGATATAGCGGTTGGAAGGCTTCCCTTTCCAGCCATTAAACTGCTGTAAATCGTAGAGACACTGGGGTGGTTTAACTGCCTTCTCCCTTTGAAAGGAGTCTGAGGAAAACGGTCAGACCACGTCTTCCTGTTTCTGGTCTCACTTCCCACCTGTCAGGATAATGGTATTGCAGCCACAGTGAGCTGACACATCTTGGAATTATTAGGGAATCCTAAATAAAGCCGATTTTTAATTAAAACATAATAGTATGTACACTTTACATAATATAAAGGCGAATGCTAGCAAGGCCTTCGGGCTCTGGTCAAGTGAGGAGGTCAGTAATTCTCATTTTGAAAAGCAATTATAACACTGGACTAGAGGAAAAGCTAACCATTTCAGCACTTAGGAAATGACCACAGGCATCCAACAATCTGAGAAGTGCTTATGCTTGAAAAACTGCAGAATTCAGGCAACAACAGTGGTGTTCTTGCTTGGAACTGCTCACATTCCTTCCCACCTCCCAACACCCAGCTCAATGGGTATGAAGGTTCTTCAGTTGAGGACAGGCCCTGAGGAAGGGCAGAAAATGTGCACGGTTGAAGGGAGCTCATATCATCTGGGATCAAAAGAATGTGATGGTGAACTGACAAACTCAGTGGTGTGCAAGCAGGAAGGACCAGAGGCTCTGCTGGTTTGAAGTTGTGGTCATGGCTGCAGCAAGCACACGCTTGGCTGACGCTGTGTGAATGCTCAGCAGAGACCCAAAAAACATGAACTAGCCAAATACTCCTGGTCAACCCTGAGGCTGTGAGCATATGAAAGGAGACGTGAAAGGACACAGCAAAAAGTACAAGTGGAGAGAGACTCAAAATGGCCTGAACTTCGAATGTGCTCCCCAATACATACACAAATTCACCTGGCAGAGGATGGGAGTCTTAATCAAGGCACTTGAACACAATCTCCATCTGATCACTGGCTACCACTAAGCTATGCAGACCCAGGGCTCACATGAAATAACCCCTTATATTTATGGTCAACAAGTTTTTGAGGAACGTGCTGAGTTAAGTCAATGGGAAAAGGACAGTCTTTTCAACAAATGGTGCTGCCTCAAAAGAATGAATTTAGCTCCTTAGCTCCTCCATACACAAAAATTAATTGAAAATAGCCAGGAGGGGTGCTAGAAGGTAGTGTAAGCAACTAAATAATCAAAATACTGTAATTTTTAAGCAGGAGGCAGGGAATTGAAATGAAATAGAAGTATAACATCATATATTGCCTTCAAATAAAATGGCGCAATGAGGACAGAAATTAACCCCTGAATCACAAACAGCCAAACAGGTAACTTAGAGCACAGGCCCAGGAGACTGGAAGATGTGGTTTAACATCTTGGTGTGCTCCTTATTAGCTAGGCAATCATGAGTTAAGTTACTTAACATCCTTAATCCTCTGTTTCAACTGCAAAATGGGATCAGTGACACCTACTTTATGTTTGCAAGGAAGGAATAAATATGCACATTGTTTGACATTCAGCAAAGGATATTTGTAATCATTTCATGGATCAGTGATTTCTGTTATGACTCACAAAATTAACCTTTACAAAATGTGATCAATTCAACTCAAAAGTGCTAGAAAAAATTTCTAAAACCTTTTGAGGTCCACCCCTATTAATTGAATGAAAGCTCTTCAGGAATATCTTCCACTATTTGCCTACTGGCATTGAGAGTTATTCTTGGGTTTCTGCAATCTTTCTGAAATTTTCTTCATAGTCCTTTACACTTTACAGTTTTTAAAAAAAATTCTACATACATTGATTTCTGTGTAGAATAAATGGATGGTGACACGGATTTTGAATTTCTTAGACTTGGGTTTTATCCAGGCTCCATATACTACAACTTAATTGACCCTGAGCAGGTGAAATTTTTAATAAACTTTCGAAGATCTCATCTATCATGTGTCATTGATTATAACTACTTTGAAGTATTTTATCAGGATTAAATTGTTATAAGAATTATGGTACTTAAGACTGACTTAGCATTTATCTGAGAAACAAACAACTTGGCACCATCTCTGGCACGTGGTGGATGATGAATCCAGAGGAAGTGTTATTATTCCCACTTACAGAGATTTTCCCAGGACACAACCTCCGAGTGGCAGTGCTTGGACTTGAGCTGTCATGCTGTCTTTTTCAAAGCAATTGATCCTCACAGAATGACAAGGTCTCATGGCAAACTCTCCAAATCCAAAGTGTCCTTTTTGTCAGCTCCTTCCTGAGAAGGACCATCTCCCCTCAGCTCACTGTATCGGATTACATCATTGGTTGCCCAGGGAGCTGGGCTCCCATGCTGAGCCCATGACTGGTCCATTCACGAGGAAAGGAACTCTGGAAGGCTGGCACCACGTGGAGCACATGAGAACCTGCAGTTCCCTGAAGACCACACGCACCTGGCAGCCACAGCTCCTGTGGGAAGAGCAGACAGGATGCGAAGCTTTCGTTGAGGGTTCTGGGCTACAGTCAGCTTTCCTGGAAACTGTGCCTGCCCAGCCCTGCTCCAGCACAGGCAGGAGATGCTGCTGCTGTCTGGGAAGCTGCAGGGCGGCACAGAGCAGCACAGGGCCCGGGGACAGGAACTGGGCCCCTTTGTCCACCTGGTGTGGCTTCCTCTCTCCTCCACTGTCAACTTCTACTTTAGTCCCACATGATGAGGAATGATTTACATTAGAGTCACTGTTTCCCATCCATGTCCCAGCCCAGACTGACTGTATGAAGATGTTGTTCACCAATAGCTTCTTTAATCTTCTATAGAAAGAACATACACTGTATAATTCAGTGTCACTGACACCCTTATAAGAATCTTCCAAAGAACACACATGGTACTTTATCCCATAAACATATATTAAATACCCAGGCTTTTCTCCAAATGCTCTTGATGTGGAGGTATGGGCCTCAACAGAACTCGTTACAAACACTATTTAGATGCCTCACTGTGGTCACAAAACAGTACAGAGGTTAGACATTCCTTCAGAGCTCAGGAAACCATAAGAAATTCCAATAATTCATGATAAACAAACTTGTTCCCATATTGCTGCTAGATAACACGTCATGGCCAGGTGAAATAGAAATGTAAGCAATAGACTGTACGTTATATGCTTCTCGCCAAGGCAGCGATGTTTTGACAGCTCTTCTATTATCATCATAATAATTCTGATCTCTTGATATGTGACAGGTACAATAATCAGCGGAAGCAGAAGAAGTAGAGTTACATTTGTGAGCCTGGACTCACTCTCCCATCATAGCGAGCTGACCAGACACACTGCCTGCATGCCACACGCCCCCCAGGAGACCAGGAAAGAGGAAGAGATAAAAAGAAAGGGAGGGAAGGGGAGGCAGGTCAATAGGAGAAAAGGGGAGAGAGCTACAGAGACACTGATAGCATAGAAATTAGTAATAGAAGCAAAGATAAAGAGGGATAGAGAACAGAATGCGAACAAGAGAAAAAGAGAGAATGACTGAGGCAGTGGTGTACAGAGATAGAAAGAGTTAGTGAGAGAGAACTATACATAGAGAAGGATAGGTCTCTGTAACGAGAAGGAGAGAGAAATAATAACAGAGACAGAGAAATGAAAAGACAGAGAGGGACACTGACAGAGACACAGGGATAGAGAGATGGAAAACAGGAGATGCCAAGAAAGGGGGAAGATGGATAGAGAGATAAAAAGAACAGAGAGTAGAGAGAGACTTTGATATGAATACAGTGATGGAGAGGGAGAGAGAGAGGAGTAGATATACAGAGACAGAGATAGACACATACAGAGACAGAGAGAGAGAAATAGGGAAAGACAGTAAGAGATAACTGGAGATAGAGGGAGAAAGAGAGAATGACAGAACTACAGAGATAAACGATATATGTGGGCACACCAAGTGTGATCGAGTTAGGAAGACAGAGCTAGATATACAGAAACAGAGGCAGATATTGATAGAGAGAGAGAAAGTAGGAAATATATGCATTTTTATATGCATATTGTTACAAATTGTATATTTATATATCGTTACACATTTATTTACCTGCATATATTTCTAACTTTCTTTTTTCCTTTACGTACATATTATCTTTCTACTGCTGTCCGTCTAATTATCTTTCATCTATCTATCTATCTATCTATCTCTCTCTCTCTCTCTCTCTCTCTCTCTCTCTATCCTATTGTACAATAATGTAACAATTACCCCAAAACTTAGTAGCTTAAAATGACAACCATTTATTGATTCTAACAAAGCCATTGATCAGCTGGCTATTCCGCTGACCTGGGCCAGGCTCACCTGATTTCGGTTGGACACGGTCAAGTTTTGGTCAACTGATGGGTTGGCTGGGGGTTGGCTGGTCAAGGTGGCCTGGGCTGGAATGAATCAGCTCTGTTCCATGTGGTATTTCGTCTTCCAACTGGCCAGCCTGGACTTGTTCTCATGATAATGGTGAGGGTCCAGCGAGCTAGCAGAAGTGCATTAGGCCTCTTAAGGCCTAGACTCAGAACTGTATTCCCATAACTTCCTCCCATATTAAAAAATCTGGAAATAAACTACACTTCTTGATTGAGGAGCTGAGAATTCACAATGCAAGCAGTGAGCTCTAGGCTGGAAAATTTGCACTGAGCACATTTGGCCCTGTGTCTCTCATTTAATGCAACCATAGCCCCTGCTCTGAGGTCTCTGAGGAAGGAGAGCATCCTGGTGGCTTTCGTCCTCTCTTCATCCTCTCCCTGCTTGGTCCCGAAGGCGGATACAGTTTCAGGAAAGGCACAGAAGAGCAAGAATGCCAAAGCCCCAATTATCTGGCCAGAGAAAGGGAAGGGGGACCCCTGTGAATTGGAAAGTGTTGTAGAAATTGTAAAGAGGAGAGAGTATGAGAAAGAAATTTTGCACAATGGTGTTTGAACAACTGGGTTTACCCCCTAGCTGCACAGTCATAGATATGACCCTAAACAGCCTACCATTGGCTTTGCAAACTGATCAGGGGTAAACCATGGCCCAGGTCCTAGACTGGCCACTGGGTGGTGCTCACACAGGACAGATCTGAGTAGCACTGCAAAGGCTTTGAAAGCTGCACTGATGGGAACTGCCCACCAAAAGCAGGTGGGAACTTGCAACCCCTAACTGGGTCAGTTGCCTTTGAACAAAGCACTCAGTATTCCCCGTAGTATATAAACACTGCCTAGAGCCTTTAGTATAATATTCAAAATGTGCAGGATACAATTCAAAATTACTCAATATGTGGAGAACCAAGAAAACCTCAACATCTCACAATGGAAAAGCCATTAGCAGATGCCAATCCTGGAATGACATAGACTTGGGGATAACAGAGAATTTAAAGTAGCTGTTATGATCATGATATGAAATGAAATGGAAAGAGAGGTAGAGATAGAGAGAAAATGTAACATAGATAAGAGAGATACAAGTAGAGAAATAGAAAAAGAGAGGTAGTAGAGATAGGTAGATAGATACAGAGAGACAGAAATATAGACAGATAAGGAGAGAGATAGTAGGAAAGAAGAGAAAGAGAAGTAGGGAAGGAGAAGGAGACAGAGCTGGAAAGAGAGGTAGAGAGAAAGCAGAGAGGGATGGAGAAAACAGGAAGCAGAGACAAAGAGTGTGGACCTAGAGAAGGAGAGATGGAGGGATATGAAGAGTGATGGAGACAGCAAGGCGGAGACAGAGACATAGAATATTGGAGAGAGCGAGCCAGTGTACTGGGCAGAGCTGTACAGCCATTGTTGGTGGTCGTCTAGTCCAGGACATCATTAGGGTTGCAGGATGGCAATTTCCCAACTTTGATACTTCTGCATTTATTGGTTGTAACACTCGCATAAAGAAGAACTTTCATTCATAAGCTCTGTCTTATCCTGAAGTACAGTTTGTACAGAAATGGCAAAGTAAATGTTTGATTCTTTTTTATTTCCCTTTTCAGAACAATCAGATGGTGCCTTAGCAACTTCCACAGGTGACATACTAATTTTGAGTTTCATCAGTGAGTCTGTGTGTTTTTATAGATTATGTCCTTAACATGTTTGCGTAGGTGTTGGTCTTCCTGTGCTCACATTGTCCTCTCTGCGGACAGTGAGAGACTCTGTGAGTTGGCTCCTGTATCCTGTGACATGACCTCAGTTGTCGCTCGTGGCTTTGTTGGTTTCAGGCAACATGAGATGTTATTGACTTCGGCCATCCCTTTCCCACTCCTGGATTCAGCCATTTGGTAATTAAGCCCTAGTCTTTTAGTGAGAAATGGTATTTGATGTCACAGTACAGGTGCAGGGAGAGCTCATTACTGCTGCATGGTTACTGCTTTCTAGTTTTTTCAGTGGATAGCTAAAGAATAAGTATTTTATTGAAAAAATGGATTCAAACTATACATCATAGGGTTTTTACTCAAATTTCAAAATTTTTATATATGACTTTTCCCTTATACTGAAATCTTAATTTCTAACATATCAACATGAATTTATAAATACATGACTGTAGACAAAGTAATATTTACCATGAACAACACTACACCCAGAAGATACAATTTAAGATTTTTTATCTTTTTCTGCCTTTCTTCCTTTCTCTCTCTCTCTCTCTCACTCTTTCTCAGGATACATCATGTTCCATGAATATACTCTGGCGCCAGTAGTGCCCTCTTTCCATTACTGTAGCTCTATAGTTCTTTTTACATCCTGGTGGAGTACTTTTCTTTTATTACTTTTAAGGATTTTCTTTCCACTCTAGTGTGATGGCATTTTCTCCTCTCTTAGCTGTAAACCATGATTCTGTCCAGCAGGGATGTGCTGGGACTCCGTGTCACTGAGCTTGCTTCCTGCATAGTGGCCTGGAATGTTCTCTTGCAGAGCTACTGCTGCAACACCTCATGTCTCTGCACGTGTGGTCCCCAAGGCAGAAGGACGAGCAGCCCGAGTCCCCTCCCTTCCTCCTTTTCCAGCTGTCTGTTAGGATGGCAGAAACGAACCACCTGAGAGAGAGGCCAGAACAAGGATGGAGAGGGCATTTTTCTACATTCTACTATGAATACTGTAAACATGTGTCCAAACGCATTTATAAAAGTGAGGGTGAAAATCTCTGCATGCATGAACTCAGTTCTCCCATGAATTCACCATTCTTGTTTGACCAACTATCTACCCATCTGTGAATGCAAGTAAATCACAGATCTGGGTACACTTCCTGAGGGGAGGGTTGCCTAATAATAAAGAGGATGCCCAAGGAAACCTAAATTATAGATAAAGAACTCAAAATTTTTTAGTTTAAGTGTGTCCTGAATATTGCCTAGCACCCAGCACTGTTTTCCCCACTTAAATCTGGCAACCCTATGTGAGGCGGCCTTGTTACCTGAGAATGAACAGAAATCATCTAATAAATTGAATGCCCCCCCCCCCCCCATGAACACACACACACAGACACTCATTTGACTTTGAGGAGAGTCTAATGTAGACCAACATAACTGATCCTATTTCTTTTAATAAAGCGGGTTCAGTGCTTAGCAGCTTTGCTGTCGGTACCTCAAAGTTTACTGACTGATGTGAAAGGAACCTGGTTCAGGGTGAGAATACAGAAGCTGCATCATAGGACAAGCCCATGGCAGCAGTGTGAACACTGAACCCTGAGTTGCAGGGAAGTTCCCGGACTCAGGACCGCTCCCTGCACCAGGGAACATGGAGCTGCATCCATGGCTCTCCTGTCCCCTCCATGGGCTCAGGCTGTCCCTCCCTCTGTTCTGGGCTCTCAGGGCTCCTGGCTCCTCCTCTTCTGCAGATGGTCTGCTCTCAGCCTGCCCCAGGAGGTTCTCAGGAAATGGGCTAAGCAGAGAGGCAGGCTCCTCCCCAGGCCTCCCCCAGCCCCACCCACTCTGGGTCATCAGCTGGGTGGTCTTCTAGGAGAGCCCCTCAGTCACTGCTGCCTGGGACAGCTGTGCAGAGCCTGGCTCTGACTCCCTCCTTGTGTCCTGGACTCCCTGTCTTTTGAGCAGGTCTGGAGTGTAGAGGGTGTCTGCCCCTCTTGTCATCCATCCCTTCCTTCTAAGGCTGGAGGAGGAAGGCATGCTGCGGGCTCTCGCTCTCCTTCTAGCTTTCCTGGCTCCTGGTAAGTGTGTTGCCTACATGCTCCTGGGATTTTTCTTTATTTTTGGGAAGGGAGGCCATACTGAGGGATTCCTATTAGCTCTTCCTCATTACTTTTTATTGTTCCCATTGCAGCCACTCAGGTATCTTCCAACTTGGAAGGGACACAGATGTTGGTCACCAAGCAAGCTGGATCATCTGTTGTAATCACTTGTGATATTACACGAAGCAGCGACTATGTCCACTGGTACCGATACCAGGAGGGGATGGCCCCACGACGACTTCTCTACTACCAGTTCTCCAGCTCAAAGGTTGTGGTGGACCCAGGGATCAGTTCACAGAAGTACAATGCTTATCAAGGCACAGGGAGGACCTGTAAACTTTATATCAAGTTTCTGGAAGAAAGCGATTCTGGTGTGTATTACTGTGCTGTCTGGGAGAGGCACAGTGATTCAGACTTCCCCTATCCTGCACTGAAAATTTTGCTTGTGGTTGCCAAGAGCAGCCTTGACACACAGGGTAGACCAGCCCCTGCCGCCCTTCCTGCCCTGACTTCACTGTGCTCTGAACATGAGAGATCCTGATCTCTGCTCCCAGTCTTCACCATTATATTCCACTGGCCTCCCTGCTCCCCCATTGAACCATAGCACTTTTCTAAAGATGGATCTCCCATCTCCAGGCCTTAGACAAGCAGTCTGGCAGAAAGCATCTTCTTTCAGCTCTCCTAGGAGCTGGTAGCGTCCATTCAATCGGCTTCCTGGGACAGACAACGTCACCTAGATTTGATGTGTTTGGGGAGACATTTAGGAGAGCAATATGGGGAGTCTGGTGGTACCTAATCATTTATCCAATCATTTCCCAGAGAAAATGGCTGGGAAAGGAGCTCCTGCCTTACTCAGGAGAATGAGAAATGATGGAATGAAGACTTTGAGCTTCATGAAGACCTTGCGCTGGTATCTGATTTATCTTTTGGACAAATTGATATTTCCCTCACCATTATCAACCATGGCACTGCTGATACAGTGAAAGTGTAGAAATAAAGTGATTGCTGTAGAGGTGCTGATATTGTATTCTACTCACAGCTTCTTTTGAAGTTCAGCCTCAGCCAGAACTGCTCTGTCTTAAACAAATAAAGCCAAAGCTCCTTTCACCCCTCCCCCAACCTTGACACAGGCAGGTCCTAAACTTGAATGAGTCGATCAGATTGTCTTTTCTCAATAATAAAATCAAAGGACACTTTGGGTGAACAATCAGGCAATGAATAGTATATATTTGAATTGAAACATCATAAACGAAAGTGTTGTGGCTGCCATATTGGTCCAGGTTTAAGGATATAAAATTAATACCGAAGTACAGAAATGCTGGATTCCCATGTGTGTGGTCCCTTATGTATTGGATTCTACAATGTTCTGCCAGATCTCTTAACCTTGACTCTAGCTTAGAGGTGAAGTTCCTAGAACAGTGTTTCTCAAACTATGGTCCATGGCCCACCTAACTCAGGACCACCTGGGATGTTTGAATAAGAGTACAGGTTCTGGCTATCACCCTATAAAATAAGTCAGAATTTTAGGGTGAAAGCAGAAATGTGTATTTTTTAATTCCCTCTGCACTGATTCTTATTCAGATTGATTTGTAAGAACTGCCATACCAGCGGGAAGAGATAGGGTGACCGGTCTCCCTCTCAAATGGGCCGGTTCCCAGCCTGACATAAGAATGCATTCTAGAAAGGTGTCCCTGGGCTTCCTCCCAACACACAAAGCCCTCATCTCTTATCACACCCTGGTTGCTGTTGCTCTAACAGGTCATCACATTTCTCCATAATTCCATCAGAGCCACAAGTGGAAACTCCAGTTCCTTCTCACTGCTGCGACCCTAGGCAAGAAGAATTGTCCACTGCATGAACCAGCTTTAACTTGCTCTACTGTATGACGAGCCATGCACTTCTACTATTTTGCAGATCTATGAAAGTTTATTCCTTACCTTGCAATATTCAGAAAGCTTGGTCCTTCCTTCAAGCATAAACATATTCTCATTTATATGTTTCTAACACTGTTAAGGTTTTGTTCTGCACATTTATTTCTTTGATCTGCTTTGAATTGAATTTTTGTGTATGAGAGTAAGGTAGGAATCTGAGTGTGGAGATCCAATTTCTCCTCCAAATTATTGATGAATCCGTTATTTCTCCCCCTGTTCTTCATTGCCACCCCTGTGATAACTAAGTTTGCAGAGGCTCACACGACCCTTCCTGCTCTCTCTCTTCCTTTCACTGCATGTGTCCACTTATAAGTGAGAGTGTCTGTAAGGAAACAGCTGGAGGTGGAGTCACTGGGTATGCACAACTTTGCACATTGGACCAAGTCCCTATTTTGTCTATTCCTGTGCCAGGAACACAAGATTCTAATTAGCATAGCTTTATAATAATTCCTGCATTTCATTAAGAAAGTTTTCTTGCTTTTGTTTCCCAAAATTTTGTTGGCTTTATTTTATGCATGAATAAACCCTCAATCTTGTACATTTATTTCTTTATAAAGTAATGTCACAAGAACTGTGGTAAAAATACATTATGTATATTACAAACATACACACACACAAAAATTTAAAAATATGTGATAAAAACAAATACAAATAGTGGTTCTAACACTCTCCTTCCACACACCAATGTATTGTCTTATGCCCCCCACTTTAGAAACCACAGCACCACCAACACTAATGCCAATAACACCTTTCATTCTAAATTCTTCCTATTTCCTGGCTTACCATATATCCCTAAGACAAATCATACTTGATATCTTCTTTGTTTCTCCAAACCAAATTCTCATAATCCTGTTATAGTACACCTTTGTTTCATTCTCTGGAGTCCTTCAGGGCTTGGAAATACCACCAAACCTAATAATTCTTGGTCTTGCTCAGCTTTATAATTTATTTATTTTTTAAAATTTTTGTGAGGAAGATGGCCCTCACCTAACATCCATTGCCAATCTTCCTCTTTTGGCTTGAGTAAGATTGCCACTGAGCTAACACCTGAGCCACTCTTCCTCTGTTTTGTGTATGGGATGCTGCCCCAGCATGGCTTGATGAGCAGGGCTAGGTCCGCACCCGGGATGTGAACCTGTGAACCCTGGGCTGCCAAAGTGCAGAGCGTGAACTTAACCACCACGCCAGTGGGCTGGCCCCACTGTTCAGCTTTTTAAACAGACCTTTGGGAGGAATGTCCAGGGAGCCCGACTTTCGTCATCTCTGGACAGAGAGTATGAGTGGGGCCTCAAGGAGTTTCATTATCTTCACTGGTTATAAACTGAGGTTAATGTTGTGAAAGGGCCTGGCGCCCGCCTGACATGTCCTGGGTGCTCTGGATGATGCTGTCGAATTTGAAATGACAGGTTCACTCCATGAAAGGCGCACATGAAAGGAGGGAGCAGGCGTTCTGATCCTGCCTCAGCTGCTCATGGTCCTGTAACATTGAAGGAGTCATCTGTGTTTGGGAGCTGGTTTGTCATCTTTAAAAATGAGAAACAAGGAGGCTTCTGGTAAGAAGTATTCCTCTTTCATTTTGAGTGTCTAATCTTTCTGTGATTCCTAGCAAATCTATGACTTGGTTTTAAAAATGGGGTTACCAACTATAATAAAAGACAATTTATTTTTAAAAACATAAGTATTTACTCCACACACAGTGTTATAAAGATATAAATTGGAGATAAAACAAAGAAAATCATATCTACCGTCCTCTCATCAAAATACGTCAATGGCTTTTTTCCTTTTGGTTCCCCAGGCTTGTCCGTTTCACTAGTAATTTTCCCCACGTGTATATCTATTTGATTCCACATGGTCTGAGACTCTTCTCAGCAGGGGCTGCAGGCTGCCCTGGAGGAGAGTGCAGTTCATTCAGACATGCTGCCACTCTTCCAAACATTAATTCTCACAGTCCTTAGAGCTTGTAAGTTGTTTTCTTCCCAATTCCTTTGGCAGATATTGGCTAATTTTGTAATTTTTAAAAAAATATGTTTTTCTCAATACTTTCCTCATTCACTTGTTTTTTCAGTGTGTGTTTATGGTCTAGGTCATTTAGGGAAACCTCAACTCTCCAGTAATAAATGTTTGTCAAAAAGATCCCACATAGGATGTGTGGTATCTCATGTAACAATTTTTACGATGCCCATATACTGGTATCAGGAAAGCCCTGGTCAAGCCCTGCTGCCCCTGCAGCACGTTTCACCTGACAACACTGTCAGGATGGAGTCAGGCATTCTGATGGGCAAATTTGAGGTAGGTGAGATACCTGAACCTTCTGCGTCTACCCTCACCACTCACAGTGGAGGGAAAGAAGACTCAGCCACCTACTATTGTGCCTTCTGGAAGGTGCACAGCGGCAGACGTTAGAGCCATGTCAGTCAGTAAATGTTCAGTGGTTCTCCATTCGCTATTGTGACATGGGAAAGCACAGTGACCACCTGTATGCGTTTTTGAACTTTTCTAGATAAACGTTCATGTGGGTGACTTTGTATGGAGTTGCCAAATTCCTTATTTCGTCCAAGAGGAATCTTTGCATGAGTAGGTGCAAATGATCAGCCTCGTCTTTTCAGGAATCTACCTTCTTGCCAACTGGCTTTCCCATGGCACCCACGTTTATTCATCTGGGTCAAATTCCCTGACTCTATTTTGTTTTCTGCCAAGATATGTATGCCACGTAATTTCTGTGATTCCTCTTTTACTAGTCAATTTGCATTGCATTACTTTGTTTTGATCCACTTTGCTTTGATTAAGAAAACTGGATAGTAGTGATTAAGTTCAGCATGCTCTGCTTTGGTGGCTTGGGTTCGGTTCCCAGGCACGCACCTATACTACTTGGCAGAGGCTATGCATTGGTGGTGACCCACATACAAAACAGGGAAAGATTGGCACAGATGTTAGCTTAGGGCATATCTTCCTCAACAAAAAGAGGAAGATTGGTGACAGAAGTTAGCTCAGGGTGAATCTTCCTCAGCAAAAAAACAAATACAAAAATAAACTGGATATTAGGTTAAATACTATTCATTTTCCTAGAGGCTAAAATGTCACAAACACAGCATGATCTAACCACAAGCAGGGCTGACTGCTATGATAATATATCAGATGCATGCCCTGGAGTGGGGATATTTCATTTTGTGAAAAGTTTATAAACACTTAATGAGTCTGAATCAAAGTCTACTTTGGGTTGGAGTTTGAGGAGTAGGTCATTTTCTGGCTTAAGGTTCCATTCATCCAACAGTAAGCATTTGACTGACTCCTCTGAGCCAGGCACTGTGCTCAGCAGACATTGCAAATCTCACCTGATCTGTCAAGGCTGCAGGTTGCTCCTGCAGAGCCCCCTTCTCCTGCTGCGCTGCCATCATCTGGCTACACATATGGTAAAGCAAAGTGGTTAGGACCCAGGCCTCTGGTACAGAGAGCTCCAGGTCTGACCTGGTCTCTGACACTGACCAGCTGTGTGTCAGGCTGATAGCTTCTCTAGCCCCTCTCCTCACCTATAAAGCAGAGGTCCTGTAGTTACCTTGTGGGCTGTTGTGAGGGTTCCTGAGATGATGCACACTAAGGGCTTGGTTCAGCACATGGCACACTGTGAGAGCTCAGTAATGTTAGCTGATAAAAAACAAACAAACAGGGGGCTGGCCCTGTGGCCGAGTGGTTGTGTTCGCTCCCTCCACTTCTTTGGTCCTGGTTTTCATCAGTTCAGATCCTGGGCGCGGACATGGCGCTGCTCATCAGGCCCTGCTGAGGTGGTGTCCCGCATAGTACAACCAGAGGCGCTCACAACTAGAATAACGACTATGTACTGGGGAGCTCTGGGAAGAAAGAAAAAAAAAAGAAAAAAGAAGATTGGCAACAACAGTTGTTAGCTCAGGTGCCAGTCTTTATAAAACAAACAAACAAACAAAACATTAACAGGCATATATACACATATAGGAACACACACACACACACCCCACACACACCTTTGTATACCAGGGCTTAGCACCACATCTGTCGTAGTGTGGCTGACTATTACAGTTCAGTCGAAGAGAAATTAGCTAGACATGAAGAGACTCTCATGAGTAGTCATCCTAAATCAATTTAAATCTAGGTTTTCAACCATGGTTCTATAGTCCCCTTGACTTCCACACATTGGGGAGGTCAGTGGCCTTGGGCTTAGAGCAAACCACCCCTACTGGGGGAAAAACAAGTCCATATTTGGAGTCACTTCCTCCTCCTGCCCTTCTCCTTGAGGCTGAGGTAGCTTCCCCAAGGACACTTTGACCACACCCTCCAAAGGCAAACCAGCCAGAGGAAACCAGCCCTGTCCTAAGTGAACATTTGCCAATTCAATGGGGAGTTAAATTGCTGACTCACAGAAACACTGAAAGCATCTACTAGAATGTACAGCACCGAATATAGTGGGGACTCAGGCAATGTCTGGTGAACTGAGATGAATATGTTGATTATTATTGTGGTGCTCACGTTACGACGTGGGTGGGGGATTTGTGTACTTGGATGCCTGAAAGATCCTGATGATTTTGGCTCAATTTATTTGTCTTCAGACCGGAAGTGGGTGAGACACAATGACTCTGAGTAATAGAAGCAACATTATAGTATCTAATGAATGCTGCAGAAAATCCAAGAAATTCTTCAGAATCTCTGTTTTCACCCAACTCCCCACACATCCTAGTACTGTTAGAGAGTGATATCTGTAACCCAGAACTCATCTTGTAAAATCACAATTCAAACAATCGCGAGGCACCCCTGAAATCCGTGTTGACTGTGTTGTCTTGGGGGCTCTTTTTCTTTACCCCCGAGGATGGGTTCAGAAGAAAGGACACAACTCTGGAGTGGTCATCTCTGGACATTGGGGTCCTGGATGATTTTTTCTATGTCATTTCTGTAGTCCTTAAATTATCTAGTAGAAAACATTTGTGACTTTTGTACTTTATTTTAAAATTTATTTTGAAAAAGAGTTCACGTTTCATAACGTTAAAATTATCTCAGCATATTATTGAGCACTTAGAGACCACATATGAAATTTGGTGATTAGAAAGGTCTGTCATGGGCTCTGTCTTGACCACTTTTTTCCCCTTTTCTCTAACAGCTTTTGCCTCCTTTACAAAACAAAACCTGTTTTCTGTCCTGATTTCTATTGATTACGTTTGCCAAGTTATAGACAATATTTATGCTTGGGGTGCTCAGGAAGGTTTATTGGGCATAAAAATCTTTTTCCCTAAGTTGTACAGATACAAAGTATTACAGATAGTGATAAAACTATTCAGTATTTTTTTTGCCATTTACTGAGATTTATCATATTTATTTTTCATTATTTTATTGAATTCACATTGGTTAGTAATATTGTGTAAATTTCAGATGTACATCATTATATTTCGGTTTTTGCATAGACTGCATCGTTTTCACCCACAAACTCCTAGTTTCCGTCCATCACTATGCACAGTGCACTATGCACTAGGCTCAGTATATGTGCCCCTTTACCCCTTTTGGCCTCCTCTCAATGCCTTCCCCTCTGGTTACTACCAGATCCTCTCCAATACTTGTTATTTGTTGTCTTGGTAATCATCACAATCTGATGGTATGATGAAATCTCATTCTACTTTTGATTTGACTTCCCTAATAAGTAGTGACGTTGAACATCTTTTCACGTTCCTGTTGGACATCCATATATATTGTTTGGAAAAATATTTGCTCATGCCTTCTGCCCATTTTTTGATCAGGTTGTTCATTTCTTTGTTGTTTTTGAGTTGCATGAATTCTTTATATATTTTGGAAATGCACAAGTTATCTGATATACTCTTTGTAAATATCTTCTCCCAGTTGTTGGGCTGTCTTTTTACTCTGTTGATGGTTTCTTTTGCCATGCAGAAGCTTTTTAGTTTGATGTAGTCCCCTTTGTTTATGTTTTCTTTGGCTTCCCTTGCCTGAGGAGACATCGTATTAAAAAGATACTGCTAAGACTGATCTCAAAGAGTGTACTGCCTATGTTTCTTCTAGGGGTTTTATGGTTTCAGGCCTTACATTCAAGTCTTTAATCCATTTTGAGTTAATTTTTGTCTATGGTGTAAGATAATGGCCTACTTTCATTCCTTTGCATGTGGTTGTCTAGTTTTCTCAACACCATTTATTGAAGTGATTTTCCATTGTGTATTCTTGGCTCTTTTGCCAAAGATTAACTGTCCATAGATGTGTGGTTTCATTTCTGGGCTCTCAATTCTGTTCTGTTGATCTGTGAGTCTGTTTTTCTGCTAGTACCAAGCTGCTTTGATTACTATAGCTTTGTAGTATATTTTGAATTCAGGGAGCCTGATACTTATAGCTTTGTTCTTTTTTCCCAGGGTTGCTTTAGCTATTCAGGGTCTTTTGGTTTTTCCATTTAATTTTTAGAATTCTTGTTCTATTTCCTTGAAAAAAGTCATTGGGATTCTGATTGGGACTGCATGGAATTTGTAGATTGCTTTAGGTAATATGGACATTTTAAGTATGTTAATTCTGCCAAGAACAAATCTGGTACAAGAGAAAGAACGGCCAAGGATCCTAAGAGAAGATTGTGTCCCACATCTTAACCTCATCAATGTCACATAGTTCAGGTTACTTCCGTGGTAAAATAAATAGAGAAAGGTATATGGGTTGGAAGTCTTCACTTTCCAGCCTATTAGACTGCAGTAAATCATAGAGACACTGGGGTGGTTTAACCGCCTTCTCACTTTGAAAGGAGTCTGAGGAAGACGGTCAGACCAAGTCTTCCTGTTTCTGGGCTCCCTTTTAAGCTGTCAGGCTAACGGCATTGGAGCCACAGTGAACTGAAATGCCTCAGAATTATCTATGAGTCCTAATTAAAGCTTGGCTGAAGCTGTGTGCATACTTAGCAGAGACCCAAAAGAGACCGCACTAGCCAAACACTCCTGGTCAATTCTGAGGCTGTGAGCATTTACAGAAGAGACGTGAAAGAACTCAGCAAAACATACAAGCTGGGGAAGACTCAAAATGGCCTGAAATGTGAATGTGCTCCCCAATTCATACAGATATCCATTTGGCAGATGATGGGAGTCTTAATCAAAGTGCTTGAGCACAACATCCACGCAATCACTGGCCACCACTAAGCTATGTAGACACAGGGGTGACTCCTACGAAGTTAGTCTAAAAATAGGTGAATTAAATAGACCAAAAAAAAAAAAATTCAGAAGAGACTTCAGCAGCACACCTCATGGGGGACATAATTTCACAGACTTCAGCAATTTCCTAAGAAAACAAACAGCAAAATCAGCAAGCTTACGGAGGAAAAATCAGATTCTAGAGTTGCTACCATATGTTTTCCACAAAATGTTTTGCAGTAAAAAATTAGAAGGCAGGCAAAGAATTACAAAAGTGTGTCTATTCTCAGGTGAAAAACAAAACAAAACCCACAATTCAATACAAACTGTCTCTGAGTGTGTTCAGATATTTTATTTTGCAAAGACTTCAAAACAGCTATAATAAAGATCTTCAAAGAAATATAGAAAACCATGGTAAAAGAATTATGAGCAAGTATGACAACAACAAATCAACAAACAGAGATGCTGAAGAAGGAGACAAATTAAAAAATGAACGGATTAAGAAAAATAAAATCTAGAGTAGAAAAACATAACAACTGAAGTGAAATATTCCCTAGAGGGGGTTGAGAAATTCTTCAAGTTGGCAGAAGATGGAATCTGTAAACTTGAGGACAGAGCAATAGAAGTTATCCCATCTGAATTGCAGAGAATAAAAAGTGAAGAAAAACTGAACAGAGCCCAGAGACCTATGAGATAACATCAAGCATACCATCATACATGTAATGAGACTTCCAGAAAAATGAGGAGGGAGAAGAAAAAGAATCCAGAAAAATGTTTGAAGAAATTGCCTAAATGTTCCCCAATACCCAAATTTGTTGAGAAATATTAATCTACACATCTAATAAGCTACAGAAATACTGATGAAAAAATATCCAGAGAGATCCACATGTAGACACATCATGGGAAAGCTGCTGAAAACCAAGGAATGCACGAAAACACAACACTTCAAAATTTCTAAGATGTCACGGAATGCCTAGGGAGAGATCTATGGCTTTAAATGCCTGTATCAGAAAAGAAAAAGGATACAAATCAATAATGAAATAAAGAGCAAGCTAAGCCCAGCCCAAGTAGAATAAAGGAACTAATAAAGATTGGAATGGAAATTATTGAAATGGAAAACAGAAAAGAAGAGATAAACATAAATGAAAACAAAAGTTACTTCCTTGAAAATATCAACAAATTTGACAAACCTCAAGCTAGAATTACCAAGAAGAAATGAGAGAAGACACAAATTACCAAATTAAGAAAAAAGGAAGAACATCACTACCAATCTTACATAAATTTCAAAGGATTATAAGAGAATAGTGTAAATAATTTATGACAACAAACTAGATAACTTAGGGAAAAAATGGATGAATTCCTAGAAAGACACAAATTAAGAAACTGGATTCAAGAATAAATAAAAAATCTGAATAGACCTATATATGATAAGAAAACCAATTAAATAATTAAAAATCTTCCCACCAAGAAAATCCCTGGCCCACCTGGTTTTCTTGGAGAATGTATCAAACATTTAAAGAAGGAATAATATTGATCCTTCACAAAAAGGATTCATCCAGAACACAGAGGAGTAGGGAACGCTTCCCAATGTGTTTGAGGAGACCAGAATTACTCTGATATCAAGCCAAAGACATAATAAGAAATCTAGGGACTAACAGGTACAAAAACTTTGAGCATAGGTAGAAAAATCCTCTAGAAATTAGTAGTAAATTGAATTTAAAAACATACATGATGGATTATGAACATGACTTAGTGTGATTTATCCTAGATGCAAAGAGTTGATTTCACATCCAAAAATTAATTAATGTCATAACCATATTAACGGGATATAGGAAAAAAACTACAAGATCATCTAAATACATACATAAAGTGTTTGTAAATTTCAATGTGCATTCATGATAAAAACTATCAACACATTAGGAATAAAATGGAAATTCCTCAACCTGGTAGAGGGCATCTGTGAAAACCGACAGCTACCATCACACTTCATGTTGAAAGACTGAATGCTTTTCCCCACAGACCAGGAGGAAGACAAGGACGTCTGCTCTTGCCACTTCTATTCAACATTGTATTGGAGGATCTAGAGAATGCAACAAGAAAAAAACAAAACTAAAGACACCCAGAAGATTGATAAGGAAAAATGAAACAGTCTTTATCCACAAATGACATGATCCAGTATGTAGAAAAGTCCACGCAACCCACACACAAAAGACCAAAAGCAGAAATAGTAAACAAGTTTAGCAAGGTTACAAGATACGGATATTCAATATACAAAATGCCAATTGTATTTCTAGATATGAGCAATGAACAATTTGAAAATGGAAGTAAAAGAGCCATTACATTCACAATAGGGCCAAAAAGAATAAAACACTTGGAAATTAATTTAACAAAAGAAGAGCAGGACTTGTATGCTGACAACTATAAAAAATGCAGGGAAAATTAAAGCACATCTGAATAAATGCAGAGAGAGTCCATGTTCATGAATTAGAAGATTCAGTATTGTCATGACGGCAATTCTTCCCAAAATGATCTATAAATTCAATGCAGCAGGCTCTTGGGACAAAAATTAGAAAGTTCATTCAAAAATTTGCATGAAAACACAAAGAACCTAGAATAGCCAAAATAATTTGACAAAGAACAAAGATGGAGGACTGTTATGGGGAGGGAGCCCCCAAATGAGATTCGGATGTTGATACTGTTGATGCCACACACACCAGAGGGTCTGACAAGGTTCATTACTTACAGAACTGAGGTCTCGGGGGACAGCAGGGCAGGGCTTTCAAGCAAGGCCTTACAGAACCTGATTTCAAAGTTACATAAAAAGAAAATCACAGTCATCGAGCCAGTGTGGTCCTGAGACAAGGAGAACACACAGGTCAACGGAGAGAACTGAGAGTCCAGACATAAATCCTTATATTTACAGTCAGCTGGATTTTGACTTAAAATCAACCACATTGACAGATGAGATCATCAGAATGTTAAAACCTTTCACCTGCTCAGGTGACTTAAGCAGTAACTAATACAGCCTGGATTCAAACAGAAGTGCAAGAAATTCCAAAACCCATGTCACCATCCATTCAATATATATAGAATTCAATATTTATACATAGAATTTCTTTTTAAACTAGAAAGTGTAAGGACTATGAAGAAAATTTCAAAAAGAGTGCAGAAACCCAAGAGTAACTCTCACCTGCCAGTAAGCAAAGAGCTGAAGATATTCTTGAAGAGCTTCTGCCCTCAGCTCATGGTATCGGATTACATGATTGGCTGCCCAGGGAGCTGGGATCCCAGGCTGAGCCCATGACTGGACCATTCACAGGGAAAGGAACTCTGGAAGGCTGGCACCACGTGGAGTGGATCAGAACCTGGAGTTCCCTGAAGACCGCACGCACCTGGAAGCCACAGAGCCCGTGGGAAGAGCAGGCAGGATGCGAAACTTTGGTTGAGGCTTCTGGGCTACACTCAGCTTCCCTGGAAACTGTGCCTGCCCAGCCCTGCCCCAGCACAGGCAGGAGATGCTGCTGCTGTCTGGGAAGCTGCAGGGCGGCACAGAGCAGCACGGGGCCCAGAGACAGGAACTGGGCTCCTTTGTCCACCTAGTGTGGCTTCCTCTCTCCTCCACTGTCAACTCCTACTTTAGTCCCATGTGATGAGGAATGATTTACATTAGAGTCACTGGTTCCCATCCATGTCCCAGCCCAGACTGACTGTATGAAAATGTTGTTCACTGACAGCTTCTTTTAATCTTCCATGGAAAGAACACACACTGTATAATTCAGTTTCACTGACACTCTTATAAGAAATTTCCAAAACAGACAAGTGGTATTTTATCCCATCAGTATGTATTAAAGACCCAGGCTTTTGTCCAAATGCTCTTGATAAAGAGGTATGTGCCTCGATGAAGCTCATTACAAACACTTATTGACCGGCTTCACTGTGTTCACAAAAGGGTATGGACAGGACAGACACCCATTCAGAGGTCAGGAAATCACAGGAAATGCTAATAATTCATGATAAATAGACTATTTCCCATATTGCAGCTAGGTGACACCTCATGGCCAGGTCAAACAGGAATCTAAGCAATAGTTTGAATGTTATCCCCTTCTCCCTGAGGCTACAATGTTTTGACAGCTCTTCTATCATCACCATAATAATTCTGTCTCTATATGTGACAGGTGCAATTATCAGAAGCAGAAGAAGGAAAGTTACATTTGTGAGCTTGGACTAGTTCTCCCATCATAGAGAGCTGACCAGACACATGCCGCAGGCCCCCCAGGAGACCAGAGAAGAGGAAGAGTTGGAAAGAAAGGGAGAGAAGGAGGAGAGAGGTCAATATGAGAGAGGGAGAGGAATCTACAGAGACACTAATAGCATAGTAATTAGTAATAGAAACACAGTGAGAGATGGGTACGGAGCAGAGTAGGAACAAGAGAAAAAGAGAATGACTGAGAGTGGCATACAGAGATAAAAAGAGTTAGTGAGAGAGAGAACTATACACAGAGAAGGACAGATCTGTGTAACAGAGAGCAATAATAACAGAGAAACAGAGAAATAAAAAGACAGGGAGAGTGACAGAAACAGAGGGGTAGAGAAATGGAAATAGAAAGATGTCGAGAGGGAGGGAAGATGGATATAGAGAAAAAAAGAACAGAGACTAGAGAGAGACTTTGATATGAATACAGTGACAGAGAGGGAGAAAGAGTGGGGTAGACATTCAGAGACAGAGAGAGAGAAATAGGGAAAGACAGTAAGAGAGAATCGGAGAGAGAGGGAGAGAGAGAGAATGACAGAGATATAGAGATAAAGGCTATATGTGGGCACATCGAGTGTGATGGAAATAGGAAGCTTCAGATAGATGCCCAGAAACAGAGGTAGATATTGATAGAGAGAGAGAAAGTTAGAGATATATGCATATTATACACATATTATTACAGATCGTATATTTATATATTGTTAGAAATTGTTTATATTCAAGTTTTATATATTATATAAATTTCTAACTTTCTTTTTCTCTTTCTGTATAGTATATTTCTATTAACCTATATCTACCTGTATTTCTCTCTCTTAAGAAGAAAGATCTGGTCACCAACTTTCAATTATTTGGCCATGAAAACCCTGTGCATGGCAGTGGAGCCTTGTCTGATAGAGTGCAGGAGGATGAGCGGAGGGAGCCAAAAGACCAGGTAGGGTCCTGCTCTGCTGACACAGGGTTGCTGGGAGTTGGAATTGGCTCAGTGGTACTAACAACAAAGTTCTCTCTCTTTCTCTGCTTACCTATCTATCTATCTATAATCTGTCTATGACTTTATTATTTATGTATCTATCATCTATCGGTCTATCTATCTGTCTTCTATTTATCTGTCTATCCATCCATTTCTATCCTATTTCATAGTAATGTGTATAACAAACACACCAAAACATAGTGGGTTATAACAACAATCATTTATTAATTCTCACAGAGCCGTTCCATTGATCAGCTGGCTGTTCTGCTCTTCCGGGCCAGGCTCCGCTGATCATAGTTGGACTTGGTCCCATGTTGGTCAGCTGATGGGTTGGCTGGGCACTGGTGGGTCAAGATTGCCTCGGCTCAAATGAATCATCTTTGTTCCACGTGGTAGTTCATCCTCCAGCAGGCCAGACTGGACGTGTTCTTACAACAATGATGGGATCCAAGAGAGCTAGCAGAAGTTCATTAGGCCTCTTAAGGCCTAGACTCAGAACTGTATCCCCATAATTTCCTCCCGTATTCAAAAACGGGAAAATAACCTGCACCTCTTGATGGAGGAGCTGTGAATTCACATTGCAACCAGTGAGCCCCAGCCTGGAAAATTTGCAGTGAGCACATTTGACCCAGTGTCCCTCATTGAATGCACCTATAACCCCTGGCTCTGAGGACTCTGAGCATGGAGAGTATCCTGGGGGCTTTTGTCCTGTCTTTATCCTCTCGCTGATTGGCTCTGAAGGCAGACACAGTTGCAGGAAATGCACAGCAGAGCAAGAATGCTAAAGCCCCACTTGTCTGGCCAGAGAGAAGGAAGGGGGATCCCTGTGAATTAGAAAGTGTTGTAGAGATTGCAGAGAGGAGAGAGTTTAACAAAGAAATCTTGCACAATGGTGTTTGACAAACTGGGTTTAGCCCTGGCTGCACAGTCATAGATATGACCCTAAACAACCTACCATTGGCTTTGCAAACTGATCTGGGAGTAAACCATGGCCCAGGTCCTAGACTGGCCACTGGGTGGTGCTCTCACAGGACAGATCTGAGTAGCACTGCAAAAGTTTTGAAACTACTCTGATTGGAACTGCCCACCAAAAGCAGGCAGACACTTGTAACCTGTAACTGGGTCAATTGCCTGCAAACAAAACACTTAGAATCTACCGTAGTATGTACACACTGCCTAGAGCCCCTAACATAACATTCAAAATATGCAGGATACAATCCAAAATTATTCATTATGTGGAGAACCAGGAAAATCTCAAATCTCACAACAGCAAAACCATTAACAGATGCCAATCCTGAAATGTCACTGATGTTGGAATAAGGGAGAATTCCAAGTAGTTATCATGACCATGGGAGGAAACAGAAAGAGAGGTAGAGATAGAGAATGTAACATAGATAAGAGAGATACAAATCTATACATAGAAAAAGAAAGAGAGATAATAGAAATGGGCAGAGAGAGACATATAGAGAGATAGATAGCAAGAAAGAAGAGAGAGGAAGAGAAGTAGAGAAGGAGGAAGAGACAGAGCTGGAAAGGGACATAGAGAAGCAGAGAGGGATGGAGAACAAGAAACAGAGAAAAACAGTGTGGACCTAGAGATAGAGAGGTGGAGGGAAATGAAGAGTGATGGAGACAGCAGAGGGGAGACAGAGACATAGAATGGTTGAGAGAGAGCCAGTGCAGGAGGCAGAGCTGCACAGCCATTGATGCTGGTTGTCTAGTCCAGGACATCGTTAGGGTTGCAGGATGATAGTTTCCCAAGTTTAATATGTCTCCTGCATTTGTTGGTTGTAATACTCCCATAAAGAAGAACTTTCATTCATAAGCTCTGTGGTATCCTGAAGTACTGTTTGTCCAGAAAAGGCAAGGTAAATATTTGATTCCTTTTTATTTCCATTTTCAGAATAATGAGATGATGCCTTAGCAACTTCCACAGGTGACACACTAATTTTGCGTTTCATCAATGAGCCTGTGTGCTTTTATACATTATGTCTTTAACACGCTTGTGTAGGTGTTGGTCTTGTGGTGCTCATGTTGTCCTCTCTGGGGCCAGTGAGAGACTCTGAGAGTCGGCTCCTGTGTCCTGTGTCATGACCTCAGTTGTCTCTTGTGGCTTCTTTGCTTTCAGGCAAACGAGACATCATTGACCTCGTCCATCTCCTTCCCAGTCCTGGATTCAGCCCTTTCATAATTGAACCCTAGTCTTTTAGGGAGAAATGGTATTTGATGCTACAATGCAGGTGCTGAGAGAGCTCATTACTGCTGCATGGTTACTGCTTTCTAGTGTTTTCAGTAGATAGCTAAAAAATAAGTATTTTATTGAAAAAAAAAAGGATTCAAATTATAGATCACAGCGTTTTTACAAAAATTTCAATTTTTTTAATTTAAAGATTGTCCCTAAGCTAACATCTGTTGCCAATCTGTCTTTCTTTTTCTTCTTCTCCACAAATCCCCCCAGTACATAGTGGTATATTCTAGTTTTAGGTCCTTCTGGTTGTGCCATGTGGTATGTCACCTGAGCATGGCTTGATGAGCCATGCTGGATCCGTGCCCAGGAACCAAACCGGTGAAACTCTGGGCTTCTGAAGTGGAGTGTGCAACTTAACCACTGGGCCATGGGGCTGGCCCCTCAAAATTTGTATATATGCCTTTTTCCCTTATACTGAAATCCTGTTTTCCAATAGAATCAACATAAATTTAAAAATATATACATATAAACATTATATAATTACCTCTAACAACATTAGGCCCAGATTGTTGTTTACGATTTTCTCTCTGTTTCTTCTCTCTCTTGCCTTTTCTTTCTCTTTCTCTCCCTCATTCTCTCTCTCTGTCTCTGTCTCTGTCTCTGTCTCTCTCTCTCTCTCAGGGTACATTCTGTTCCATGAATATATTCTGCTGCCAATAGTGCCCTCTTTTCATTACTCTAGCTATATATTTTTTACATTCTGGTGGAGTACTTTTCTTTGATTAGTTTTTAAAGAGTTTTCTTTCTGCTTTAGTGTGACAGCATTTTCTCATTTCTTAGCTGTAAACCACGATTCTGTCCAGCAGGGATGTGCTGGGACTCTGTGGCGCTGAGCTGCTTCCTGCACAGGGACCTGGAAGGTTCTCTTGCAGAGCTGCTGCTGTGACATCTCATGTGCCTGCACCTGTGGTCCCCGAGGCAGAAGGAAGAACAGCCCGAGTCCCCTCCCTTCCACCTTTCCCAGCTGTCTGTTAGGATGGCAGAGATGAACCACCTGAGAGAGAGGCCAGAAGAATGATGGAGGGGGCAGTTTTCTACATTCTACTATGAATACTGTAAACATTTGTCCAAATACATTTATAAAAGCGAGGGGTGAAAATCTGCACACACCACTCAATTCTCCCATGAATTCACTATTTTTGTTTGATCGCCTATCTACCCATCTGTGAATCCAAGTAAATCGCAGATATGGGAACACTTCCTGAGGGGAGGGCTGTCTAAGAAAACACAGGATGCCCAAGGCAATGTGAACAGCAGATAAACATCAGATACTTTTTTGGTTCAGGTGTGTCCCAAATATTGCGTAGCGCTCTGCACACATATATATTTCTTTTACGAAATCTGGCAACCGTATGTGAGGCGGCCATTTTACTTGAGGATAAACAGAAATGGCCCCACATATTGACTTCACACACATGCACACACACATGCACAGGCACACACAAACACACTGACACAGGGGCACATACATACACAGACTGACATAGACATCCATTTGAATTTGAAGAGACTCAAATGACGACAAACGTAACTAATCTTATTTCTTTTACTAAAGCAGGTTCAGTGCTTGTCAGCTTTGCTGTGGGTGCCTCACAGTTTACTGACAGAGGTGAGAGGAAGGTGATTCAGGGTGAGAATACAGAAGCTGCACCACAGGACAAGCCCATGGCAGCAGCAGGAACACTGAACCCTGAGCTGCAGGGAAGTCCCCTGACTCAGGACCGCTCCCTGCACCAGGGAACATGGACCTGCATCCATGGCTCTCCTGCCCCCTCCATTGGCTCAGGCTGTCCCTCCCTCTGCTCTGGGCTCTCAGGGCTCCTGGCTCCTCCTCTTCTGCAGAGGGCCTGCTCTCAGCCTGCCCCAGGAGGCTGTCAGGAAATGGGCTGAGCAGAGAGGCAGGGCTCCTCTCCAGGCCTCCCCCAGCCCCACCCCCTCTGGGTCATCAGCTGGGTGGTCTTCTAGGAGAGCCCTCAGTCGCTGCCCACCTGTGACAGCTGTGCAGAGCCTGGCACTGACTCCTTCCTTGTGTCCTGGGCTCCCTGTCTTTGGAGCAGGACTGGAGTGTGAGAGGGTGTCTGCCCCTCGTGTCATCTGTCCCTTTCTTTCTAAGGCCCGAGGAGGAAGCCATGCTGCGGGCTCTTGTCCTCCTTCTAGCTTTCCTGGCTCCTGGTAAGTGTGCTGCCTCCATGCTCCTGGGATTTTTCTTTATTTTGGAAACTGGAGGCCGTACTAAGGGATTCCTCTCCTAACTCACCATCACCCTGTCCTCTCCCTTTCTCTCTCCCCTGAGTCTCCACTGCCCTCAGTCTCTCAGTCTCCCTCTGTCTCTCCTTCCCTGTTTCCTGCTCACTCTGCCTTTCTCTCACTCTCTTGCTCTCATTTTCCATCTCCCTCTGTCTCTCCTTCTGCCTCTGTCTCTCCATCTCCCTCTGTCTCTCCCTCTGCCTCTGTCTCTCCCTCTGCCTCT